>NC_139593.1:1780286-2147786 GCF_946808225.1 Silurus aristotelis
AAAATCCTACAATCAATAACAATTACAACGTAAAAGACGTTTGTTGGAAATCTTAACAAAACTAAACTAATAAATCACATGCAAGTATTTACAGCCTTTGCTAAGTACTTCTTGAAGCTCCTTTGGCACCAGTTTCAGCCTCAAGTTTGCCACCTATTTTTGTGCAGGTTCTTCCATTGTTGTCTGCAGAACCTCTCAGGTTGGATGAGGAGCATCGGTGTGCAGGAACTCCAAATCAGCGCTTGTAAGATGACTGTTTTTTTTGTTGGGAAATATTTCTCTGTAAAAGGAAAAAAAACCTGAAATATCTTACGTGCATAAATATTAGATCCCTTTAGTGTGAAAGCTGCCAGGTTTCTCCGCTGGCTTAATGAAGACAATTATTTCTCATTAGATCCTACCTGTGCATCATGAATGGTGCCATTACATTTTTCTGGATTAAAAACCCCTTTGCTGAAAACATCTAACACTGTTACCTGTATAGAGACGTGATAAAAGTGTCCCATATCCGGCACTGAGCATTAATTTAGGTATTTCTGGACAAAAACCTTTCGTCAATTTATTACGAATCTCTCGTGAACACTGGCTTTTCTGATGAAGTCTGGATTTGTGGCTTCAGGCAGTGACTTGAATTCCGAGATGAAACCTCAGTCCTGTAGCACCTGCTCCTCTCGTGAACGTGATCACGACTGCGTGCGAATGAAACAGAGGCCTTTTTTTTGTACATCTGAACTCTGGTTTATTTGAACTCAAATCTACACACTCATGGACAAGAACCTGTGTAGTGATTTAGCAAAAATACAAAACAATCCTCAATGTGAGACACAATTTCAACACCATTTCAACAGAAGGTCATTGCGTTATCTTTTACTGCACAATACAAAAAAAAAAAAAAGATCATTTGAAATGAATTAGTATATTATAAATAAATACACAATGAAGCGAAGTCACATTGTTTTTGGATCTTGCTTTAGAAATTTCATGAATGAGGAGAAAAGAAATGACCGCTTTACACGGTTTGCCAAAAGTATTGAGACACCTGATATTGTTGAATGCAAACAATTGGATGTCGTAGCATGAAGTTTTCACTTGAATTAGGAGACCCAAACCTGTTCCAGCATGATGATCCAGACCCTGTGCGCAAAGCCAGTTCCATAAAGATTTGCTTTACATGGTTTGGAGTGGAAGTTCTCCAGCTATGGAGCTCCAACCCTCTTAAACATGAATGAATATAAACACTGACTGCACCCCAGACCTCCTCCCTTGTAGCTGAACTCCACAAAATCTAGTAGAACATCTTCTCAGAAGAATGGAACATTTTTATAACAGCAAATGAGGACTAAATGTGGAATAGGATGTTCAAAAAGAAGCTATGGTCAGGTGTCCACAAACCTTTGTCTCTATATATGTTATCAATACAGTACTGTGCAAATACATACACAGACAGAAAGAGAATAATCATATACAATAATCATATTGTATAATCTAACAGTCATGAACTTGTGCCTCATGTAGTGCAGTTAGTGCAGTCGAGAGAGTCATGTGACCAGGTTATGGAAGTGAAACTCCTCCCACACCCACTCAGAGCACCGATACGGTTACCGTCTCTATGCTGTGTTTTTTCCTCCGGTGGCTCGTCAGGTGGCCGAGCTGAATGAAGGTCTTGTCGCACTGCGAGCACCGGTACGGACGCTCCTTGGTGTGTGTCCTCAAGTGATTCTTAAGATTGGAGGCATCCACAAACTGTTTTCCGCAGGTCCCACACAGGTAGGGTCTCTCCCCGGTGTGCCGTCTCTTATGGATTTTAAAGCTGCATAAACGCGAGAAAGTTTTGCCGCACTGCGAGCACTGGTATGGTTTGATTCCCGTGTGGGTCCACTGGTGGTTCTGGAGCACGTGCAGGCGAGCGAAGGTTTTGGGGCAGTGGGCGCACTGGTACGGCTTTTCCCCTGTATGGGTTTTCTGATGCCGTTGCAGAGCGTCCGACCGGCTGAAGTTTTTTGTGCATTCGGAGCAGCGATAAGGCTTTTCCCCGGTGTGTATCCGCTGGTGGTTTTTAAACGACGACAACTGAGTGAAGGCCTTGTTGCAGTGAGGGCACTGGAAAGGTCTTTCACCGCTGTGGATTCTCATGTGTCTGTTGTAGGAGGACGAGTTGGTGAAAACCTTTCCACAATCAGGGCAGGTTCGGAAGCCTTTAGCCGAGGGCAGGTAGGAGCACTCACCTACAGCAAAAGAAGGGCAGAAGTTTAAAAGTCTGCTTTCATCCCTTAATCACCATTCCATTATTTTATTCATGGGTCCATCACTCATCCTTCATGCACCATATGCCCAGCCATACACCACCTGTGAGTACATGTACCCCCATCCCATGCCCAGAGATATAGTCCACCTTGGAAGAACACGTTAACCCTCACCTTGACTAAAGGATATTAGCACAATTCCCCCTCCCTTCGCTATCACCCTCAGCAGGCTCAGGCAGTACGAGACCTGCCTTTCAGCTTAAATAAAACACCTGATCCTATCAAGCTCCTACTGTTGCTTCACCATCACAACATCAGCGAGAATTTGTATCACCACCTGACACCAGGATTTACAGCCAGAAGAGACTGTGAGGGGTTTCATTCAAATAAAAGTTCTTTATTCACTTTGCTGAATTTGGTATTTCATACGTTGCTGTTCCGAAATTCACCTGTAGGCGGCAGTGCTTCCAAAATTAAGGGGAAACCGTTAAAAGACTGAAAAGATACACACGTGCATTCATTGTTACTTCAGTTGCATTTTCTTCTTCAAAGTCAAAATATAAATCCATGTTCCTGGTACATTTTTGGTTACAGTCTGATACAAAGGTAATTAAGATACAAGTTTATGTTTTTATTTTTAAATATAAAATCTTTATAGTTTGAAGCTGGTTATTTGTCATTTACAGTAGGGCAAAAGTATTTATTCAGCCACCAATTGTGCAGGTTCTTCCACATAAAAGATGAGAGAGGCCTGTAATTTTTTTATCATAGGTACACTTCAACTCTGAGAGACAAAATAATAAGAAAAAAATAATCCAGAAAATCACATTGTCTGATTTTTTTAAGAATTAATTTTATAAATTATGGTGAAAAATAAGTATTTGGTAAATAACAAAAGTTCATCTCAATACTTTGTTATATTCCGTTTGTTGGCAATGACGGAGATCAAACGTTTTCAGTGAGTCTCCACAAGGTTTTTACACACTGTTGCTGGTAGTTTGGTCCATTCCTCCATGCAGATCTCCTCTAGAGCAGTGATGTTTTGGGGCTGTCGCTGGGCAACACGGATTTTCAACTCCCTCCTAAGATTTTCTATGGAGACTGGCTAGGCCACTCCAGGACCTTGAAATGTTTCTTATAAAGCCACTCCTTCGTTGCCCGGGTGGTGTGTGTTTGGAATCATTGTCATGCTGAAAGACCCAGCCACGTTTGATCTTTAATGCAATTGCAGATAAAAGGAGGTTTTCACTCATAATCTCACGATACATGGCCCCATTCATTCTTTCCTTTACACAGATCAGTCGTCTGGGTCCCTTTGCAGTAAAACAGCCCAAACCATGATGTTTCCACCCCCATGCTTCACAGTAGGTATGGTGTTCTTTGGCTGCAACTCAGCATTCTTTCTCTTCCAAACATGACAAGATGAGTTTTTACCAAGAAGTTCTATTTTGGCTACATCTGACCATATGCCATTCTCCCAATCTTCTTCTGGATCATCAAAATGCTCTCTAGCAAATTTTAGACGCCCGGCCATGTCCTGGCTTAAGCAGGGGGACACGTCTGGCACTGCAGGATTTGAGTCCCTGGTGGCGTAATGTGTTACTGATGGTAGCCTTTGTTACTTTGGTCCCAGCTCTCTGCAGGTCATTCACCAGGTCCCCCGTGGTGAGATCTTGCGTGGAGCCCCAGATCGAGGGAAATTATCAGTGGTCTTGTATGTCTTCTATTTTCTAATAATTGCTCCCACAGTTGATTTCTTCACACCAAGCTGCTCACCTACTGCAGATTCAGTTTTCCAGCCTAGTGCAGCTCTACAGTTTTGTTTCTGGTGTCCTTTGACAGCTCTTTGGTCTTGGCCATAGTGGAGTTTGGAGTCTGACTGTTTGAGATTTTGTGGACAGGTGTCTTTTATACTGATAACGAGTTCAAACAGGTGCCATTAATACAGATAACAAGTGGAGGACAGAGGAGCCTCTTAAAGAAAAAGTTACAGGTCTGTGAGAGACAGAAATCTTGCTTTTTTTGTAGGTGACCAAATACTTATTTTCCACCATAATTTGCAAATAAATTCTTAAAAAATCAGACAATGTGATTTTCTTCTCTCATTTTGTCTCTCATAGTTGAAGAGTACCGACGATGAAAATTCCAGGCCTCTCTCATCTGTTTAAGTGGGAGAACTTGCACAATTGGTGGCTGACTAAATAAGTTTTTGCCCCACTGTATGGTATTGATTCTGGTATTGTACCGAAGCCAAAACTATGGTATCGAGCCGTCCCTGATCAGCATGATGTAAAAAAATACCCATAATGCTAATTTATTTAAAAATGCAATTACGGCTCAGAGTTCACCTGGATTTCAGATGTATCTATAATATGTTGGAGTCTTTAATTAGACATGGGAAAGACCCATCAATAATCCTGACTCTGATGTTGGGGCTGAAGGCCTGGTAGCTTCATGCAGAGAAAATATTCTGCTGTTCTGCTGCCATGCATGAAAAATATGATGAAATTGTGAAGCAACCAGACATATAGAGGATTGAGTGTACATGGCAGGTGGCAAACTGCGAGAACAAATGTCATTCATCTGTGATTCTTAGCTACCAAATCAAACATTTGGAAAGGAAAATGAAGCGGTGTATGAAGCAGGATGTTTTGATTTTAACTTCATGAAAGAAACCTCAAACGCATCACCTGTAAAGTTTACCACCTCGTTTTCCTCCAGTGATGCATCACATTCCTCCTCCTCCTCTTCTTCTTCTTCACTCAATATTTCGATCGATTCGGTTTTACAGTTCGACTGAAACTCATCGCTAGGCTCCGTTTTGATGATGGTTAACGAACCGAGCTCATTATCCTCAGCATGATCGTCCTCGTAATCCTCAGCATCATCGCTTTGCTCCAGGGTGTACTCGTTCTCCTGGTCAGAGTCACAGCCCCACCCGTCTTTCGAGGTGCGCTCACTGCCGTATACAAACGAATCGATATCCAACAGATCCGGTTCGGTTTTAATGTCCAGGATCAAACCGTTCACGTCTCCCTGTGGCAAGTGTCTCGCTTCAGCAGCGTCTTCGTCACCGGGATGCATCAGCGTGGACACGGGTGGCATTTTAGGCAGGAAAGAGCCAGGAAAGAAATCCTGAAATTCCTATTGGAAAACATGAAACATTTTTAATATTAAACAAAAACATTATATTGTGAAGCTGATTTACTACTAAAAAACATCAATCATGGAAAAATGATTATCCACCTCAAACAAGGGGGTGCAGAGGGGTCATTGTGAAATGATCATTTTATATCCACTGAGTATTTTATACCACACATTATAGTGTATGTACACACGTTTCTATTTATATTAACCTCCACTTTTCCAGGAAGGTTTTGCCACTAGAGTTTGTGGAGATTCATTCATCCACATGGATGATAAAACTGATGTAGTTGAGAAGGTGAGGAGGCCTGGGGGCAGTCAGTGTTGGAACTTTATAGCAGGAGATCTTTCACTCCCAGCCATGGAAGCTGGGATTCAGGGAGCTGGCTTTGTGCACAGGGAACAGGTTTTGGGTCTCCTGGTAGCACATTCAAAAGACGTCCTATACAATTATATGTCTCCGAATTTTGGGTAAAGTTTGAGGAAGAACCACATATGGGTGGAAATGTCGGGTGTCCCAATACGTTTGGCAATTATAATAAAATATGTATTCTTTTGTATTTTATTAGAACCCTAATGTTTTTTCTGCTATAATGCATGTTATAATATGCTATTATACACACACACATACATACAGTGGGTCAAAAAAAGTATTTAGTTGTCCCACTTAAAAAGATGAGAGAGATCATTTTAAATCACATGTACACTTCAACTATGAGACAAAATGAGGAAAAAAAAAATGAATCCAGTAAATCACATTGTCAAAACTGTAGACCCGCACCAGGCTGGAAGACTGAATCTGCAGTAGGTGAGCAGCTTGGTGTGAAGAAATCAACTGTGGGAGCAATTATTAGAAAATGAAAAGACATACAAGACCACTGATAATCTCCCTCGATCTGGGGCTCCACGCAAGATCTCACCCCCGTGGGGTCAAAATGATCACAAGAACGGTGAGCAAAAATCCCAGAACCACACGGGGGACCTGGTGAATGACCTGCAGAGAGCTGGGACCAAAGTAACAAAGGCTACCATCAATAACACACTACGCCGCCAGGGACTCAAATCCTGTGGTGCCAGACGTGTCCCCCTGCTCAAGCCAGTACATGTCCGGGCCTGTCTGAAGTTTGCTAGAGAGCATTTGGATGATCCAGAAGAGGTTTGGGAGAATGTCATATGGACAGATGAAACCAAAATAGAACATTTTGGTAAAAACTTAACTTGTGTTTGGAGGAGAAAGAATGCTGAGTTGCATTCAAAGAACAACATACCTACTGTGAAGCATGGGGGTGGAAACATCATGGTTTGGGCTGTTTTACTGCAAAGGGACCCGGACGACTGATCCGTGTAAAGGAAAGAATGAATGGGGCCATGTATCGTGAGATTATGAGTGAAAACCTCCTTTCATCTGCAAGGGCATCGAAGATCAAACGTGGCTGGGTCTTTCAGCATGACAATGATTCCAAACACACACCACCCGGGCAACGAAGGAGTGGCTTTATAAGAAACATTTCAAGGTCCTGGAGTGGCCTAGCCAGTCTCCATAGAAAATCTTAGGAGGGAGTTGAAAATCCGTGTTGCCCAGCGACAGCCCCAAAACATCACTGCTCTAGAGGAGATCTGCATGGAGGAATGGACCAAACTACCAGCAACAGTGTGTAAAAACCTTGTGGAGACTCACTGAAAACGTTTGATCTCCGTCATTGCCAACAAACGGAATATAACAAAGTATTGAGATGAACTTTTGTTATTTACCAAATACTTATTTTCCACCATAATTTATAAAATAAATTCTTTAAAAATCAGACAATGTGATTTTCTGGATTATTTTTTCTCATTTTGTCACACACACACACACACACACACACACACACACACACACACACACACACACATACATACATACATACACACATACACACATACACACACACACACATTCACACACACACACAATTGATTAAAGTATTAATGAATAAAAAAAGAGAAAATAAAACAAACTAATTGCTGCATTCTGATCAAACAAATTATCATAATCTATAACAAATGACGATGATGATGACGATGAAGAAGAAGAAGAAGAAGAAGAAGAAGAAGAAGAAGAAGAAGAATGTGACCAGGTCAGATCTTCCTGCCAAGAAAACCAGCATACTGGGGAAAAAAAAAAAAAAAAAAACTTTGCATGGTTTCTTTCTCCATTACATTCAAAAAATGTGGGTCCAAACCTCATCTACTGCTTCCTGCTTGAGCTGGAGAGAGGAGTCCTGCAGGGACAGATCCGCTACTGAGCTGGAGCTCCACAACACGGCCATCACTGCCCTACACACACACACACACACACACACACACACACACACACACACACACACACACACACACACACACACACACACACACACACACACACACACACACACACAAACCATTCAATAACACAAAATCCCAGCGGCTATTACTACGCGAAACTTGTTGGTGAGAATGAAAGGCGGGTTTACACTTCTTGCTCCGCGGTTCCTCTGTGGCTCTCCAGCCTGCTGATGGCGCCTCCAAATCCTCCATTCCTATAAAAACGCTTCCGCTTTTTTGGCGTTCTGACATCACGTAATGGGACGTTAGTGACACCTCATTGGCTACCTTTGGCGTCTATGAATAATTTGGACCAATCGGAATGACGGTCTGCGCCAAACCCCGCCCCTTTTACTCAAATATCAAGTCATCAATATTTAAGTTGTACTGTAGGGAAGTTTCTCTTTCCTTTTTTTACACACACACACACACACACACACACACACACACACACACACACACACAGACCGGCCAACCAAACAATAACACTGTCTACAGTTTACTTCTAATCTTCAAACTTCATGCTATGGATTCCACCACATGACCGAAACCTTGCCTTGAGATTCTACTCCATGCTGAGATGATCACATCACGCAGTTCCTACAGATTTCATTCTCCAGAAGCCCTGAGAAGATGCCACAATTCCTACCACATCCACAAAGTGATCTACTGGATTCAGATCATGGGGTTTCTGAAGAACGCACTCATTGTGATGATCATTGTGAAGACTTTTGCTTTGCAGTGTGGTGCATCATCCTGCTGGAGGTAGACAGTAGATGGTAAATAATCAGAAACAATACTCTAATAGGCTGTGATTTAACCCCTGTGTGGTCATGGGATTCTGTACCCTGTATATCCTTATCCTGACCCCCCTTCACTAAACATCTAAAATAAAGCAGCTACACTTCATTTCAATCCTCAAATCTATTTTAAATGAAGAAACCACATCATCACTCATCACGCTGTAAATGTCCAGATCTTCCCTCCTCAGTGTGCAGTATTTTATTCAGATTTTATCACAGGATGGTGTGTGAGTGTAGACTTTGCAGATATATTTTTTACACTTCAAGAACAGTGTTTGTTTTACATTTCTTCTTTGGGGGACTGGATTGGTATCTCCTCCTCTTGCCTGCTCCAGCTGCCACCTTGGACAGCTCCATGAACATGAACAGCTTTCACATGTGCTACAGAAGCTGCTGTATTCAGGACACAGTCTCTTCTTTAATTTTGGGTGGTTACATTTGTATGAGGAAAAATCAGTGATGATACAGTATAGAACATGACCAAGAACCAGCACACAGTCATCCTCCTGCAGCTGTCATTTCCATTCACCTTGTTCACACCTTCTTTGTTGTGCTTGTAGTCCAGAATGATAGCTGGCTTCTTCTTCTCAAGATCACTGATCTCTGCTGTTTTGTGCAGTGTGCTCAGGAGGACCTTAAAAAAATGCTGAGGAATTGTCCTGGGCATGGGAATCAGCATATCTTTTTGGTCCTGGGTTCATCCTCATGGCATTTTTTTGCCATATGGTAAAGAAGACCATGATACACTATTGCCGTATATTGCCAAAAGTATTGGGTCACCTGACTTTGCCAGCAATATGTGGTTCTTTCCCAAACTGTTACCATAAAGCTGAAGGCACACATATGTATTGGACGTCTTTGGATGCAGTCGCATGACATTTTTCCTTCACTTGAACTAGGAGACCCCAAACCGGTTCCAGCATGACAGTGCCCCAGTGCACAAACCATACTAAATGAAGATCTGCTCTGCATGGTTTGGAGTGGAAGATCTCCTGCTATAAAGCTTTGATCTAAACCCTACTGAAGACCTTTGGGATGAATGTGAAAGCTAACTGCACCCCAGGAACCTCCTTACCTCACCTACCTCAGTACCCGATTTTACTAATACCCTTGTGTCTGAATGAGCAAAAATCTCCACAAGCACACTCCAAAATCTGGTGGAACATCCTCCAAGGAGAGTGGAGGAAATTATAAGAGGAAATTGGGCCACCTGAAGTAATCAAATCTGCAACTTGCTGGGCACTGAAACGAGCAAAATAAAAACTAGGAAACTGCAAACCACAGCACTTTTATATAAGCATTAGTAAATAATGCCTACAAGAAATGTTTGTTTTGACTGAAATTCTGTTTATTTTGTCTGAGCTTGAGTCTTGTGTGGAGTCATGGAGGGCAAGATGATAGAGAGATCAATCAGTAGCACCCAATCTTAGTTTCTTATTGTGTGTGTGTGTGTGTGTGTGTGTGTGTGTGTGTGTGTGTGTGTGTGTGTGTGTGTGTGTGTGTGTGTGTGTGTGTCTGTAGTTTTTCCGATTTGTAAATGGTTTCATAGCTGGCAGGTCAAAAGTGGCCCCGAAGACAATATTTGTAGCCTTGCTGTGTAACGCCTTAATAAAAATATGAATATATAAATTTTTTCCTAATGTTAGGATCATTTTAGCAAAATTTATCAAGATGAAAAAACATGTAGATTTTTTAAAGTAGTCACAGGTCATTTTTGACCCTTAAGACAACACAAGGGATATGCAAAGGTTAATTGGTAAAGTGTGCAGAGAAGACATGCCCCACACCATTACAACACCCCCACCAGGCTGGACTGTTGACCCAAAACAGGTTGGGTCCATGGATTCATGCTGTTCATGGAGAGATTTCATTTTCAATGTGTAAACCTTTCTGGCACTACAGAGGGGTGATGCTGGCCGAAAAATGAAATGGAAAGGGGCTTTCATATGAATCTTCTCCTCACCCCCTCTTTTTTTACTTCCATGTTCCTCCATTTTTCATTCTGTAGCGTCTTCTGGGTTTACCTGACCATAGCGATACAGTCGTGCATCAGTAATAATAATCCGTGGGGAAACACAATGCTCAGTGTGTAGTTAATTGGGCTAAAAGAAGCTTCGAGGCAAAAATATCTGCCTTGATGATTTTTTTTTATTGGAATTACTCGAGTTACTCAAAGAATCGTTTCAGCC
This sequence comes from Silurus aristotelis, assembly GCF_946808225.1. Lineage (NCBI taxonomy): Eukaryota > Metazoa > Chordata > Actinopteri > Siluriformes > Siluridae > Silurus > Silurus aristotelis. The sequence goes on from NC_139593.1 coordinate 1,791,009, forward strand.
CTAATCCATACCGATATGTCATACAGCACAAGAGCGGCCTCTAGAGGTGAATCACTGACACCACGTGCTGTTTATTTGATATGCCTTGATATCATACCTTGATTTGATATATTCATATTCATCATTCAGCATATTTTTGGATGGTTCAGTACTGTTTATATGACCTCTATATAGTAGGATAGAATATTTACAATAATGATTAAAGCAAATGGTTATAATATTGCAGTGGTGTCCCAATATTACTGAGTCACATATTCTGTGTTTTGGTTGTTCTTTCAGGAAGATTGAGAGAAGAAGCACTGCAATGCCACCAGTCACACATAAGATACACCAGAGCCTGAGCTTGGAACATGTAGACTGTCCTAATATTTACACCTCGCTCAGCTACAGTGTTTTTTTCAACTTCAACCGTTAAGTATGAAGGGGGGGGGGGGGGGGGGGGGTTTAAAGGTCTCACCCACCTTCACCACAGCAGTTATAATAATTCTCAAACCAGCCTGTCTGGCATTTTCCCTCATTCCGATGTTTGCTCTGATGGCACACGATTGGCTGATTAGAGAACACACACAGTGATAGTATTGTTTAAAAACATTTAATAAATACAAAAAAAGTATTTATAGAATCAAACAAATGGAGCAATAAATGTATATATTTACTAGATACCATCTGACTCGACAAATTTGTGATCTACACACCACACGCTTGTATGTTTGTTATTCTTGCGTCATTGTTTTAAAAGATCTTCAGTAACAGGCTTTGGGAAATGGATCACAGGATCTAGACTGTTGGCGATTGGAGGAATATCATCTGTTCCCGTATTATGTGCATGCTGTTCATGTTTTCCTGCACACCAGATTGACAGGAACCCAGAATGCTACACTGCTATAACATCTGTTGCATTGCCTTTATCATTTTATTATCCTTTATATTTTTCTATTTAATCCAGCTGACACAAAGTCACAGAGCCCTCTTCCAGACTGAACCCTGGATACACTGGCTTCTTAAACTCCGTGATGAACGTGTGTATGTGTGTAAGTGTGTGTGTATCTGCTGAGATGAAGTAAAAGGACAGTCTTCCAGCAGGCCAGTCCAGATACACACCTATCTGACGTGACTCCTTCATGAATATTTTGGTGTCCTCTGAATTGTGCCTGGCAAACACGTGATTTTTGAATAAAATACAGAGTGCCCAGGAGACCGGGTTTAACCCGAACTTCATGTGAGCATCCCACACTGGTAGATCTTCTGCATTCCTCTGTATATCAGGATACGTGATGGCAATTTCTAGTGATTCTCCTTCAGTACAGACCTCCCAGTAACAACGCTGGCTCAGAGCCTCGTTACACAGAACATGTCGATAACTCTGAAATCTGTCTGGGTGATCTGGGTATTCCTGGTTTTGGTGGATGTATGAGACCTTCCTGTTCGACAGATGCAGTTGTTTGTGGGCCGTGTCTGAGTTGAACGTGAGCTCACAGGCATCTGCAGGAGCAGAAAATATCTTCAATATTTAAGTTTTAGAAATAAGCACAAGCCAACATTAGCAATAACTTGATCAGCAATATATTAGTAGAAGTCGACCTATTAATTGGCACCGATAGTCGATTGTAATATCAGAAAAAAATCCATACTAGGGCTGTTGCTAGCAATTATTTTAGTAATGGAGGATTTTAGTAACAGGCCTCTTAAAATTAATAAGTGACTTGTTTCCTTTTTTGAAAAATTCACATATTATTGCTAAAGTTTCGACCAAGAATATCTGTGAAAACTAAACCCATTTGAGCATTTAATTGGAATTTTCATTCAAAATGTAATTACAAATGTATTAAATATAAAATTTCAGATTGCTTAAAAAAAAAAAGTTAATTAAATAAACTGGTATGTTTAATAAATGGTGTTTTCTTTATGTTTTAGTTTGAAATGATCCCAAATTTTTCGCAATTCTGAGTTTATTTCTCACAAACATCTAACATTTACTCGAGGAATCGTTTCAGCCCTAATCCATACCGATACGTCATACAGCACAAGAGCGACCTCTAGAGGTGAATCACTGACATCATGTGCTGTTTATTTGATATGCCTTGATATCATTCCTTGATTTGATATATTCATATTTATCATTCAGCATATTTTTGGATGGTTTAGTACTGTTTAAATGACCTCTATATAGTAGGACAGAATATCTACATTAATGATTATAGCAAATGGTTATAATATTGCAGTGGTGTCCCAATATTACTGAGTCACATGTTCTGTGTTTTGGTTGTTCTTTTAGGAAGATTGAGAGAAGAAGCACTGCAATGCCACCAGTCACACATAAGATACACCAGAGCCTGAGCTTGGAACATGTAGACTGTCCTAATATTTACAACTTCGCCCGTTAAGTATGAAACGGGTGGAACATTGTAAAAGGTCTCACCCACCTGCAAACATTCTCCAATGATTTTTGTTATTTCCAAATGATTTAGAGTTTTTGACTGATTACAGCTGGACTGGTTATAAAAGTAAGGGTGAACCAGAGATGGAACATGAAAGACAATGAGAGATGAAAAGAAACTGGCAGAGAAACTTACACTTTTTGATTCCCGCTTTGATAAATTTTTTACTTTTTGGTTCCATCCTACAGAAAGGAAGCAGAATTTTATTGTTGCATCATGACTATGTTCATTTACATTTATTTGAAAAACAGCACTGAATCTGTATTATAATTATCTGTGATTTCTACTGTAACTTAACTACATTCTACATTTCAAACTCAAATATTTGACTTTTTACTCAACTACATTTAGTAAAAATCAGTCGTCTCTTTTTATTTATGAGGATAAAAACACTACTGGTGAAACACGCAGCGAGTCACCAATCAGGATCGAGCGCACGCTCTGTTTTACTCGTGTTCTGATTGGTGCTTGGTGTATCTACTGATCACCAACATACAGTTCAGCATCAGTTCAACATCAAGCAGAACATTTAGAGAGGAATAAATGATGAAACTCCAGACTCGAACTCACCACCAGACATGTGACCTCATTTACACGTTTTTTTGAAGTAGTTATAAAGAAGGTTTTGGGTTCATGATCATTTTAATAGAAATCAATCAGTATTTGAGTCATTAATATCATTCTATTAATAGATCAGTGTGCTGAGAGTCACATTCGAGTCTTTTCACATAAACTGAGGTGATTAAGTAAAGAGGCTTGTGATAAAAATGATAATAGGAACATTATAGTTATAATAAATAAAAAAACTTTTGTACTTTTACTCAAGTGAAAGTTTAAAGGGACACTTTAACTGGAGTAACATTTCACTGAGTGTCTCTAATTTAACTCAAAAACATGCTCTGTGTCCTTCATCCACCACTGAATGTAATAATTTGTAGTAAATGGCAAAACGTATAGCTTCAGATTGTTCTCATAGTCTGCTGTAGCAATTGTACAATTTCCAAAAGGCCAAAACCTGTTCTAGCATGACAATGATAATGGGGGAAGAACAACAATGTACTCAAGAACTGGAGTAAAATCTTACTTGAGTGTCTCCAGTTTGCAGTTTGGATTATTCTGTAAATCAGAGAGCAGCTGTTCTCCTCCATCTCCTGGATTATTGTAGCTCAGATCAAGATCTTTCAGGACTGATGAGTTTGAACTCAGAGCCGAAGCCAGAAAAGAAAAACCTTCTTCTGTCACCAAACAACCAGACAATCTAAAAAAAAAAGAAGGAATTAACAGCAACCTTCTGACCAGCATGGATTAGATTTAGATTATCGCTTGAAAACTAACCCCAGTGTCTGCAGTTTGCACTGTTTATTGCTGAGTCCTTCAGAAATGTGCTTCACTCCTGAATCCCACAGATCATTGTTACTCAGGTCCAACTCTCTTAAGGTGTAGAGAATGGAGGAGAGGAATGAGCAGCTCTTCTCTGTGAGGTTACACCAGCTCAGCCTGGATTTAAAACACAACCAAAAATGACAGATGTTAAATTGATGTTAATTAAATTATGTAAAAAAAGATCATCTTAAACTTATACATAATGTGCAGTGTGGATGCATCTTTCAGTACGTCTAATAATTAAATTATTTATGAAGTTATTAATCAACACTTGCCTCAGAATTTCTAATTTACTGAAGACATTTTCCTGTCCAGCAAAAAGCAGCTCTACTGCTGTGTCCTGAAGGTCGTTGAAGCTCAGGTCCAGTTCAGTCAGAGAAGATGAAATTGAGAGGAGGGCTGACGTGAGTTCAGCACAGCTGCTTTGAGAGAAATGGCACTTTGCCAACCTTAAGACAGTGAATCAGGTTATAGTTAATAAGAGGATAGTTCAAATGTGTGGTTCTTTGCCATCAGGTATAAAATAGTTCAGGTATAAAATAGTAATTTGATTCATTTGCAAGTATTAGTTTTGAAAGTACTGGTCATAACAGCAGTTATGCTCACACCTTCATAGGAATACAATGTTCAGTCAGGATTTACATCTAATCATAGCACAAAGACATAGCTGGTTAAAGTGGTAAATGACTTGCTACTGGCCTCTGATCATCGACTCATTGCTTGTGTTACATGACTGTAGTGCACTTATTTTATACAAGTGAGATTCTGCCAATAGCAATATCGTACCAATAGTTTTTCCGGGTTGCATTATACAGCACTAGAGCGGACTCTGGATGTGAATCACTGACACCACATGCTGTTTGTTTAAAGTGTTCGAGGTATCTGTTTTTATTTATTTGGAGTGTTACTTTCTGTTTTAGTTTGAATGTATGTCTTTTGTTTTTCTCCATATTTTCTCAATAATATTTTTTAGATTATTTTTATTTTGGTAATACAGTTCAGAACTATTTTACATAGTGTTTGGGAGTAGCAGCTCAGTGGTTAAGGCTGTGGGTTAAGACTGTGTGTTTCAGGGGCACAGTCTCATGGCTGACCCTGCGCTCTGACCCCATTTTCCAAGCAAGCTAGGAAATGCGAAGAGATCATTTCACTGTGCTTTAATCTATATGTGACAAATAAAGGCTATTCTTTTTTTTTGTAAAAACAATCGGTTATCGGTGAGTACCATCCAACCTAGCTATCGATATCGGGAAAATCCACCTCTATATAAAAGTCTACCTCTATATATTAGGACAGAATGTATACACTAATGATTTTGGCAAATGGTTATAATAGTATAGTTGTGTTCCTACAATATATTACTGAATCATGTGTTTTGTTTGTTCTTTAAAAAATATTGAGAGAAGAGGTACAGCAATGCCACCAGTCACATGTACTGTAAGATACACCAGAGGTCAGCTGAGCTTGGAACAAGTAGATTCTCCTAATATTTACATAGTGATATTTATAAACACCTACTTCAATCAAAAGGTGCAGGCTATTTGTTGGTACCTTTAATAGTGAAAGCTAGTTTTCGCTTTACTAATGCCCCAAGATTATAAATAATATAATTATTGACAAAAAATTGACAACCAAAATAATTTAGGTTGAAACATATTTGTTTTAAGTTAAGCCTTCTGAGAACAGGCCTTTCTTAGGTGAAGTAGCAGATCTGGAGGGATCGTGGTTATAAAGTGTTTGGGTGAACTGGAAGGTTTGGATGCTGTAACCTGTGCTGTAACACACATTTCTCACCTCAGTATCTCCAGTTTACAATGTGGACTCTTCAGACCATCAGAAAGCAACTTTGCTCCCTTGTCAATTCTGTAATTATCACTCAGGTCCAGTGCTCTCAAAGCAGAGTTTTCTGCATCGAGAGCTGAAGCCACGGTCTCCCAGCACTCTTCAGTGAGCTCACAACCAGCAAGCCTGACAAAACACCACACAAACTTTCAAAGGGCTCAATGAACAGTGAGTGATGATACCATCAGTAGAAACCACCATATCAAGTATAAAAACCAGGGAGAAAAAGAGAAATAATAAAGAAATTTCTCTCACCAAGCTTTTCTGAAGCACCTCAAAGCAGGGATGAGTCTCCTGTTGGCTGAATTGGATCGGTTGAATTGTTTGGGGTGGAGTTCCTCGAAAACATCCCCAGACATCAACATCAAGTAGGCCAGAGTAGAGCAGTTTGAGGAGGATAATTCTCTGTCTGGTAAATTGTCTGTACAAAGATATTTCTTGATTTGCTTGTACAGGGATTCGTCTTTTAGTTCCATCAGACAGAAGAAGTGATTGATGGATGTCTCAGGGGGCAAATCAGGAGACTTGTTCTGCATTAGCCTGATGTACTGGATCACTTTGTCAATGCTCTTCTTGTTGATCTGTGTCTCTGTAAGAATTCCTTGCAGGAGTTTCTGATTGCTCTCAAGTGAAATTCCCAACAAGAATCGAAGAAAGAGATCTAAATGACCATTCTCAGTCTCCTTGGCTTTATCAACTGCCTTCTTCAGAAGAACATCCAGTTGGGTGTCTATATGAGGGTCTTCACTGAAGAAAAACTTTAACTCATCCATGTTTTTGTTCAGGTAGGAATTGAAAACATGGAGTGCAGCAAGAAACTCCTGAATGCTCAAATGAATGAAGCAGTAAATCTTCCTCTCATGAAGCACTGATTCTATCTTGAAGATCTCAGCACACATCCCTGAGCACTCTGAATCAACACTGACCTCAATACCACACTCTATCAGGTCTTCTTCATAGAACATGATGTTCCCATTTATCAGCTGTTTAAACGCCAGCATGGCCAATTCCAGGATCATTCCTTTGTTCATCTTCAGCAGTTTCTTCACATCTCGCACCACCTTGTCGTCATACTTCTGGTTTTTGGTGTTCATCTGTATAAGCAGGAAGTGGATGTACATTTCAGTCAGTGTAGCAGGAATTTCTTCACCATTCTTTTGAACCAGCATTGCTTGAAGCACCGTAGCAGTGATCCAGCAGAAGATAGGGATGTGGCACATGATGTAGAGGCTCCGAGATTTCTTAATCTGTGAGATGATCTGATTGGCTTCATTCCCATTTGTGATTCTCTTTTTAAAATACGCCTCCTTTTGCTTATCGGTGAATCCTCGCACTTCTGTAAACAAGCTCACATGCTCTGAAGGGATCTGATTGGCTGCTGCTGGTCGTGAGGTGATCCAGATCAGAGCAGAAGGAAGCAGCTTTCCTTCAATCAGGTTTGTGATGAGAGCATTCACAGGAGCTTTTTTTGTCACCTTTCTCACCATACTGGTGCTGAACTCCAGGGAAAGACGACTTTCATCAAGTCCATCAAAAACAAAAACAAGCTGGAGTTTGTATAAATCTGTATCACTGAGTTTTTCAAGATCAGGGTAGAAATCCTGCAGTAATTCATGAAGACTGTATTCTTCATCTTTAATCAAATTAATCTCTCGGAAAGGAAGGAGGAAAATGCAGTCTATGTTCTTGTTAGCATTTCCTTCAGCCCAATCGAGTATAAACTTCTGCACAGATACAGTTTTTCCGATTCCTGCGATTCCTTTGGTGAGCACAACTCGATTATCTTCATTAAAAATCTCATTGCAGTTGATTTGTTTTTCCTGAGATTTTTGAACACTAAAAGCTTTGTCCATTTTCAGAATCTCGTGTTCTTTGTTGACGTCTTTGAATTCTCCTTCGGTGATGTACAGCTGCGTGTAGACCTTCTTCAGAAGTGTTTTATTTCTTGCGTCATTTTTGCCTTCAAAAATGCACTCGATTTTCTTCTTCATGTCGGCTTTGTGATTCACCAGAAATCTCTTAAGAACATCTTTAGACAAAACGATATGAAGCAAAAAAAGAAAAGCAGCTTAGAACATTAAACGTATCTATGGCTATCAGATTTCTTCATTGCCCCGACTGTTTTGAGTTTACCCCTTTAATATACTATATTTTTATACATATTATAAATATATATTTATACCCCAGTGTGCCCTTTCCTCACGAAGTATATGCTCTACCCTCTGTCATTACAGAGATATTATGAATTTTGTAAACACAAGTAATAACACTGTGGTGGGCAAAGCTCCAGGTCATCATTCGAACTGAAGACTTTGGCAATCTAGCTAAATTTATCGGCATGTTATTAAAGGCGTTTGGATTTTGCAACTTAAAGCTCAACCTAGAAATTATTTTGGGGGAAGAACTTCCACAGTCTGAAGGTCCTTCTTAGCTTTAACTGCTGCTATGAGAAGAGAAAGGCTGGAGATGAAGAGAATGTGATCTTAAGCAGAGCTCCATTTAGAGGCCAACAGCATATCTTCCCAACTCCTGTCACTACATAAGCTACACAACACGGCCTGCCAAGTACAATTCTGTGCAGAATTACTGCACAGTTCAATAGTGCAGCCTCCCAAGTACTGATCTCATCGTTTGTTTTTGGTTTCTTGTTTTTTATATGTATGATCATGTTCTTTGGTCCCTTGTGAAGCTTCTGTTTAGTAACAGCGGGGCGAAAAAGTATTTAGTCAACCACCAATTGTGCAGGTTCTCCCACTTAAAAAGATGAGAGAGGCCTGTAATTTTCTTAATCGGTACACTTCAACTCTGAGAGACAAACTGAGAAAAAAAAGAATCCAGAAAATCACATTGTCTGATTTTTAAAGAATTTATTTTATAAATTATGGTGGAAAATAAGTATTTTGTCAATAACAAAAGTTCATCTCAATACTTTGTTATATTCTGTTTGTTGGCAATGGCAGAGATCAAACGTTTTCTGTGAGTCTCCACAAGGTTTTTACACACTGTTTCTGGTAGTTTGGCCCATTCCTCCATGCAGATCTCCTCTAGAGCAGTGATGTTTTTGGGCTGTCGCTGGGCAACACAGATTTTCAACTCCCTCCAAAGATTTTCTATGGGGTTGAGATCTGGAGACTGTCTAGGCCACTCCAGGACCTTGAAATGCTTCTTATGAAGCCACTTCTTGGTTGCCCGGGCGGTGTGTTTGGGATCATTGTCACGCTGAAAGCCCCAGCCACGTTTGTTCTTCAATGCCCTTGCTGATGGAAGGAGGTTTTCACTCAAAATCTCACGATACATGGCCCCATTCATTCTTTCTTTTACACGGATCAGTCGTCCTGGTCCCTTAGCAGAAAAACAGCCCCAAATCATGATGTTTCCACCCCCATGCTTTACAGTAGGCACGGTGTTCTTTGCCTGCAACTCTTTTCTTTCTCCTCCAAACACAAGTTGAGTTTTTACCAAAAAGTTCTATTTTGATTTTATATGTCTATATGACATTCTACCAATCCTCTTCTGGATCATCAAAATGCTCTCTAGCAAACTTCAGACAGGCCCGGACATGTACTGGCTTAAGCAGGGGGACACGTCTGGCACTGCAGGATTTGAGTCCCTGGCGGCGTAGTGTGTTACTGATGGTAGCCTTTGTTACTTTGGTCCCAGCTCTCTGCAGGTCATTCACTGTGTCCCGTGTGGTTCTGGGATTTTTGCTCACCGTTCTTGTGATCATTTTGACCCCACGGGGGTGAGATCTTGCGTCGAGCTCCAGATCGAGGGAGATTATCAGTGGTCTTGTATGTGCTCCATTTTCTAATAATTGCTCCCACAGTTAATTTCTTCACACCAAGCTGCTTACCTACTGCAGATTCAGTGTTCCAGCCTGGTGCAGGTCTACAGTTTTGTTACTGGTGTCCTTTGACAGCTCTTTGGTCTTGGCCATAGTGGAGTTTGTAGTCTGACTGTTTGAGGTTGTGGAAAGGTGTCTTTAATACTGATAACGAGTTCAAACAGGTGCTATTAATATAGATAACAAGTGGAGTACAGAGGAGCCTCTTAAAGAAGACGTTACAGGTCTGTAAAAATTGCTTTTTATTTTTAGGTGACCAAATACCTATGTCCACCATACTTTGCAAATAAATTCTTTAAAATATCAGACAATGTGATTTTCTGGATTTCTTTTCTCATTTTGTCTCTCATAGTTGAAGTGTATCTATGATGAAAATTACAGGCCTCTCTCATCTTTTTAAGTGGGAGAACCTGCACAATTGGTGGCTGAATAAATACATTATTGGCCCACTGTATTTGTTATTAGATGTATTTAGTTAGATATGTTTATTGTGTTCCTTCCTGAATTCTCACCTTCATCTGTGTTGACTATAAGATTAGACAATATAATCATTGTAACAATAGTATTTAATGGAGTTTAAAACATAATTCTTGCTTTTGGTCTCTCGCTTCTAAACAAGTTAAAAACATTAAACAATAGTGGACCCTCAGCAAAAAAATGTGCATGAGTAAGAGAGTAAAGTTACTTATTTACCCAAATTTTCCTTTTCAGTTGCTGTTCGGGGAGCTTCTGCAGAACACCGGACACACACACACACACACACACACACACACACACACACACACACACACAAACACACAAACACACAGAAACAAAAAGATTAACTGATCAAAGAATATTCTTTAAATGACAGTATGTTAATAGGAACTTTAATTTCTAAAGTTTTGGACCAATTTTAAGACCTTTTGTCTTAGTTAATTAATGTCATTTTAATAGAAATGTATGTTTCTAGATTTTCACTAGATAGATAGATAGATAGATAGATAGATAGATAGATAGATAGATAGATAGATAGATAGATAGATAGATAGATAGATAGATGCAAATCTCATTAACCCATATTTTATTTACAGTAGAACATAGAAAACACAAAATATTTTAAATATAATAATATGGCAGCAACACGTCTCGAAAATGTTGGGACAGAGGCAACAAAAGTCTGGAAAAGTAAGTGATACTAACAAGGAAGAGCTGGAAGAACATTCAGTAACTGGTGAGGGTAATTACAGCAGGCCAGTAAGATGATTGGGTATAAATAATGTATCTTAGAGTCACTCAGAAGTAAAGATGGGTGGAGCTTCAGAAATCTGAAAAGCTTCTACAAATTGTGGAACATTTTAAAATGAATGTTCCTTAACATAAAATTTCAAAGACTTGAAATATATTATCATCTACAATACATAGGTTCATCAAAAGATTCCAGCAATATGAGGAGATCTCTGTGAGCAAGGGGCGAGACCGAAACGCCCTGTAAAACGTTTTTGAAATGTGTTGCAGCTATCAATTTCCAAAATTAGCCTATACCTTCTTCAAAATGTGGGTTTATGAGATTTGATATAATTATGTTAAAATAAATGTTTCTTAACATAAAATTTCAAAGACTTCAAATACAGTGAGGAAAATCAGTATTTGAACACCCTGCTATTTTGCAAGTTCTCCCACTTAGAAATCATGGAGGGGTCTGAAATTGTCATCGTAGGTGCATGTCCACTGTGAGAGACATAATCTAAAAAAAAAAAAATATCCAGAAATCACATTGCATGATTTTTTAACTATTTATTTGTATGATGCAGCTGCAAATAAGTATTTGAACACCTGAGAAAGTCAATGTTAATATTTGGTACAGAAGCCTTTGTTTGCAATTACAGAGGTCAAACGTTTCCTGTAGTTTTTCACCAGGTTTGCACACACTGCAGGAGGGATTTTGGCCCACTCCTCCACACAGATCTTCTCTAGATCAGTCAGGTTTCTGGCCTGTCGCTGAGAAACATGGAGTTTGAGCTCCCTCCAAAGATTCTCTATTGGGTTTAGGTCTGGAGACTGGCTGGGCCATGCCAGAACCTTGATATGCTTCTTACAGAGCCACTCTTTGGTTATCCTGTTTGAGTGCTTCGGGTCATTGTCACGTTGGAAGACCCAGCCTCGACCCATCTTCAATGCTCTAACTGAGGGAAGGAGGTTGTTCCCCAAAATCTCGCAATACATGGCCCCGGTCATCCTCTCCCTAATACAGTGCAGTCGCCCTGTCCCATGTGCAGAAAAACACCCCCAAAACATGATGCTACCACCCCCATGCTTCACAGTAGGGATGGTGTTCTTGGGATGGTACTCATCATTCTTCTTCCTCCAAACACGTTTAGTGGAATTATGACCCAAAAGTTCTATTTTGGTCTCATCTGACCAGATGACTTTCTCCCATGACTCCTCTGGATCATCCAAATGTTAATTGTCAAACTTAAGACGTGCCTGGACATGTGCTGGTTTAAGCAGGGGAACCTTCCGTGCCATGCATGATTTCAAACCATGACATCTTAGTGTATTACCAACAGTAACCTTGGAAACGGTGGTCCCAGCTCTTTTCAGGTCATTGACCAGCTCCTCCCGTGTAGTTCTGGGCTGATTTCTCACCTTCCTTAGGATCATTGAGACCCCACGAGGTGAGATCTTGCATGGAGCCCCAGTCCGAGGGAGATTGACAGACATGTTTAGCTTCTTCCATTTTCTAATGATTGCTCCAACAGTGGACCTTTTTTCACCAAGCTGCTTGGCAATTTCCCCGTAGCCCTTTCCAGCCTTGTGGAGGTGTACAATTTTGTCTCTAGTGTCTTTGCACAGCTCTTTAGTCTTGGCCATGTTAGTAGTTGGATTCTTACTGATTGTATGGGGTGGACAGGTGTCTTTATGCAGCTAATGACCTCAAACAGGTGCATCTAATTTAGGATAATAAATGTAGTGGAGGTGGACATTTTAAAGGCAGACTAACAGGTCTTTGAGGGTCAGAATTCTAGCTGATAGACAGGTGTTTAAATACTTATTTGCAGCTGTATCATACAAATAAATAGTTTAAAAATCATATATTGTGATTTCTGGATTTTTTTTTTAGATTATGTCTCTCACAGTGGACATGCACCTACGATGACAATTTCAGACCCCTCCATGATTTCTAAGTGGGAGAACTTGCAAAATAGCAGGGTGTTCAAATACTTATTTTCCTCACTGTATATTATCATCTACAATACATAAGTTCATCAAAAGATTCCAACAATCTGAGGAGATCTCTGTGAGCAAGGGGTGAGACCGAAACACCCTGTCAAAACTTGGAGTCAGGGTTGTATTCTTTTATTTTGCTTGCTCTTTAACACAAGTGCAATCACTTCTACACTTCTACAGTTCAATATCACATCTCACATTAAAAGTGAAAGTAAAAGAAGAACTGGTTTATTTTTTGTTAAATTGGTAACCACTGACACAAAAGTCACAAAACAATTAGACAATAACCATGAGAGGAAAACCATAGACATTTTATAAATATATAAAAAAAATTAATTCCATATAAATATATACAGTAATCCCCCTTTTTTCGCGGTGTTTACTTTCCAAAACCGCCTGCGATAAACACCCCAAAAATGCTATTTTATGTATTAACATTTTACTTCGTTTTATAATTAATAATTCTATTTTATTTATAAATGTCATTATTCAACATAAAACTCCATAAAAACTATGATCTATAAGAGACGGGGAAAATCAGCCAAACTAATTAGATATGTGGCAAATGCAATTCCGCAATAAACCGGGGCGCCAGATTCAAACCACAGTAAAGCGGGGGATTACTGTATATATATATATATATATATATATATATATATATATATATATATATATATATATATATATATATATACACACACACACACACACACACACACACACACACTTAATTTTTTAAAAGTATTGGGTCACCTGATTTTTTCTGCTATATGTGGTTACTGTTACCTCAAAACTGGAGGCACTCAATCGTACAGGACGTCTTTAGATGGCGCTATAATATTTTGCATTCACTTGAACTTGGACCTGTGCACAAAGTGAGCTCTTTTGAAGATCTGGTTTACATGCTTTGGAGAGGAAGATCTCCTGCTATAGAGCTCTGATCTCATCCCTACTGAACACCTTTGGGATGAATGTGAACACTGACTGCACCCCAGGTCTCCTCACCTACATCAGTACCTCCCTCTCATAACACCCTTGTGGCTGATGAACACAACTATCAATAAGCACACTCCAAAATCTAGTGGGACATCTTCCCAGAAGAGTGGAGGGAATTATAAGAGCAGATTGAGACTAAATGTGGAATGCGATGCTCAAAAATCACATACCGTAGTTATGAGCAGGTGACCCAATACTTTTTGAAATATAGTGTGTGCGTATATATAATATATTAATAAATAGTAATTGTATAAATAATTACATACGAGCATAAGCAGTGCCGGCTGTGCTGCTGAATGTAGCACCATCAGTGATTGTGGTGTTAACAAGCACAGGAGCATAAACATTAACATGCTCCTTAGCAGTCACACAAACAGAGAGTCCAGGAGGAGGCAGGGTTGGAGCTGTGTGGAAAATCATCATCATAATCATAACCATAATGATACATGTGATAAAGATACAGAAAGTCCTCTGTAGGTCAGCGGTACAGTAACTGCATGGCCACAAATACAGCATTAAACACAGAAATAAGATCAAATCTTCTTGTTACCAGTGTTCTCCTGAGTGTTCATGGCTCAAGTCAGTTCTCTCTTTTCCCAAATCCACACTACGATTTATCTTCACTCAGTGAGGAAATCAAAGGTAAAAATAAAACATGTGGACATTCATAAGTACACAAATGTGTGTTTATGCGTATATTTCGGATATATAGATACAAACAATGGGAACACATGATATTAACAGAATACTTCCACCACCATGCTTCATAGTCAGGATAGTGTTCTTAATCTGGTGCTCATTGATGGATTTCTTTGACTTTGTTCACAATACCACAGGCTGCCAGTTCACTTCCTCAAAACTCTCTCTTATCTCTAATGCGTCTTTTTACATCAGGTTTTCACGCAATTCTGTTTCCTCTCAAGAACTCGCATGCTCAGAGAGAACGCTTACAGATGTTGTCTAACACAGGAAATGCCACCTACTAAAAATATTCTAAAATTCATGTATTTTCTACTAATATTTTTATTCTCATTCATGTCGATTTGAATCAAAAACGATGTGCAAAAACTGGAAAAAAAAAAATGCAAACTTGTGTATTTTCATTAGAGCTTTTAGACTTTTGGAGCCCATGGTGTGTTTCATAATCTTTTACAGGTTGAGTGTGTACACAAGTACAACACACACACACACACACACATATATACGTATTGTGTGTGTTGTGTGTCTGTAAAAACTGACCGATTGCATTTTCTTCTGTTTTTACTCGCAGTTCTGTTTTATCACTGCAACTTTTTCTTTCTTTCCGTTTGTTTTTTTTTACTCACCGTTTGGAAACATCCGAATCACTTGCATGCAATAATAAGATCATTTTACAAAACCAAAAACATTAAAAACCCATCCTGCATGCTGTATCAGTATCAGAGTGCAGTCCAGGAGCATTAATCACTTTAATGTTTCAAATCGAAAAAACTCACTTCCTCTAAAACAGCCGACATGATCTAAAGCAAGAAGTTATGAAGTATGGAAAGCCAACAGGGTCAACACACAGACACTTCCCCAGCAGCGTAACTTCAACGATGAGCGTCAAACCATGATGACGCAACATCTCAGGGAAAACGTGGGAGCGAATCATAGGGGAAATGAGTTTTTGTATGTTTTTATTTTTATAACGTTTTCTCCTGAACTCCTGAATTTTTTTTGACCATTGTTTGAGTTGTCGCCAGATCCAGTGGTTTTCATAAAAAAATTCAAATAAAAATAGTTTATATATGAGCATCTCCAGACTCTTAATGTTGGGCCATCGAGCAAATCCCTTAACCCTCAGTTGTATAAATAAGATTATAGATAGATAGATAGATAGATAGATAGATAGATAGATAGATAGATAGATAGATAGATAGATAGATAGATAGATAGATAGATAGATAGATAGATAGATAGATAGATAGATAGATAGATGCAAATCTCATTAACCCATATTTTATTTACAGTAGAACATAGAAAACACAATATATTTTAAATATAATAATATATTTAAAATACATGTCTCGAAAATGTTGGGACAGAGGCAACAAAGTCTGGAAAAGTAAGTGATACTAACAAGGAAGAGCTGGAAGAACATTCAGTAACTGGTGAGGGTAATTACAGCAGGCCAGTAAGATGATTGGGTATAAATAATGTATCTTAGAGTCACTCAGAAGTAAAGATGGGTGGAGCTTCAGAAATCTGAAAAGCTTCTACAAATTGTGGAACATTTTAAAATGAATGTTCCTTAACATAAAATTTCAAAGACTTCAAATATATTATCATCTACAATACATAGGTTCATCAAAAGATTCCAGCAATATGATGACGCAACATCTCAGGGTAAACGTGGGAGCGAATCATAGGGGAAATGAGTTTTTGTATGTTTTTATTTTTATAACGTTTTCTCCTGAACTCCTGGATTTTTTTGACCATTGTTTGAGTTGTCGCCAGATCCAGTGGTTTTTATAAAAAAATTCAAATAAAAGCTAGCTAAGTGTTAAAATATTGGATTTCTAATATAATAGTTTATATATGAGCATCTCCAGACTTTTAATGTTGGGCCATCGAGCAAATCCCTTAACCCTCAGCTGCTTAGTTGTATAAATAGGATAAAGGAATCTGCCAAATGCTACTCATTTTTTTTAAAAGAAGGAATTTCACTTCATTTATTATGTTATTTACAGATCATATTTATTAGCATTCAAAACAGCAACATTTGACTGGATGCAGAACATGCGTTTCTCTCGGCTGCACTGCTTCCAGTACGTGAGTGTGGATGTCAGATTTTTTTGACCAATCAGATTTCAGCCTCTTTGTGCTGCCATGTCAATCTAATCTGCTCAGAGCCTTTAAAGTCAGTGCTGCTGGCCTTTTTACCATAGAGAATATTACCAACGGGTCTGTTTCTTTAATTAATCAGACTCCATATTCGCCTCACAGGGCAGTTAGCACACTAGCCCGAGAAAGGGTTTGTTCTTCACTTCCAGACCAGTGAATACGAGCAGTACCACTGGATTACAGCCTCTGGGGGGCGCTGCACATTATGAGTCTGCATCTCTGGTGATTAGGTTGTATTTTATTCACATCTTTATTTTTTTGTCATGTTATTAGACAAATATTAATTATAAACTGCTCCAGATGTTGTAGGTGCACAGTTGTGGTTGTAGTGTAGAGGTTTGGAGTTTAACTGGGTTTGTTGCTTTAGTAAAATGATATTCACCCTCCATATGTGAAATGCCTCGCTCTCTGTAATGCCACGTGTTGTTATATTGTGTTTTTGTATTGTATTGATGGTTTCTATAATTGCGATGTGATAGTGGTGTATTAAGAGGTGGATTAAGTCGGGTACGTCCTCACTGAAGACCCAGGTACCAAATGCACGGCCCACCACTGCATGTACATAATGTGCCAATTGGATGCATCTTTCAGTACGTCTAATAATTAAACTAATTTTGCAGTTATTTATCAACACTTGCCTCAGAACTTGTAGTTTATCAAAGACATTTTCCTGTTTAGCAAAAAGCAGCTCTACTGCTGTGTCCCGGAGGTCATTGTTGCTCAGGTCCAGTTCAGTCAGAGAAGATGAAATTGAGAGGAGGGCTGAAGTGAGTTCAGCACAGCTGCTTTGGGAGAAATGGCATCTTGCCAACCTTAAGACAGTGAATAAAGTTAGCATAAACGTATAGTCAAATTCATAAGGGTGGGTCATTATCATTAACAATTTTATAAATATTGATAGTACGAAAAAAAAATTTCTCAATTATATAAACTCAATGAGGTGAAGGGAAAGTGTTACAGAGCATGAAACCATGTGAGAGAAACACTAAGCCAGCAAAAGTAATTATAAAACTACTAGTTTTAGAAAACTATTTTTTAACTGTTTATAACCTGTCTCATCTCCTCTAGGTTTCAGCACTTGTGTCCAAACCCAGTTCTGGGGAAGATTTGCTGTCATGGTGTCCTTGCCACTTGCAAAGTTTGAACAAATGCTCATCAGCATCCACCAGACTCCACACCAGGATTTCCTAGAATTGTGCTACCAGGAAATGCTACTGAGGCTGGGGCCTGGCAGGTGATATAGAACCTGGTCCAGTAGTAAAGTAGCAGCCTCGACAGCCAATTCAATATACTCCGTAAACATTCCCCAATGTATTGGAGCATGATGTAGAAAAGTGGGGTTGGACAAACTCATAGCAGGCAGTCCACCTACTACAGCTACTGTAAGCGGTAGCCCAGGCCATGGCTCGACAACGTCTCTTCATAAACCCGCCAAAGTGCCTTAACTGGAAAATGGAAAGTCGTCTATTCTTCAACAGGTCAGCTGTGCCCCTTAACAGCTTTTCCTAACTGGCAGTCAAGATTTGGGTATTTTCCAGGTAATGCCCCCGACCTGATTGCTGACTGCGCAGCATGTACTTCCAGGTTTAAGCTGTGCAGATGCTGACAGTACAAACTGCCAAACAGTAACCCCAGCAGAGACACGCAACTTAACCACCAGCAAAGAATGCAGTACTTCGAAGCAATTAGTAGCCTGCCCACAGAATATTGATGACTTATTGAGGTGGCTGTCCATCCAGAACTTCCTTCTGCTGTGTTGGCGCTAGCAGTCTTATTGAGATTCGCCATATATTAGTGTTTACCCAAATCCTTCAAGATAACTGTGAGGGCGTGGATGCTAGCAGTGTAATAAAGTAGAGGGAAAATTGTAAACCTCATGGTGCTGAATGGGGAGCGATGGAAGAATAGCTCCAGTGCAGGGCTAAGGACCATCTGATGGCATCTGCGCACTGGTAAGCCCTCTCCTTATATTGCCCTTTCCCTTTTCCCTGATCTACCTGGTCTCACCTACCACCACTGCTCTCTCAACCCTTTTGTATGTCTAAAACATTGCAGGTAACCTGGGTATTTTTAGGACCAATGCCATGTGATGGAGATGGACATGTTGGTCTGAAACCCCAATGTGCCACAAGGTGCCCTCACTTGAGCAATACATGGGTGTCCAAGGGTTTAAATACCATGAATCTGTGGAGCTGTAATCAGACCTTATTTTTACTAAAACTTATGTAGTGCTTGTCATGTGATACTCGTCCTGAATGTATTTACAGTGTAACAATGTTGTATTCCATATTTAATCCAACACACATTTCTCACCTCAGTATCTCCAGTTTACAATGTGGACTCTTCAGTCCATCAGAAAGCAACTTTGCTCCCTTGTCAATTCTGTAATTATCACTCAAGTCCAGTGCTCTCAGAGCAGAGTTTTCCGCCTCGAGAGCAGAAGCCACGGTCTCCCAGCACTCTTCAGTGAGCTCACAACCGGCAAGCCTGACAAAACACCACACAAACTTTCAATTGCCATTTGAAAGCATTCATGTAACTGTAAGAGGATCAATGGATATTGAGTGATGGTACATTCTAGACCACCGTGACAATTTAAAAAACCAGGAAGTAAAAGAGAAATGATTAAGAAATTTCTCTCACCAAGCTTTTCTGAAGCACCTCATAGCAGGGATGAGTCTCCTGTAGGATGAATTGGATGGGTTGAATTGTTTGGGGTGGAGTTCCTCAAAAACATCCCCAGACATCAACATCAGGTAGGCGAGAGTTGAGCAGTTTGAGGAGGTTAATTCTCTGTCTGGTAAATTGTCTGTACACAGATATTTCTTGATTTGCTTGTACAGGGATTCGTCTTTCAGTTCCATCAGACAGAAGAAGTGATTGATGGATGTCCCAGGGGGCAAATCAACATAATTGTTCTGCATTTGCCTGATGTACTGGATCACTTTGTTAATGCTCTTCTTGTTGATCTGTGTCTCTGTAAGAATTCCTTGCAGGAGTTTCTGATTGCTCTCAAGTGAAATTCCCAACAAGAATCGAAGAAAGAGATCTAAATGACCATTCTCAGTCTCCTTGGCTTTATCAACTGCCTTCTTCAGAAGAACATCCAGTTGGGTGTCTATATGAGGGTCTTCACTGAAGAAAAACTTTAACTCATCCAGGTTTTTGTTCAGGTAGGAATTAAAAACATGGAGTGCAGCAAGAAACTCCTGAATGCTCAAATGAATGAAGCAGTAAATCTTCCTCTCATAAAGCACCGATTCTTTCTTGAAGATCTCAGCACACATCCCTGAGCACTCTGAATCAACACTGACCTCAATACCACACTCTATCAGGTCTTCTTCATAGAACATGATGTTCCCATTTATCAGCTGTTTAAACGCCAGCTTGGCCAGTTTTAGGATCGTTCCTTTGTTCATCTTCAGCAGTTTCTTCACATCTCGCTCCACCTTGTCGTCATACTTCTGGTTTTTGGTGTTCATCTGTATAAGCAGGAAGTGGATGTACATTTCAGTCAGTGTAGCAGGAATTTCTTCACCATTCTTTTGAACCAGCATTGCTTGAAGCACCGTAGCAGTGATCCAGCAGAAGATGGGGATGTGACACATGATGTAGAGGCTCCGAGATTTCTTAATCTGTGAGATGATCTGATTGGCTTCATTCTCATTAGTTATTCTCTTTTTAAAATACGCCTCCTTTTGCTTATCGGTGAATCCTCGCACTTCTGTAAACAAGCTCACATGCTCTGAAGGGATCTGATTGGCTGCTGCTGGTCGTGAGGTGATCCAGATCAGAGCAGAAGGAAGCAGCTTTCCTTCAATCAGGTTTGTGATGAGAGCATTCACAGGAGCTTTTTTTGTCACCTTTCTCACCATACTGGTGCTGAACTCCAGGGAAAGACGACTTTCATCAAGTCCATCAAAAACAAAAACAAGCTGGAGTTTGTATAAATCTGTATCACTGAGTTTTTCAAGATCAGGGTAGAAATCCTGCAGTAATTCATGAAGACTGTATTCTTCATCTTTAATCAAATTAATCTCTCGGAAAGGAAGGAGGAAAATGCAGTCTATGTTCTTGTTAGCATTTCCTTCAGCCCAATCGAGTATAAACTTCTGCACAGATACAGTTTTTCCGATTCCTGCGATTCCTTTGGTGAGCACAACTCGATTATCTTCAATAAAAATCTCATTGCAGTTGATTTGTTTTTCCTGAGATTTTTGAACACTAAAAGCTTTGTCCATTTTCAGAATCTCGTGTTCTTTGTTGACTTCTTTGAATTCTCCTTCGGTGATGTACAGCTGCGTGAAGACCTTCTTCAGAAGTGTTTTAGTATCCGCATTCTTTTTGCCTTCAAAAATGCACTCGATTTTCTTCTTCATGCCGGCTTTGTGATTCACCAGAAATCCCTGTAGATCATCTGCAGACATGTCTGTGTGGCACAAAAGAACAGAAGGAGCTTCAGCAAGATGATGTCAAAGGACATGAAGATGTGGATTTGTGTGTTGATATTTTAAAATACAACTTAGTTCACTTAAAATATGTCTAAATTAAAAAAAAATATCTCACTTTTTCCCAAATTTTTCTTTTCCCAATCAGGTCGCAAAGCTTCTGGAGACACAAAAAAAATATTGAAATGAAGAACAGAATGACAGAAGGCTCAAAGTTTCTCCTCTAGCGTTGTTAAACATCAACCACTGTGGAAAGGTCGCGCTACACACTCATGTACCAATACATGATCATATGATTCAACACAATAGTGAAAAGCATCAAACTACAAGGCAACATTTTACATTTTCACCATCATTATTGCATTTATCTTCTCTGCATTTCTAGCTAACTTTCTAACTATCCAGATAAAACTGTCCAGTTTGCACTTTAACACTATCACTCTCTCGGCCTGTGATCTGATCTGAGCTGAAAGTAAACTAAAAACTGGGTCTTTTATTGCTGTGCAATGACAACAGATGCAGAACTCTGGTCAAACATTCTCCAATTAGTGTGAGAGCAAATGAATATACATAAAAAAAAAAAAGTCCATACGAGTGGAAGCAGTGCTGGCTGTACTGTTGAGGAGAACATGATCGGAGAAGGTGTTGTTTAAGAGCGCAGGAACGTAAACGTTACTCCCATTTTCAGCGTTTACGACAACACGGATTCCAGCAGGGGGAGCAGCAGGAGACTGGGCTGGAGCTGGGTCTAAAATAACAATAATCATAATAGAGAACATTTAAAGTAACACAGAAAAGTGGATCTCGAATAAATGAATCATTATCAGTAAATATCCAGAACTCGTAAGGGTCTTAGAGCGCAACCCCCGCGAGTTCCGAAAACCAGCGAATTTCAGATGCACCACCGCAGCCCCTATGGTACCTTAATGAATTCATCTAGACATTATGTCATGTTAATACGATAACGCGTTTGAAAAAAAATTTTTAGTTACAAAATTCCTAACGTTCCTTAACATTCGGTCCGATTCCACAACTTGCTGTTAGTCAGATTCCAAATGAGAACCCGCAAACTTTCTGAGCCGTTTTAGGAAGTTATAGTTAAAAGACATTCTGCTGTTTCCCAAGCTGATAACAGTGGACGGATAAGAAACAAACAAACGCTGTAAAAATCCTTATGTTTTATGGTGCAATAACTTGTGCTACACGGTTGTAGGTCAGAGGTGCAGTGACGATACACACAGAAATACAGGAAGGAACAGGAAGGAAGTAGACAAAATGCTCATGGTACAGTACCACAAACATGTCGAGAGCTTCTGGTGCAGGTCCCTGATCTCTTTTTCCAGATCCAAACTAAGCAAATGATCACCAGGTGAAGGAACAGCAGCTCGACATCATTTTCACTCACTGAGGAATGAGAGAAATATATATACAAACAGAAACACATTATATATATATATATATATATATATAGAGAGAGAGAGAGAGAGAGAGAGAGAGAGAGAGAGAGAGAGATACTGTACATACACAAATCCAGATGTGCTGACTCTGAACATCTGGACGTCTGTGTGTCCAGTCAATAAACACTTAACCTATATTCTGATTTTGAACACATTCCACTTCTCTATTCATTCTTTCTTTTTTCTATTTAACTCACCGGTTGGAAACATCCCTCCTTCCATCCATTACATAATAAATGTATTTATTTGACAGGATCTTGCTGTAGTCGGTATCTGAGAGTCATAACGCAGGTTAAAGAACAGCACCAGGAGGTTAATCATCTCGGAGTTCTCGATTTCATGTATACAGCAAAATGAAAGAATGTTTGACTGCTGATATCCACAAAATGAAACTAAAACTAACGCAACTCAAAGCGACTCTGAAATCAGTGCATACTTTGATTCTGGACATATGAAGGTGGAGAGAAAAAAGTCTGGGACTCTATGAGAAAGAATCCTTGAAAGAAACCAGATTGAAATCCATCCTCATCCTCAACACCAGACGATTTCATTATTAATCAGTTCCTTCTGTAACTGTACTACATGGTCACAATACTGATATAGTTTTTTAGTAGATTTTTCTAAGATGTCTATATGGGAACATCTTCAGCAGCAGCAAGGGGTCAACAAGTGATGAGAACTCTATCCAGAAATGCACCAGGATCGATCAGGTCTGGAGAAAAGAAAGGACAGGACAGGATGACTGGTATCGGTAGATGACTGGTAGCATTAAGGGAGAGATGAGCATCTCTCCCTTAATGCTCTAGAGGGCAGTAGAGTGCCTTTATCAAAGATCATTCCACAATGGCAGGAGGTGTGTATGTAGGATGTGTGATGAACACAGATGGCAATCTATGCATTTCACATCTAGATCTTCAGTGGTGTCCTACTGTCCGATTTGAAATGTTTCTGTGCAAATTCGCAATGCAAAAGTTTTAACTATTCATGAAAAAGTTTAAAAACTGTTTTGAACTGTTTTGGTCGACCTTTTCTCACGACGTCCAGCTTTTCATGAAAAGCCAGTTTTGAAAATGTCCTTATAAATCAATTTCGTCTCCTCTGTCAGTCATTGTGGAAAAAAAGAAAGATATTGAATCCACGCTGATCTATTTGCGCTTGTGCAGGTCGCTATGATTGTTGATAATTATTGTGAGAAATCATTAACATGATCAGTGACTTCACATAGATCAGGGTGTCAAACTCAGTGTCACATCCGCCCGACGTACAATTATATCTGACTCGCGAGATGATTTTATAAAGATCTATTATTATTGGTATTAATGTCCCGGCGATATGAAGCACTGATAACACAAACTACAGATCCCATAATGCAGCGCTTCAGCCGCCTTACCGAACACTAGACTACCTGAGAACATTCCAGCGTCAATCAAGTGGAGCTTCTGTTGATGTATTTAACCCTATTGTACAGTTATTGTGAAACAGCGCCTCACAGTGGTGAAGAGAAAAGTTGACTCTGAGTAGATGTTTACTGACACTGGCGGTAAACACGTGTGTGTTATTAGTGGAGTGAATGTGACTGTAATTAAGGAATTGAATCTGAAACGGAACTACGAGACAAAACATCAGGAGAAGCTGAAGAACCTGAATGCAGAGCAGAAGATCCAGAAAGCAGAAGAGTTAAAGAAGAATCTGACATTTCAGCAGATGTTTTTCACCAGAGCAAAATCACAAAGTGAAGCTGGAGTGAAAACAGAGGAGAAATCAGAGTCTCATCAGCAGGTTATTTACTGAGGGAGAGTTTCTGAAGAGCTGCACGATGAAGCTGTGAGACGTCTGGTGTTTGACTGGAGATATTTTTATGGAGAGCAAAATATTTTAAGTTATTAAAAGTTTAAGATTATTTTATAAAATGGCATAAGAGCAAAGAAATCTGATTGTTTTGATTTGTTGTGATTTTAACGTTTACATAAAAGCACAATTTTTATTGATTTGTTCAGGGTTTTTTTTGCAGCATGTTTATATTTCTAACTTGTATAATTTTGACTGGATATATTTTTATGGAGAGCAAAATATTTTATTTAAAGTTTAAGTTTATTTCTTCTGGAATAATATGCCTGTCTGTATTTATTCATATTTAAGTGTGTTTTGAGTTTTGGCCCCTGTGCAGTTGAGTTTGACACTGATAGATATAAATATCATTAATTATTAATAATAACATAATTAAAGGTAAATTGAGCAAATGTGTTATTTCAGAATTGTGTATCAAACTGGCAGCCCTTCACATTAGTCGGTACTCAAGAAGTAGGTTGGTGACCCCTGGTTTAAAGTCTATAATCACACTCTTGATGTCACCCAGATGAGGATGGGTTCCCCTTTTGAGTCTGGTTCCTCTCAAGGTTTCTTCCTCATAACATATACAGGAGTTTTTCCTTCTCCACTGTCGCCATGGTGCTCATCAGGGATAAACACACACCATTCACCTTCACTGTTGATTTCTGTGAAGCTGCTTTGAGACAATGTCTGTTGTGAAAAGTGCAATAGAAATAAACTTGACTTGACTTACAGGCCCTGAACTTTCTATTTCCTATTCCTCAAGGAAATGAGTGGTGAGGTTCACACACCTGTACATGTTTTTCAGAATGAGTGTTTTTTGTTGCAGTGAGTGACAGAAAGGATGAAGGATGAGAGACTGGAGGTTCAGGAAGTAGGATGAGACATCAACTCGAATTAAATTGTTTTTTTGGTGTTTGAGAACCTGTACACATTCCTCCCATTCCTTCTTCTCCGAGCCAGCGAGATCTTCTCAGACACAAAAAATCCAAACAACGTTGCGAAGAAACCACTGTTTCTCAGTTTAGTTTTTAGAAATGTTACTTTCATTTGTAAAACATTTTCACAAGAATATTACTCAGCATTTCATACTTCCTGGGTGGTTTTCAGCTTAACTTCTACTCTTAAAAGTGGAAGTGGACTGCAAAAAATAACACAAATGCTGCACAGTCACAGAGGCAGAGGCACGGCAGACATGTAGGAAACATCTATCCAGGAAACATCTATCAGAACATTGGGTTTTAATATTTATTTTATATTCTGCATTTAGAATGAAGATCCTTCTCATCTTCACCTTCAGCCAGATTATAGGTAAGTAAAAGCACTTACTCAGCATTACACCAGTGTAGTTGCTCGAATGCTCCAATCTGATTGGTCAAAAAAAAAAACAACAGCTTAAAGAAACTGTAGTTATTTTATTTACAAATGTAATCAATATATCACGAACACATGGATGCTCTAATGTGGAAGATCTCCTGCCGCAGAGCTTTTACAGAATATAATGATATTTAAGAATAATTTTTGACTCCCAATTTAAGATAAACATAACAAATAAGACAGCAAGAAACAATAAGATTCAATATTTTTGATTTTGACCAAAAAAACTAATTACTTTGGGAAGATTTCCAGCCTGCTGTTAAAAACAATATAAAGATGATCATCTATAATAAACTGATTTGTAATGATTATTTCAGAACAGTGCCTCTTGCCAAGGGCTGGAATATTAGCCACCTTGTAAAGAGTCAGTTTTTAAACTCGATGTGCTGGAAAAATGTGCACAAGTCTAAGAAGATTTTGATACGTGGACAAACTGAAAACTTCCTCAAAACACCAGGTCTTGTGAGGTTCATGCTGGTTTGCAGGGGTTAGAACCTACTACAAAAATGACCTAATGAAGAACAGGGAAACCTCGAGAGCCCTAATGATCGTGTCCTCTCCAGCTGAATATCATTTCCTACACATTTACACTGGAAAATTCTTTAGCAATGGTTTAAAAAACAGGGCAGAAGTTCAAGATTTTAAGGATCTGCTGCTAATATTTGGTTGCCTGATACGACCTCAGAGGTCCTGTAACATTCGGGTCTTGATTGCTCAGATCTGTTTTATTGAAACTTCCGTATCTAAAATATTAATCAGGTGGTTAGTGTTGTGGCTGATCAGTGAATGTGTTGAGTTTAATGGTTTTTATTTTTGCACCATCGACCTGGATCTTATTTCATTTCACTGTATTTCATTCTCCAGCTGGATCTGATGCTGAAACTACAGTAACTGGATACAGAGGAAGATCAGTTCAGATTAAATGTCACTATGAATCTGGATATGAAGAATACAACAAGTATTTCTGCAGAGGTGGATGTTGGCTTGGAAACAAAGACGTTCCTGTTCAGACTGGATCTCCTGCTGAAGACACCAGATTCTCTCTGTACGACGACACAACAGTCAAAATCTTCACCATCACCATCACTGATCTGAGAGCAGAGGATGCCAACACTTACTGGTGTGTGGTACAGCGGAATGTGGCATTTACAGATATTTACACTAAGCTTCAACTGCTGGTTGAAATGGGTGAGTGTTTCACAGAGGAGACTGAAAGAATCTCACACAATAATTTACTGATTACAAACACATTGTGATTAAAACAGATTAATGAACTATCCAGCTGGAAACAAGCTAATCTTGTAATATGAACCTCCGATGATCACCTTTAAGTCACATGTTTGTTATTGTTATTGCAAATTGATATACAAAAATGAAAAAAATATATTTTGATAAATCCAAAAGAGGCGACATTTTAAACTTTGAACTTTATTTACATTTTAGGCCACCAAAAAATTATTTTGAATCACTAAACATTTGTTTTACTGCTGCGCCAAGTCTCAAATCAAGCACCAAAATGCACCATGACGCGCACGTCCAGCAAATAAAACCGTCCGTGTGGAAACATAGCAAAAGTTCCGTTTGGTGTCCTGATGATTTACGTCATTTAAAACATCGTAATTACTTTAAAACATCTACAACAATATTTTTACTGCCCCGTCATCTGAATTGTAAACAGCGTCGTCTGTTTGAGCAACTGGCTCACTGCGAAGAAAGAGAAGTCATGGGGCCTTGTGGGTTTTTTTAACGTTCTTTTTTTTTCCCCTCATGTGTTCAAAAAACATGAAGAAAAACATGTCTATGTTCTTTATGCTCAATGTTGAGTTTGGTTTCAGTAATAATAAACGTACATTTGCACAAAGCATCTGTATTTATCCATAAACATGTTAATGAGAATGTTAAAATTTGAAAAGTAATAATTTAAGATACATATAGAACAGAAAAAAATGAGTGATTAAGTTGTGATTAATTCTGAATTAACTTATGAGTCATGTGATTAAATGATTAATCGAACAACAGCCCTAATTTATTATATATGTATATATATATTACATACTTTATAAACACTATATTGGCAAAAGTATTGGGTCACCTGGTAATAAGTTTGGTTAAGTTTTGTTGATCGCATTCCACATTTAGACCCAATTTGCTCTTCCAATTCCCTCCACTCTTCTGGGAAGATGTTTTACTAGATTTTGGAGTGTGCTTATGGATAGTTGTGTTCATCAGTCACAAGGGTATTACGAAAGGCAGGTACTGATGTTGGTGAGGAGACCTGGGGTGCAGTCAGCGTTCACATTCATCCCAAAGGTGTTCAGTTGGGATGAGATCAGAGCTCTATAACAGCAAGATCTTCCTCTCCAAAGCATGTAAACCAGATAGTCAAGAAGCTCACTTTGGTCACAGAGGCATCGACATGATGGAACAGATTTGGGTTTCCAAGTTCGAGTGAATGCACAAATTTTATTATAGCGCCATCTAAAGACGTCCTGTACAATCGAGTGCCTCCAGTTTTGTGGTAACAGTTTAGAAAAGAACCACATATAGCAGGAAAGAAACATAGTGTATATGAAATTTCATAGGTTCATAGCTTAACTTGAAAATTGTGTAGGGGAAAATGTGGGTGTGGCTAAATATAGATCAGCTACGCATTACGGCACATTGGCTTTTATCAAGATGCACGTAAGTAAATCAGCTAAGCGACGAAGTGTGTACTCTCTGGAAAGGAGAACCTGGATTAGAGCTTGATCCTGTTTCTATTTCCTCAGATGACCCTGCCATCAGTACGGTCTCACAGTCCACACACACCACACAATCTGCTTCAACACTTACTGTGAGACCCCCAGTGTATGCTAACACCACCACCCAAGCTACAGGTATGGACTTTTCCACTGAGCTCTTCTTTATCGTTATCTGCTCAGCACTTCAGTGATTTTAAATAGTCTTTATTTGCATCCTCAATGAGTAACAATGATGTCACAGAATGGCACATTCCAAGAAAATGTAAATAAAAAAAAGAAAAAGAAAATAAAAAAAAACCACGTCAATGATCTTTTTAAAAGGTTTTGACACTAAGGCTGTGGTTTGTAAGTTAATAGGAAGTGCACATTTCGCAAAAAAAAAGCACTTCACACTTCTCTAATCGAAGGTTCCAAATTAGTTTCATAGTTTGTTTCTAACATTATTAATAGCTTTCAGTGTAAAAACTTTCTATGCATTGCACAGTGTCAGGTGGTGCTTCTCCTTACCTTATTACAGTAATTCAGTAATAATAAACGTACATTTGCACAAAGCATCTGTATTTATCCATAAACATGTTAATGAGAATGTTAAAATTTGAAAAGTAATAATTTAAGATACATATAGAACAGAAAAAAATGAGTGATTAAGTTGTGATTAATTCTGAATTAACTTATGAGTCATGTGATTAAATAATTAATCGAATATATATTACATACTTTATATACACTATATTCGCAAAAGTATTGGGTCACCTGCTCATAAGTTTGGTTAAGTTTTCTTCATCACATTCCACATTTAGTCCCAATTTGCTCTTCTAATTCCCTCCACTCTTCTGGGAAGATGTTTTACTAGTTCCCCTTCAGGAACTCTAGCTGCGTCGAAACGCTATGTGACCACGCTCTGAACCACGTGTGAAATCTAGCCAATAGGCAAGCCGTGACGTCATAGACAGGCGACGTCGTGTAAACCAGGAAGCTACAAGATGGCTGTGCGGTGGTAGCGACATTAGCTTCTGCTCGTTCAGGTAAGCGCTTTGAGTGTGTTATCTGTGCAGTCATGAGCTTGTATGCAGGCAGAATTCCGTCCGCGTGTTTCCTGCTTGCCCCGATTCATTTCGGGGGGGTGACACGCAGCCGATGTGTTGTTTGCTTAGTTTAGGAGCGTGCTTAGTCGGCTCTCGAGGGTATCGGTTGTTAGCATTTTTAGCTGTGCGGCTATGCGCTCCCGGCTGCTAGCCGAGCTCCCGTCCCCCGGGATTGCGCTCGTTTGGAAACGGTTCTTTTCCCGGTGCGTGTGACGCGGTGCTCCGTATTCTTCCAACGAGGTGGAAGAATTTCGGAGAGCGCTCTCCGAGGTGGGCGCTCTCCCTCGAGGCTTCGGCTCTCGATGGTGTCGGCTGTTAGCATTAGCCGTGTGGCTATGCGCTCTCGGCTGCTAGCCGAGCTCCCGTTCTCTCCCGGGAGAGCGCTCGTTTGGAATCGGTTCTTTTCCCGGTGTGTGTGACGCGGTGCTCCGTATTTCTTCCTCTGAGGTGGATGAAATTTCGGGAAATTAGGGGAAGCATGCCTGGCGGCTGTTTCTTCTCTCGGTGCGGGCGGCGCAGCATTGCATGTCTCTTTCTCCAAGGAGGATGAGATGATGGATGCTAGCGAGCCTGCGGACTCCTCACAGCCTGTGCTGTATGTGGGGCTCCTTGAGGTCGTGGCACTGGCTGGATTTAGCTTGCCGGTCGTGTGGCAGAAGCAGCGCGCACCCAGTGAGCTGGTTGTGCGTTTCCTGCGCCCTGTGTCACAGCCTCAGCGCCTTCCCTTAACTGCGCACCGAGGTGTCTGGGTCCTGGGAGGCCCGTGTGTGCGCGTGCTTTTCAGATGTTCTTTCGCTGTGCGCGAATGTTGTTGGAGCAAAGTGGCGTGGCTACGGGACGATGCCGCTTGTGGTAGAGACGCTAGCTAGCTATCTCTCCCCAAGTGTTGTGGGGTTGGTTCTCCCTGTGGAGACTTTCTGTCAGTCTGGAGGGCTGCCTGGAGTCTCTCGGGGGTCCTGCGTACTGTGGAGAAGGGCCGCGCGATTCGGTTCGCGTCTTCTCCTCCCCGGTTCAACGGGGTGTGTCCCACCCTGGTGGGACCCGTGCAGGCTCTGGTCCTGGGACAGGTGGTGCGTGCTCTCCTGATGGAACGGGCCATCGAGGTGGTTCCCTCCTCCTTGTTCAGAGAGTCAGGCTGCTACAGCCCGTGCTTCGTTGTTCCGAAGAAGGACGGGGGGTTGCATCCCATTCTGCATCTCCATTTCTTGAACCACTCACTTTTGAGGTTCGGGTTCAGGTTTCTCGTTTAGAGAGGTCGTGTCTGAGGTCGAGTCTGAGGACTGATTTGTCATACGTTAGATCTGGAGGTTGCATGCTCCCATGCAGCCGTCCTTCACCGCACACAGGAGGTTCCTGAGGTTGCTTTCGGGGCGGCGCTTACCAATATCGGTCCTTCCGTTTGGCCTAGCGCTCTCACCCCGTGCCTTCACAGAGTGCGTGAACGCGGCACTGACCCCATGAGTGGCCACTCCGCCCGGGGTCTGTGGAGCGGCCCACGTCTCTTGTGGCACGTAGGTTGCCGGGAGATGCTGGCAGTGTTGTTGGGGTTACAACACTTCCTCCCAGTCCTTAGAGATCACTATGTGTTGGTCCGCGCGGACAATACTGCGGTGGTCTCGTACATCTACCACCAGGGGGGCCTCCGGTCTCGCCCCTGCAAACAGCTGGCGCATAGGGTCCTCTTGTGGTCCTGGGACGAACTCCCCGGGCTCCTCTGTTCTGCGTGCTGGTGCCGAGGCCCTCACTCTTTCGGCAGGGTCTGGTTAGTGTGGCGTGATTGGACACTCGTTCCCATAGCGTTTCGACGCAGCTCGAGTTCCTGAAATGGGGAACGTCTCTAGGTTACGACCGTAACCATAGTTCCCCGAGGGAACGAGACGCTGTGTCCCCGTGCCACACCCCCTGCATCCCTACGGCGCTTACCTTCTCTCTTTGCAGAAGCTAATGTCGCTACCACCGCACAGCCATCTTGTAGCTTCCTGGTTTACGCGCCGTCGCCTGTCTATGACGTCACGGCTTGCCTATTGGCTAGATTTCACACGTGGTTCAGAGCGTGGTCACGCAGGGGCGTTCCCATAGCGTGTCGACGCAGCGTCTCGTTCCCCCGGGGAACTATGGTTACGGTCGTAACCTAGAGACGATTTTGGAGTGTGCTTATGGATAGTTGTGTTCATCAGTCACAAGGGTATTACGAAAGGCAGGTACTGATGTTGGTGAGGAGACCTGGGGTGCAGTCAGCGTTCACATTCATCCCAAAGGTGTTCAGTTGGGATGAGATCAGAGCTCTATAACAGCAAGATCTTCCTCTCCAAAGCATGTAAACCAGATAGTCAAGAAGCTCACTTTGGTCACAGAGGCATCGACATGATGGAACAGATTTGGGTTTCCAAGTTCGAGTGAATGCACAAATTTTATTATAGCGCCATCTAAAGACGTCCTGTACAATCGAGTGCCTCCAGTTTTGTGGTAACAGTTTAGAAAAGAACCACATATAGCAGGAAAGAAACATAGTGTATATGAAATTTCATAGGTTCATAGCTTAACTTGAAAATTGTGTAGGGGAAAATGTGGGTGTGGCTAAATATAGATCAGCTACGCATTACGGCACATTGGCTTTTATCAAGATGCACGTAAGTAAATCAGCTAAGCGACGAAGTGTGTACTCTCTGGAAAGGAGAACCTGGATTAGAGCTTGATCCTGTTTCTATTTCCTCAGATGACCCTGCCATCAGTACGGTCTCACAGTCCACACACACCACACAATCTGCTTCAACACTTACTGTGAGACCCCCAGTGTATGCTAACACCACCACCCAAGCTACAGGTATGGACTTTTCCACTGAGCTCTTCTTTATCGTTATCTGCTCAGCACTTCAGTGATTTTAAATAGTCTTTATTTGCATCCTCAATGAGTAACAATGATGTCACAGAATGGCACATTCCAAGAAAATGTAAATAAAAAAAAGAAAAAGAAAATTAAAAAAAACCACGTCAATGATCTTTTTAAAAGGTTTTGACACGAAGGCTGTGGTTTGTAAGTTAATAGGAAGTGCACATTTCGCAAAAAAAAAGCACTTCACACTTCTCTAATCGAAGGTTCCAACTTAGATTCATAGTTTGTTTCTAACATTATTAATAGCTTTCAGTGTAAAAACTTTCTATGCATTGCACAGTGTCAGGTGGTGCTTCTCCTTACCTTAATCCACCTTCTTCTTCTGCACACTTCCACTTAATTCTCCATGTATTTCCTGTTACATGACATGCTTTAATGTGGTTTCAAATGTTGATTGTCTTTAGTTAAATGTATATATCCTAATGTTAAAGATGTTTTAACAAATGTTAAAGGTGTGGCTACCTACCTCATCAGTACATGTGCAGTGGTGTTTGCTGTTGGTGTGTCCATAGCAATCTACAGAAGAACCTGCTCAGGTAAATCCTGCTTTAATGTGTGTTTTTCGGATTTATTTATGGTGATTTTCTAAATTCATTACGGGTCGCTTCACTGTTACTCACATGCTCATGGAAACAATTTTGCAAGGCAGTCATTCAGTGACTTGAATGTAACTCTAGAGTCATTTTGATGAAGCTACAAATTGGCCATGAGAGAAATCCACCCTGCTGTAGCTCCACTGTATTCTACAGGACGATCATGTATGACTATGTGGTGTTTGCATTTAGTCCCACAAAAAGCCGACATCATCTAGTTTGTGGTTTGTGAGGACATTTTTTCAGCTGCTTGTACAAAACTAATAAGAAATGTTTCGTTTTGAAAACGAAAAACTTCATTAGAACATTCTAAGGTCCTAATCTCAGAGCTACAATTCAAAATCCAGCAGAAATACACAACAACAACAAAAAAACAAGAAAAGAAAATCATACACAATAAATGTATTCATTGTGTTTACATATTTAACTGCACTTTGACAGATTGTATTGTTTATGCATTTTGGATGAACTTTCACACTTTGTTGCATTTCTCATCTCCTTGCAGGCTCTGTAACAGTGATGCAACCTTCCAGTGAGGTACGAGGCAGTGATGTGCATCAGGGATTATTTTTTACAAGCACTTAACTTGCAAAATATTTGAACGATTTTTGCTTTTCGTTGCAGACAAATGAAGATAATGAAGACGACCGATATGTTCTTCCTCCCCAAGCAAGAGAAATGCAAAATATACCTGAATCCATCTATCAGAATAAGGACCGAACCCCTAACCAATCAGATTCACTCTACCAGAGTCTGACCTTAACTATTAACCAATCAGACTCAGTCTACCAGACTCTGCCCTTTAAAAATAACCAATCAGACTCAGTCTACCAGACTCTGCCCTTTAAAAATAACCAATCAGACTCAGTCTACCAGACTCTGCCCTTTAAAAATAACCAATCAGACAGTCTACCAGACTCTGCCCTTTAAAAATAACCAATCAGACTCAGTCTACCAGACTCTGCCCTTTAAAAATAACCAATCAGACTCAGTCTACCAGACTCTGCCCTTTAAAAATAACCAATCAGACTCAGTCTACCAGACTCTGCCCTTTAAAAATAACCAATCAGACAGTCTACCAGACTCTGCCCTTTAAAAATAACCAATCAGACTCAGTCTACCAGACTCTGCCCTTTAAAAATTAACCAATCAGACTCAGTCTACCAGACTCTGCCCTTTAAAAATTAACCAATCAGACTCAGTCTACCAGACTCTGCCCTTTAAAAATTAACCAATCAGACTCAGTCTACCAGACTCTGCCCTTTAAAAATTAACCAATCAGACTCAGTCTACCAGACTCTGCCCTTTAAAAATTAACCAATCAGACTCAGTCTACCAGACTCTGCCCTTTAAAAATTAACCAATCAGACTCAGTCTACCAGACTCTGCCCTTTAAAAATAACCAATCAGACTCAGTCTACCAGACTCTGCCCTTTAAAAATAACCAATCAGACTCAGTCTACCAGACTCTGCCCTTTAAAAATAACCAATCAGACTCAGTCTACCAGACTCTGCCCTTTAAAAATAACCAATCAGACTCAGTCTACCAGACTCTGCCCTTTAAAAATAACCAATCAGACTCAGTCTACCAGACTCTGCCCTTTAAAAATAACCAATCAGACTCAGTCTACCAGACTCTGCCCTTTAAAAATAACCAATCAGACTCAGTCTACCAGACTCTGCCCTTTAAAAATAACCAATCAGACTCAGTCTACCAGACTCTGCCCTTTAAAAATAACCAATCAGACTCAGTCTACCAGACTCTGCCCTTTAAAAATAACCAATCAGACTCAGTCTACCAGACTCTGCCCTTTAAAAATAACCAATCAGACTCAGTCTACCAGACTCTGCCCTTTAAAAATAACCAATCAGACTCAGTCTACCAGACTCTGCCCTTTAAAAATAACCAATCAGACTCAGTCTACCAGACTCTGCCCTTTAAAAATTAACCAATCAGACTCAGTCTACCAGACTCTGCCCTTTAAAAATAACCAATCAGACTCAGTCTACCAGACTCTGCCCTTTAAAAATAACCAATCAGACTCAGTCTACCAGACTCTGCCCTTTAAAAATTAACCAATCAGACTCAGTCTACCAGACTCTGCCCTTTAAAAAATAACTAATCGGACTCAGTCTACCAGTGTCCAACCTCTATTACTAAGCAATAAGACTCCTACCAGAGCCGACCAAAATCTGACCTTCACTAATAGCCGACAAGACTCAGGAGACCACGCTTGACCATACAAGGGAACTAATTGTTACTTTCACCAATGGTTATTGGTATTATAATTTTTTTTTTTTTGTCTGCAAGGTTTTTTGGCTTTTTGTCTGGACTGGAAATGACTTGTTCAAAATAAAAACTCTGTTCCGTTCTTCAACTTGCACTGGCCATGCGCCTAACAATGCTGTAGATAAGTTCTGGTGTTTGAATATAAGCTTAATTTGTTATTTATTGTATTGATTATCTACATTAGATCAAAACTTTCAAACACAAATTTCCCTCACTCACATTACCCTCAACCACAACAACCACCACACAGACCAACTCAACCACACGAATAGTCAACGCAGTAATGGTTTGCTATGGATGAAGAACATCACTTTTATGTAAAGTTCTGAGGTTTGTATGATTATGTGGAGGGGTTTTCTTACATAAAACCTTAACATCTTCCCGTGGGCTCACCACCTGCAGGAGGGACCGCAAGGGACGGTGCTGTGAGGATTGGGCAGCAGTCGAAGGCGGGGGCCTGCTTAGACTGCTGCCCCCGCGACCCGAATTACGGATAAGCGGGAGAAAATGAATGAATGAACCTTAACATATAGCAGCGAGGTGAAGATGTAAGGTATGGGGTGGTCTGTGCACATCTCAGAAATAGCCCAGTTAGCAGAAAGTATATGTAGGTCACTCAGATGAACGTAAATATTTGTACACAGGGGCAGTGCTACTTACCTCACTATCGGATTTTCTGAGTGACTTTCTGATACTTGGTTAAAAGTGGAAGTGAAAAGTGGCATTTCTATTAAAGTCACTGCGAAGTTAGAAACATTCAGAGTGTCCAAAATTACCGTGTTTTGTGTTCTGGACTTAGAATGAAGATCCTCTTCATCTTCACCATCTGCCTGAATATAGGTGAGTGCAAGAATGTTCATGTTCAAGTGATTGACTTATTAGGTACAACTTTACTGGCAAATTCAATACAAATACAATGACAATGAATTTCAATTAGCAAGTATGTATTAAATATAGCACTTTTAGGGGAAGTTAAAAGATAGATTTAGAAAATGTACTGATCAATATCTATACTAGCTGAGAAACCATTCTTAACTCCACGCTATGTGCTTTAGGATCAGGGCTGATACTTTATACTGATACTGACCTTCTGGTTCACCTGGTTCCTGTTGTTAATATTAGTATTTTCTGTGTTATTCAAAATGAAGATCTTGCAGATATGTGCAGTGCCTGTATAAAGTGTGGAAACACAATCATTTATGGTTTTTGAGAGACACATGCATGTTTCTTTTATTTCTATTCACCAATATTAGGTAATTTAGCAACCTCGAAACATGAACATTTTGCTAACATCTTCTCTCCTGTGTTCCTGGTCTCACAGAAGTTCTTCTGTTAGAGACAAAAATGTCCCATTTGCACTTATGTGTTTTTGCTTTTTACTGAGAAACAAAAGAAAAAATAAATGTGTCTCAAAAACCACAAAAGACTCAGTGTTCCCACACTTTTAACAGTCACTGTGTATCATTTGTACTTGGCTTTTCTCTTATACATCCTGGATATGGAGCTTCATTTTGGATTTACCTCATTTTGGATTTTGTTCTGGATAATATTTTATCCAGCTGGATCTGATGCTGTAACTACAGTAACTGGATACAGAGGAAGATCAGTTCAGATTAAATGTCACTATGAATTTGGATATGAAAAGAACAACAAGTATCTCTGCAGAGGTGAATGTCCCCATTGGCCTGCAATCAAAGACATTCCTGTTCAGTCTGGATCTCCTGCTGAAGACACCAGATTCTCTCTGTACGACGACACAACAGCCAAAATCTTCACCATCACCATCACTGATCTGAGAGCAGAGGATGCAAACACTTACTGGTGTGTGGTACAGCAGACAGGGACTAATATTTACACTAAGCTTCAACTGCTGGTTGAAATGGGTGAGTGTTTCACAGTGGAGACTGAAAGAATCTCACACAATAATTCACCGATTATAAAGTATTAAAGTGATTTAGGCAGATTGCTATTGGAAACAAACTCATGCTGCTTAATTTCTATGTAATCATCATTTAAAAGTTTCCCTGATCTCTTTAATAGTAAATATAAACAGAATTTGTGGCATTCATCAACACAAACATATTAAAAACGATCTTTTTTTATATCTAGCCAAAAATAAGGTAAATGAGTCTCAAATTGTTGATCATGAACCTAGAAACTGTAAAATGGAAACTGAAAAGGAGAACCTGGATTGTAGCTTGTTTTCTATTCTCTCAGATGATCCTGCCAGCAGTACTGTCTCACAGTCCACACACACCACATACTCTGCTACAACACATATCACAAGTCCATCAGTGGATTCTGAGACTCCTCCAGCTACAGGTAAGAACTTTCCCCCTGAGCTCTACTTCACTATATTTGTGTCATGTCATTTATCATGTCTTTCTTTCTTCAGCTAATCTGTTAAACACGGTTCAACAGCAAACCAGCGCTCCCTCGTACGATGGTATGTAGACCTGCATCTACACTGTAAACGTCCAAGACAATACTGTCCAGGCAGAACACACCAGCACTCACCTTTTCAGCTACACAGTGTCTGTCCTGTCCTGTTAGATGTCTGTCCTGTTAAATGTCACATGCCTACATTTTTTGTCCGGTACAGATGTTCCAGGTTTATGTACCTACATCCTGATCAGTACAGGTGTGCTGGTGTTCACTGTTGGTGTGATTGCAGCAATTTACTTCAATAGAAAATGTCAAGGTAAAAAAAAACTTGATTTATTTGTTACCTCATTATCACCTGCTTCATTGTCATTGTAGCCAAAACTGAAGACAAAAGTAATTCAGCTCTGGATCTTTCACTAATTATACACACAGTGACTGCTGGTTTAATATCGAGGCAGAAGGTGGTTGGGTAGAATCCATATGCAATTTATTGGAGAAGCACAAAGTGATAGAAACCAGAACAATAACCAAAGTAGATTCATCAACTGAATAGACAGTCAGTGAGGCAAACAAATCCAATACACCAGACTCCAATAAATCATAGCTACAAAGTGGTTCAATATTCCAGTGAGAGCTCCCTCTGGTGGAGTGGTAAAGAACTCTGCTGGTTTGAGCTGGACTTGATATTAGCTAAACTACAGTCTGGGCTAGCGCTAGCCTCATACTTTCAGAAAAAGTGTGGTAAGGGGGGGGGGTATCATTGTAGGCCTTTCAGTATATGTGTTGCTCTTGGTTATACATAAAACAATCACACAATGCCATGTTTCGACATTAAACAGAATAGTATCTGAAAAGTTTTTTTAAAAAGTTTCAAACATTTCAGAGCAATAAAACTATCCACACATGTGAAGCTGATATTTATCTTTCTAATTTCAGTACTTTATTTCAAATATTAATACGTCGAAGTACACTACCACTTAATGCTTCAAAGTATATTAACATTATATTAAGTCAATTTTTACTTCTCGCTTTTCTCCTCACTTTTCAGGCTCTAGCGCTGCGGCACAATTCAATGAGGTACGAACCAAAGATTTGCTTCTGGTATTACTTTTAAAAACAACTGCATTACGATATTTTGATGACTGTTGTTTTCCATTTCAGACAAGTGGTGTTTATGAGAACGTACCTAATTTCCTTCCAACCCAAGCAAGAATAAAAGCCCAAACACCCGGACCTGCTTTCCCGACGAGTCCCGAACCAGCAATCGCCCAATCAGACTCAATCTACGAGAATCCTTCTTTTATTAATTGGCAACCAGACACAATCTAAAGAATCCTTTCTTTACTAATAAACAATAAGATTTAGGATGTCACTCTTCATCCTTCAGGTTCAGTGATCTTATTTTAAAGCTAAATGTCACAGTGTTTGTTTTTTTTAGATGTATATAAAAAGATATTTCAGACATTCGGCCTGAAATGTTGATTACTCAATCGCAGTGTTTTATTTCTGGTTTTAAATAATATTTCATTTCCTGATAAATTTACCAACAAATGATGTCAAGTCTGCATGTGATAGTAAGTGATTTTTGGTTTTTTTCGGAAAACCACAATGAACTGTTCAATAAAATATTTTATGCATTTTATTTTTGCTTATTAATATTAATAGCTTATTGGACTCCCTGGTCTATTAAAATATATTACAATACATTATATTATATATAAATTATAAAGATATATATAGTATGTTCATAGGAAGCATTTACATTCTGCAGCAGAAACACTACAACTAGATTTTCTTATGTCCAATAAAATCCAGCTGTGTGAAATCTGTGCGTTATATTTTGCACATCTGCTCAAAGCTGATTGAGTTAGTGAGCATTCTGCAATGAGTCTTAGATCTAGATTTTGGTGTTTTAGTTCAGGCTTCTCCTCTTTTATGTGATGGCCTTCAGGGACTGGAAGTGTTTCCCAGACTTTAACAGAAAGAAGACTCCACTGGCTGATGTCCTTCACTAACTTTCCGAACTTGGACCTGCACAGTTTGCTGTAGGTAGACTGCAGGTCAAGGAGATCATTGGAGATGGTACTGTACACTCAGCTGATCACAGCACCTTCTAAAGAGCACATCTGCCCTTCTTGGTGCTGTAACCAAACTAGGCTGAGATGTTCCCCTCAGGACACACTCAATGGCAGATACTTGTTCAGGCAGGCAGGCTAGGTGTCTTGAAGACAGGAACAATAATGGTAAAGGTAAAGAAAGGTGATTTATGGTTAAAATTCTTTCTTCTTATAACCCAGCAATGTTAGGAAGCTGGGGTCAAAGATCAGGGTCAGCCATGTTACAGCACCCCTGGAGCACAGAGGTTAAGAGCCTTGCTCATGGACCCTCAAGAGCGACAGCTTGCAAATACGTGGACTTGATCCCCAACCTTTCAATCAGTATATCAGACCCGTAACCGCTGAGCTACCACCACCAACCCCACAATGTAATTTTTGAGACATGTGCAGTTTACTGACCCAGTGTTCACTAATCAGTGCAGTCCAAAAAAAAAAAAACGGATCTGTGATGCTGTGGTCCTTCCTTCCTTTTGCTTTTCTGACAGACTTCCTCAAATCATGATAGGGAAAGTTTTTACTGCTCTGACATTGTCCACATTCACGCAGCTATTAGCACTTTTAGCACCAGTAGCATCTTTTATGAAGTGAATGCAGAAAATCTCTGCCAAAGGTTTTTTTGAGTCAGGTTCTCCTAGCATTCATTTACTTCACTCACTGCTCTGCTGTAATCCGAGAAGCAATTTATGGCACGGTTCACTACTGCTGGGTTTAGCCAGGACTCATTGTCCCAAAACCTTTGTGCTTTGTCTGTATGCATTTTGGCAAATATCAGATTTGCTTTTATATAATTTACTTTCAACAGTCGACTTCTCCATTAAGTCCACTTTGGCTTAAACAGCGATGGATGGTGTGATCTGACATTGATGTACCTTGACCATGGAGTTCACCTCTAATCTCTTTGGAAGTTGTTCTGGGCTCTTTGAGTACTATTCATATTATCCATCTCTTGGATTTGTCATACATTTTCCTCTTACTGCCACATCAAAGTAGGTTGGCTACAGTCCATGGACCTTAAACTTTTAAATATGTGCAACTGCAGTCAAGCTGCTTGGAGATGGTCTTATAGTCTTTACCTTTAACATGTTTGTCTATAATTTTCATTTTCTAATCTTCTGAGACAACTCTCTCCTTAACTTTCTGTGGTCCATGTTCAGTGTGGTGCACACCATGATACCAAACAGCACAGTGACGACTTTTCACCCTTTAATAGGCAGAAGATATAGCAAGTTTGCAGACACATGTGATGCTAATTACAAGGTCAAATTATTTTCAATCTTTTCGAGGGGTACCATCATTTTTGTCCAGGCCAGTTTTTATTAGTTTTTTTTTAATGCTTCTGTTGAACCACAATTCAAAAGAAATTTGAATTGTCTGTACTTTTTAAAAGACCTGTCTTATTTTCTCTTGTATAATTAATATTGTCCTTTAATGAAGAAAAAGTGATCGGTAGAATACTCCATTACAAATATAATCGATAGCTGCAGCCCAGATGGTAGCCGACTTCACCAGCAACAATTTTTAAACACTGTAGATACTTGCTCAAAATATCTGACAATGTGCAGTCCAATCTGACAATGTTTAGATGGTATTTATAGCCACTAAGTTAGAAAGTTCTTCTTTTGCCTTCTTAGTGTGTAGCTCAGATCTCATCCATGTGGATTATTCAAGCTCAGACCAGAGACATCTGCACAGGAATCATAATACCAGCAGAAGGAATCATGGATCGCAGTCTCCGCTCTAATTCGTGCCAAACGTGTTCTATTGGGTTGAGGTCGGGCCAGTCATGTTCTTTTTTTTATAGAATATCCTTTATTTGTCGCAAATACATTACAGCACAGTGAAATTCTTTTCTTCGCATATCCCAGCTTGGTCGGCGGCTGGGTTCAGAAAGGGCTAAGGGCCGTCCCCAAACTGTTCCCACAAAGTTGGGAGCAGGAAATTGTCCAAAATCTCCTAGTATACTGAAGCATTAAGAGTTCGTTTCACTGAATCGAAGAGGCCGAGCCCAACTCCTGAAAAACAACCCCACATCATAATCCCTTCTCCACCAAACTTTACACTTGGCACAATGCAATCAGACAAGAACCGTTCTCCTGGCAACCGCCAAATCCAGACTCGTCCATCAGATTACCAGAGAACACTGCTTTAGAGTCCAGTGGCGGCTTTACACCACTGTAACCGACGCTTTGCATTGCACTTGGTGATGTAAGGCTCGGATGCAGCCGCGCGACCATTAAAACCCATTCCATGAAGCTCTATGCACTGTTCTTTAGCTAATCTGTAAGCAACATAAAGTTTGGAGGTCTGAAGCTATTGATTCTGCAGAAAGTTGGTCACCCCTGTGCACTATGTGTCTCTGCATCCGCTGACCCGCCTATATGATTTTACGTGGTCCAACACTTCATGGCTGAGTTGCTGTCGTTTCCAATCGTTTCCACTTTGTTATAACACCACTAACAGTTGACTGTGGAATATTTAGTATGGAGGAAATTTTACAACTGGACCTATCACGATACCACGCTGGAATTCACTGAGCTCCAGAGAGCAACCCATTCTTTCACACATGTTTGTAGACGTGGTCTGCATGCCCAGGTGATGATATTATACTCCTGTAACCATGAAAGTGATCGGAACACCTGAATTCAATGATTTGGATGAGTGACTGAATACTGCTGGCAATATAGTGCAACTGTCCTGATACTCCTGGAGTTCAACTGATTCACTCAGATAACATCATGTGACCGTTGGAATAATACACAAAAAAACAATAAATACTATTTGGGGTCCAATATTATTTCAAGTGTATATACATAGTTAAATAGGTCCCCTGGTGGTCTATTGGTTAAGATGCAGCGCTCCCACCGCTGCGACCCGGGTTCGATTCCCGGTCAGGGAACCATCCCCAGCCACTCATAGTGCCGGTCCCAAGCCCGGATAAATTGGGGAGGGTTGCGTTAGGAAGGGCATCCAGCGTAAAACATGTGCCAAATCAAACGTGCGGAGGATCCGCTGTGGCGCCCCCTAACGGGAGAAGCCGAAAAGAAAGTTTTATATACATAGTTAAATAAAACAAAAAGAAAAGATAAGAAGTAATCTAATGTGCAAAGAAAGATCTTATCTCTATAGATAATATGGTAGAGGCAACTTTATTTTAGCTTTAGAGGAACATATAGCAGGCCTTTCAATCAATCAATAAAAAAGCTGAAATGATCTCCAAAGAGTAAATAATATTCCCAAGAACATAGAGTGTAATTTACTTACTTCTGAACTCTTCAGCCATATATACAGTCAGATAGTCTGAACACACCAGAAGACTTCGCCTTGTTCACACATGCTACATTAATATCAACAAAAACTCAAAATGAAAGTCTCTGACACACGTTCACTGATCAGAGTTGCTTTGTTTTCTTTTGTTTTCACCCTGGCGCTCTTCTTTTCAGAATTCACGTGGTGGTTCACCCACACATTCGCGCTTCAGGACACCTTTCCTTCTTTCCATCTGCTGGGGGACATTTACTGATCTCTGCTTGGTGTCTCTCTCTGAGGCGGGTGTCTCTCTCCGGAGTTTGGTGTCTCTCTCCTCTTTATTGGTGTCACCAACAGAGTGCATTGATTAGTCTCATTAGCTGCAGGTGTTTCTTACCACTCATTCCGTCCAGCTCCGCCCTCCACTCGCTCACCACTGGCACAGCATTTTTAACAGGAAATGTATGACCCTAGATCCAAACATTTTACTTTCATTTATAAATAGACAATAATAGATGATTTACCTGGAAAGCAAGGTAATGCATTAAACCCACAAGTGAAATTACAGTTTACCAATAATCAGCCATCAGGGAGAGTAAGACCTTCTCTGCTGGTCTAAACACTACCAGAATCACTGACTCATGTTTAAAATATTTTTTTCATGTATATGTATTTAATTAATGCCAAAAATGAGGCTCCTCTAGCTTCAGATGTTGCTTTAACCAATCAGACTTTGAGTTGCAGACATTTGAGACACCACTGAAAGCACAGGGGTGAAATGTATGGCCCACCCGGGCACTTCCTTTAAGGCTTTGCATACAAGACGTCACTGTTTCTTTTACTACACAAATAGACACTGCACAGTCACCCAGGCAGAGACAGTGAGAGGTGGAAGATAACTAACACAGCACTTAGAATTAAGATCCTCCTTATTTTCAGCTTCTGCTGGATCATAGGTGAGTAGAAACACTCCAACATATTCATCATCTACATTAACCCTCTGCACTGATAGATGTCTATACTGTAGCTAGATAGAACTTTTATCATGAGGTTCCAGGGTTCAGTATTGACATTGCAAAGGATTATGAGACTTTCTAATTATTTATAAAACACACAGAGGAAAACACATCATTACTGAGGAAGTGCACATGTTCAAGTGTCCTACACATGAAAACATTTACGTGTCTCTACTTAATTTCATTGTACCATGCACTGAAAATAAGGTTTTGTATCCGTGTAGTAGGTGAGACTCTGTCTGTAACTATACACTGTATCTTTAGAGGTCAGGGCTTTTTTCATCTCTTCCGTTATTGTGGTTAAATATAAAATATGAGATCATTATATTCTATGTGGTAGAAAGAGCAGATAACCATGTTTTCTTACACGTATGATTGTTTGTTATTTAAAATCTATATTTCTTAATCTGTATATAGCTTTTGTAGCTCCTCCCACACTCGCCACAGTGCATGCACTTCAATGTCTTTGGATTCAGAGCTACATTTGGTCTTAGATGTTGCATCATCATCATCCTGGATCACATTTCATTTCACTGTGTTTTATTCTCCAGCTGGATCTGATGCTGTAACTACAGTAACTGGATACAGAGGAAGATCAGTTCAGATTAAATGCCGCTATGAACCTGGATATGAAGAATACGAGAAATATCTCTGCAGAGGTGCATGTAATGACTGGATAAATGTTTTGGTTAATTCTG
Organism: Silurus aristotelis; assembly: GCF_946808225.1. NCBI lineage: Eukaryota > Metazoa > Chordata > Actinopteri > Siluriformes > Siluridae > Silurus > Silurus aristotelis. Next base: position 1,835,763 of record NC_139593.1, read on the forward strand.
GATCTCCTGCTGAAGACACCAGATTCTCTCTGTACGACAACACAACAGCCAAAATCTTCACCATCACCATCACTGATCTGAGAGCAGAGGATGAAGACACTTACTGGTGTGGGATCGAGCGCACAGGGAGGGATATTTACACAGAGCTTAAACTGCTGGTTAAACTGGGTGAGTGTTACACAGTGGAGACTTAAAGAATCTCACACAATAATTCACTGATTACAAACACTGTAATTGAGACAAATTTCTAAAGCAACACGTACAATGTAGAATGAGCCTCATTTATTAAGGGGGAATTTTCAAAACACATTTTATTGTTTAATGTAAATTAATAGATCCATAAGGGCATTTTTTGATTTTTGGACGATCATTCAAAATTATATATATTTTATCATAAACCTAAAAACTGTTAGTTGTGTGTAAATCTGAGCCTGAATTGTAGCTTTATCCTCTTTCTGTTCTCTCAGATGATCCTTCCAGCAGTACTGTCTCACAGTCCACACACACCACATACTCTGCTACAACACCTATCACAAGTCCATCAGTGCATCCTGAGACTCCTCCAGCTACAAGTAAGAACTTTTATCCTGAACTGTTTTTATTCTTCACTATATTTCTGTTATGATATTCATCATGTCTCACTGTTTTCAGCTACTCCATTAATCACAGCTCAACACCGTACCACTTTTTTACCACTGCTCCCTCATCTGATGGTATGTACCCCCTGCATCCACACTGTGAACAAAAACACCAACACTCACCATTTATTCATATCAGCCTCTGATCATTAGAATTGCTTTCTGTTTATAATAATTCATGAAACTGCATTAACCTGTACATCACATCACTGTTCTCCTCAGCACTTTATGTTTTATCAGTAATAATTACATGATTCTTCGGATGTATAAAAGATGAAGGAAAAAGCCGTGTCCATGTTGTTTTTTTTTTTACCCTTTTAGTTCTGACATGAAGTCTACAGTTTGAAAGTTTATTTTAAAAGCAAGTGCACGGTTTGCAAAGTGTGCACTTCTCTAACCACAGGGTCTGAAACATTTTCACACAGAATTTCATACATTATTAGAAATGAGACTAAAACCCTGAAGTGGTTTACAAATTTTGTCCTATACATGTTCCAGGTTTAACTACCTACTGTACCTCCTGATCAGTACAGGTACAGTGGTGTTCATAGCAATCTACTGCCAAAGAAAATGTCAAGGTAAAAAAACATTTCCCTGCAGGACCTGTAACATCTTCCAAAGAGGTACGAACCAATGATTTGCTCCTATTATTACTTTCAGAAACATTTTACTTACAAACACTTTAATGAGTTTCGTTTTCTATTTTAGACAAGTGATGTTTACGAAAACGAGCAACACTTTCAATTCTCTTCAAGAAAAAATAAACACCAAATTACCTGAATCTTTATGCAAGACTCCAGACCCAACCACCGAGCAGTCAGATACAATCTACCAATACTGATGATCAAGCAGTTTCAGTCTACCAGAATCTGACAGTCACAAAAAGCGAATAAGATTAAGATAAGATTAAAATGCTGGTGCAGTGTTTATTGGTTCCCCAGCAGATGTTTTGCCTCTGCGTTACTCACTTGCTAACATTTATCTTTTTACTGTTTCTTATTGTACCTCTGATTAACTCAAAATCTTCTTTAAATAATCCCACAACATCAGACGCCAAGCCTGCATGTAACAATGCTGTATACTAAAAAAACTGTTAAGCAATTTGTCTGTGGTTTGGCAATAAAATTTGTTTTATTGTTTTTATCATTTCTTTAAATTTATTGCATGTTACAACCAAATTCCAAAAAGGTTGGGACACTGTGCGAAATGTAAATAAAAGCAGAACGCAATGATTTGCAAATCTCATAAACCCATATTTTATTCACAGTGAAACATAAGACATGTTTAAACTGAGGAAATGAACCATTTTAAGGGGGGAAAAATGTAAATTACAATTTGAATACTGAAATGAGTCTCAAAACAGTTGGGCAAAAGTGTGGAAAAAGTAAATGTTATTAAAATGAAACAGTGGGAGAAATATTTTGCAGCTAATGAGGATTAAAGAGGTCGAGTCTCTCAGAAGTTGAGATGAGCAGCGCTTCACCAATCTGTGAAAGACATTTCATTGCAACAGTTAGGTAGCAATTAGGAAGGGCATTTCAGATGTGACTCTCAGAAACTGTGGCAAAGGCTAACGGGTTAAAAGGAATTTGCAGAGTGCTTCACACAAGCCTAACCACATACTTGCTTTCCCACATTATTAATAGCAGCCAATGAAAACCTGCACTCACTATAACATCCTTTAAATGTTTGTAGGAATCTCGTTATTCATGATATCTTCATTCAAATTAAAATATAAACTCATGAAGCATGTAGCTTTTACTCTGTACTTTTCTGGATTGCTTCAGAACTGATTTCATGTATTTATGTATGAAGAAAAAATGTCATAATATGTAATGTCATATTTCAAAGCTAACTGTCACAATGCTTGATTCTTTAGAGGTATAGAAAAGATATTCCAGATCTTCTGCCTGGCTTCACTTCTTTTATTTCTCTTTTTTGAATAACATCTAATTTTCTTTGCAGTTATCTCTGATAAATACCACTATCTGATGTCAAGTCTGCATTTGATATATATATATATATAAAAGTACTTTATGTTTGTCAAGTGCTAGAAGGAAAAGGCATAAAGTCATTGTTTATTGAACAATGCTTTTATGTCTTTTCCTTCTAACATATTCATATTAACCGCTGTTTGGACTTTTAAAACCAGGCCTAATATTTACTCACCTCGCTCACTGTTTACTGTGATCTGAGAAGCAACTGATGGCATAGTTTGGTGCTGCTGAGCTCAGCCAGGCCTGAAGAAGAGGATGTTTTAGTCCCAAATAAACCTCTGGAACTTAACCCTGGCCCTGAGGTTGTCTAGATCATTCTCCAGAGACTGGATTGTGGCTAAAAGTATCATTTTAGGGAAGCCCTCTGTCTGTTTCGAACACTGGCTTTTTTGGCAACTGATTCGTGTGGTGGCCTCTGTTCCTTCTCATGATCTCACTTGGCCAACCTCGATCTGATCATCAAAACAGCGATTGTACACCAAAAGTAATCATTTCTGTTAAATTCTGTCTGAGTGATTGTAGTCATGGTGAAAAGTACATACAACATAATTACTTGCCTTCTTATAGAAAGACTCCGATCTCATTTATGTGGATTCTTCAAGCACAGACCAGAGACAACTCCAAAGGAATCATAATACTAGCAGAAGGAATCAGGTCTGCTCCATGGCCTATTTTTTTTTTTTTACAAAGCACATATAGAAAGGGTATAAATTATGGAACTCAGAAAATTACAATACTAGATTATGTGAAGATTGCCAGAGAAGCATCATAAGCATCTTTTATTAGCTTAAGTCATCCTCTTTCATCATCTCTCTTTAGAAATCTTTGTATTTTCTTCTAGAAGAACATCTACAGTATATGGGTGCTCACCCAGGTTTTTTTTCATTGGCCTCTAGAGGGAAGTTTTAGGATGCTCGTTCTCTATGGGGCTTTAGTATTAAGATATACACTATTTATACTATATCATGATATATAATTAAGTATAATATTAAAGTAGCAATTCTGTGAGACATTTAATATGACCTAAAATTCCATCGCTGAAAATAAAAAAAATTTAAATGATTTCCAAAGAGTAAATATTAACCCTAAAATCATATATAGTTATAGTTATATAAACAAATGGCACATTTGTGGCTGTGGCAGCATTTTACGAGTGGAGGGTAAAGCCGGATGAAACAAGCTGTAAGTCTACACATGTAGCTGATGAGACTAAACAGTGTGCTCATTTCAGTCCAGCAATGCCAATAAAAAGGAGAAAGACAGCAGCCTCGGGAGGGGGGTAGAGAGAGAGACCGAGCATGGCTGAAAGCATGCATCGTGACATGTGTGGAAAGAAGCAAAGGGGAATTATATAAAGGAGTCCCGATCTGTGACTGGGTGCGAGTGGACGTTGAAAGAAGGGCATGCTGGTTCGTGAGTGAGTTCACCCGAGTGTTGAGGAACTGCCGATCCGTGACAGTGAGCGGTTCCCAAATGAGCATCAAGGTATGACGTGTGGGATCGCAGGTGTTTGGGGGAGCCCCACGTGATCCAGGAAAGGCTCAGGGCTCAGAGTAAAAGTGAATAAAGAAAGCTCTGCTTGGTGAAACACCACCTGTCTATCTTCCTTCCAGCCTGGTCTAGTACAGGAATTAACGCTACCACCTGGTTAAATTTAAAAACATTGATAAAAAGAATTTATTAATTTTACTTTGGCATTAAAGCTACTGTGTATTCAGATCTTCCACAAACTGAGTGGAATTTAAACCCACAAGTGAGACTATAGTTTATAAGTGGTCGGCCATCAGGGCCAGCAAGGCCTTAACTGCTGTCTAAACACTAGCAGAATCACTGACTTATGTTTTAATATACAGGGTCCATAAATGTGTAGTAAACTAATCCCAATAATTAAACCCCTAGATTTTCTGTCAGTTTTCTGCCCTGCTTCTAGAAATATCTTTGTTTCTATCCAGTTACATTTTATCCAGTTCCCAGAGTCAAAGATATCTGCCTTTAGGCCTTTAGAATAAACAGTGCAGGTGCAATTATCTCCAAATACATGACAATGCAACTTGGTTCTTTAACCAAACAGATTTCAATCTGGTGACACTGGCGGCATTTTTCTGTCCTTTGATTGGATGGTCAGAGAATGCACTGGAGAAGACTCGGATGCAGGTGACTTAGAATCTTTTTGCGGTTTCATGGAAGTCTGAGAAACACACAAATCAAAGAGACAGCGTTTGGTACATGAAAGGACAATCAGCGAGGCAAAACAAATCCAAAAAACACACAAAGGGGAAAGAGAATCATAAAAGTGGAAAGCAAGGATCCTACACAGGAAAGCGTGAAACATAGGCTTGAGAAACAGCTTGATATGCACAGTGAAAACACAATACTTCACACTTCTAATAGCATTAGTTTCACTTAAGAACAGTAAACCCAGGAAGTGACCTGATGGTGCTCAAAACCTGGGGAAGTCTCATTTTGGTGTGGTAAAGGTGGACCTGCCATGAAGGTTGTAAGACCTAGTCAGAGCTCGCAAACCGCACCTGTAGCAAACTGCACAAACTCAAATATATTTATGTAGCCTTTATAGCTGTTTTTCTATTTGATAACGGCTGAAGAAATGCTGGACATCATGAAGAAAGGTCAGCCAACATAGCTCAAAACTGTTCTTAAGCTTTCTCAAGAACCATTTTTTACTTTTGTGTTTTCTTTCATGTGAAATTTTCACAAAACCACACAATTTGACTTCATTTCAAATCCCCAGGAAAACTGTAATCCCCAGAAAACTCCCTACATGAGGTGAAGATCGATGTTTCTGTTAGAGATCATGTGTGCTGGTGATGCAGCTGTGGCTACAGTGAAAGGTTTCCTGCTTTAGTAATGACATTCATTCTCACTGTATGATATTCCTGTCTGTGGTGCAGCGCTCTGTTCTACTGCACTTCTCTAGAAGTATTCAGGTAGGACATCGCTGAAAGCTTACGTTTGAAATGCACACTCAACTTCCTGAGGGGCTTTGCAGACAAGACATCGCTGTTTCTTTCACCACAAAAATAGACCCTGCACAGTCACCCAGGCAGAGACAGTGAGAGGTGGAAGATGACTAACACAACACTTAGAATGAAGATCCTCCTTATTTTCAGCTTCTGCCTGATTATAGGTGAGTAGAAACACTCCAACATATTCATCATCAACATTAGAACTTTGATGGAGGCGTATAGCTAGACAGAAATTTTATCATAGCTAGACAGAAATTTTATCATGAGTTATCATTGGTTAATCTGTGTATAGCTTTAGCACCTTCTCTTACACTCGCCGCAGTGCATGCACTTAAATGTTTTTGGATTCTGAGCTTCATTTGGTCTTATACGTTGCATCATCATCATCCTGGATCACATTTCATTCTCCAGCTGGATCTGATGCTGTAACTACAGTAACTGGATACAGAGGAAGATCAGTTCAGATTAAATGTCCCTATGAACCTGAATATGAAGAATACAAGAAATATCTCTGCAGAGGTGCATGTAATACCTGGAAGCATGTTCTTATTTATTCTGGATCTCCTACTGAAGACACCAGATTCTCTCTGTACGACGACACAACAGCCAAAATCTTCACCATCGACATCACTGATCTGAGAGAAGAGGATGAGGGCACTTACTGGTGTGGGATCGAGCGAATGTGGCCTTCAATTGATATTTACACAAAACTACATCTGCTGGTTGAAATGGGTAAGTGTTACAGAAGAGACTTTAAAAATCTCACACAATAATTCACTGATTACAAACAGAGTTCAACACACGTGTTTAATGGTTAAAATGTGGGTGTGGTTTAATGTAAATTGGTGATTGATGGAGGATCGATAGAATTGATCAATGAGGATTGTGCCTGGATTTTAGCTTGTTTTCTGTTCTCTCAGATGATCCTGCCAGCAGTTCTGTCTCACAGTCCACAAACACCACATACTCTGCTACAACACATATCACAAGTCCATCAGTGCACACTGAGACTCCTCCAGCTACAAGTAAGAACTTTTATCCTGAGCTCTTCTTTATTATATTTCTGTCATGTCATTCATTATGTCTCCCTTTCTTCAATCAGTCAAGGTTCACCACAAAGCCACCGCTCCCTCATACAATGGTATGTAGACCTGCATACACAGTGTAAACGAGTCTAAGATAATAACCAGGCCAACGCACCAGCACTCACCCCCTCACCCCTGTGATCATTAGAAATGCTTAGTGTTTATAATACTGCATTGTATTGCATGATCATGTTGATCACATCACTGTTTTGTTTTGCACTTCAGGAATAATGGCATCTCATTTCTATGTTTTTTTAACCCTCTCAGTTCTGACAGGAAGGCTACAGGTTGCCAGTTTAGTTTAAAAGCAAGTGCACATTTTGCTAAGCGCATCACACTTCTCTAACCACAGGGTCTGAGGTGCTTTCACACATTATTTATAGCGGCCTCTAAACACCTGCAGTGCACTATAACATCGTAATAAATGCCTGTCCTGTTGCATTTAGTTGTATAAATTTAAAAAATATATATTTCCTGTACACATGTTCCGGGTTTAGCTGCCTACCTCCTGATCAGTACAGGTGCGGTGGTGTTCACCGTTGGTGTGATTATAGCAATCTACTGCAAAAGAAGATGTCAAGGTAAAAACTGATTTTTTTTAACCTCATGATTGCACTCAGAATTAAAAGCCAACAGTAACAGTCGCCTCCGGATTTTTGACCTATAACACACACAGTTTCACCACAGTAACAAACAAACCTTATACTTAAACTAATGAGACAATGAAACACAATGGGACACACATCTTCATGCCTGCCTTCATTCCTTCCTAAAACTAAGGATCACTGCCGTAATTTTGACACTTCAATGTTCACACAAAGCCGCCATAGTCAGTGCTTCATTTAAAATATATTTAACAACCTAGCTTTGTTTTTCTTCTCATTTCCCTGCAGGCATCTTTCTAACATCTTTCGAAGAGGTACAAACCAATGATTTGCTCCTGGTAATACTTTCAGAAACACTTCACTTACAAATATTTTAATATGTTTTATTTTTTTTCTATTTCAGACGAGCAACGGTTACGAAAATGAGCAAAATGTTGATTCTCCCCAAGCAAACGCCAAATTACCCGAATCTGTGTGCAGGACTCCAGACGCAACCACTGACCAATCAGACTCAATCTACCAGAATTCAAATGTTACTGATATCCAATCAAATCCAGTCTACCAGAATCTGATCTTCACTTATAAAAAATAAGATTCAGAAAAGATTCAAACGTTACTGAGATTCTGCCTCGACTGTGGATTACTCATGTGCTGGTGTTTTTTTTGCTGTACACAAAATCAGATTTCTGTTGAGCAACTTGACCGTGGATTGTCAATAAAATGTGTTTTAATTTAATAAAAAAAAAAAAATCACAAATGTAAACCCTCATTCTAAGAAATACACTTTTAGAGACAGTGGCATTGAGTAAAAGACAGGAGGTGTGGAGCTGGAGGTAGCAGAGCTGAAGATGTTGAGATGGTCATTGGTAGTGACGATGATATACAGGAGTAGAAATGAGTTTATTAGAGGGACAGCGCATGTAAGACGTTTTGGAGACAAGGTGAGGGGGGTGAGATTGAGATGGTTTGGACATGTGCAGAGGAGGGACATGGGGTTTATCAGTAGGAGAATGCTGAGGATGGAGCCACCAGGAAGGAGGAAAAGGAGAAGACCGAGGAGGAGGTTTATGGATGTAGTAAGGGAAGACATGCAGGTAGTTGCCGTGAAAAAGGCAGATGAAGAGGACAGAGTAGTGTGGAGACGGATGATCTGCTGTGGCGCCACCTATTGGGAGCAGCCGAAAGAAGAAGATTCTAAGATATTTACTTGATTTATTTTACCTCGCATTTAAATGTAAGTGAAATGTAATAAGATTGTAAATGAATTGTGTGTATTCATTTATCCAAATTTATTTTAATAAATAATGGACCAATTTGCAGTTTTTCTTTTCAACAGCTCCAAATAATGTCTAATTCCAGAGATAGACCATGGACTAATTGAATGTACACCTCTACATGGTCTGATTACTTTATGTAATATATGATATAATACTGAAATCATTGGCAACATTCTGATCAGTGTGCACTGGGTAGACCTTCACCACTGTGGTTTTGACAGCACCAAACTCAACTCCCACTGCCCAGACATGATATGGCCTAGGAACTTCAGATGCTGCTTGCAAAAATAGCACTTGTTGAGATTAGCTAGGGTCAGTCTCTGCAGCGATCTCTGCTCTGATATTTTCTTTGCACTCTTCTTATGTGCTGAAATACATGGTAATGTTATCCATGTTCACCTAGCAGATCTTGAAAATATTCCAGAATTGCATAGAAAACGTAGCATCTTTCTGAACTGGCATAGACCACTGGCAGTAATGAAGACCGCCTGCAGCTTACTTTGACTCTTAATCTCCACTTCCAGTATCCATACTGCAAATCCAAGATCATGAACCAGGAGGTGCCTTCCAAAGATTCAGGAATGTCATGCAGAATAAACAATAGATCAACATCCAAAAGGGTCTTGCAAATCAGCTTTTTAGTTTAGGTGGTAAGGCATAATGCTGAGTCTAGTCAATTATGGTTATTAGGTCTGGCATCCACTTAAATTCGGAGTAAACAATGGCTTTCACCTCTTCCCCAGGAACAGTCAGCTATACCTGGAGTAGGATGAATGTGTCCTGGGCCTGTATACTGGACACCACCGCAAGATCTTAGGTTGTTTGTAAATTCCAGGTTGTTTCTTGCTATTATTGTTGGACTATAATCCGCAGTGGTACTGTCCACCTTAGACAATCAACAAGCAGAGGGCAGACGATACATATTCGGCTTTTCATTTCCTCTTTTATTGGTGCATGGTCGTCATAGATGAAATGCCAGGCTTTTGAATTAGCAACCTTATATTGTTCGCGTTAAAAACCCCTCAGTTAGGAAAGGAGATGCCCATCATATGTGTATTTTCTAAACCAACCGTAGAGCTCTGTATTCGAATTATGATAGTGTCAGATGGAAAAGACACAGTCCGCAGTCAGCGTTCACATTCATTCCAAAGGTGTTCAGTAGGGATGAGATCAGAGCTCTATAGCAGGCCACTCAAGATCTTCCTCTCCAAAGCATGTAAACCAGATCTTCAAGGAGCTCACCTTGTGTACGGAGGCATTGCCATGCTGGAACAGGTTTGGGGTTCAATGTTCAAGTGAATGCAAAATTTAATTATAGCACATCTAAAGACGTCCAGTTGAGTGCCTCCAGCTTTGAGGTAACAGTTTGGAAAATAACCACATATTGCATGAAAGGTCAGGTGTCCCAATACTTTTGGAAATATAGTGTATGTTGCATGGAGTAGCACCCTAACATATACCATCTTGGCAAAGTCTTCCTCATTCTGTCTTGCCTGTCTTATTATTTGTAATTGACTAATAGTTTCTGGTTCACACCCTGTCCTTTAGAGAGCAGTAACAGGAAGCTGTTCATGCAAGGTGATGCAGATGATACTGAGCTACCCTCACAAACACTTCAGCTAATTCACGAGTGCATCTAGCCCACTCAAATAACACAAACAAAACACTGAGATTAAAAACTGGTTCATTTCACCGGAGAAAATGTGCTCATGCGAACAAACTCACAGACTTTGAGGAAATAAAACGTGAGATTACAGTTCACATTGCAGTGCGCAAGTCCACTGTTAATTAGTTTAATACCAGAAATATCTAGAATGTTTACAGCAGCTGTGTTCTGCGGCAACTTCCTGAGTGGTTTTTTGTCTCGAGAAGTGGAAGTGGACATGACGCCGTCGGTCTCTTTCACCACACGAATAGACCTTGCACAGGCATCCAGGCAGTAAAGGAGTTAAAAGATAACGAACAAAGCATTTATTTCTGTTCTGTGGAAGAGTTTGAGAGTCTGAACTTAGAATGAAGATCCTCCTTCTCATCAATTTCTGCCTGATTTCAGGTAAGTAAAAGCATTTCAACATCATCATCAGCATTAAAGCTTCGTACTGAAGAACATTTATAGCTCGAAAGAACTTTTAGAGAGTGAGGTTTCAGTGTTGATGTCAGACTTCAAAAACTGTTCCAGTGACCTACACAAGGAAACATCTAAACATTTCTATCTGTAAAATTAATATATAATTAAAGCATTTCTGTTTCTGTATAGTAGCTGAGAAAACGTTCTTGCAGTTGTGACAGTAAAGAAGAAAATGCAATTTGTTTCTGTACCTTAAAGTATCAGTACTTTACTAAAGTATTTCTATTCAGGGAGTCTTTAACTGTAACTTCACTACAAAACAAACATGCAGCAATCCACCAATTAGAGTAAAACACACTCGGTATCTACTTTTCACCAACATACAGTTCAGCATCAGTTTAACAGCAGAACATTTAGAGACGAATAAATGATGAAGAAACTCCAGACTCGAACTCACCACAACACCCGTGACCTCATTTATATGCTTTTTATGTGCAAAATTCTTCACTTTTCTTAACTTAATGGTTTGTGTACTTCGTCCATCACTGCAGCCGTGTGACCTACATTTGATTTATTTAAAAGCGAGGGCTAAGGTTTTATCAGTGCAGTGTCTCTATTGCTTCTGTGGTAACCACAAAACGTGCTGTGCTCAGTTTTATGAGATGTATAATTGATATGATTAGTCTGTGTTTATCGTGTTTAAATATTGAAATTATATATTTTTAGATACTGAACATTATTTTGATCTTGCATGGTGCATCATCGTCCTGGATCACATTTCATTCCACTCTGTTTTATTCTCCAGATGGATCTGATGCTGTAGTAACTGGATACAGAGGAAGATCAGTTCAGATTAAATGTCACTATGAATCTGGATATGAAAAGAACAACAAGTATCTCTGCAGAGGTGAATGTCCCCATTGGCCTGCAATCAAAGACGTTCCTGTTCAGTCTGGATCTCCTGCTGAAGACACCAGATTCTCTCTGTACGACGACACAACAGCCAAAATCTTCACCATCACCATCACTGATCTGAGAGCAGAGGATGCAAACACTTACTGGTGTGTGGTACAGCGGACTGTCCCATTGAGAGATATTTACACTAAGCTTCAACTGCTGGTTAAAATGGGTGAGTGTTTCACAGTGAAAGAATCTCACACAATAATTTAAAAACTCAAAGATTTAAAATCAGTGCATCGATTTTTGACCTAACAAATGTGAACTGTATGGGATTTAAAATGTTTTTTTTTGTTTTATATTTTTCAGATGATTCTGCTAACAGTACTGTCTCACCCACCACACACTCCACTTCAACACATGCCACGAGTCCATCAGTCATCATACATACATCATCATCATCAACAACAACAGGAGGTATGGACTTTTTGCTTAACTTCCTCTTCATCACATTTCTCTCATCATTCATGTCATCTTTTTTTTTTTATTTCAGCTAATTTGCTAAATGATGCTAAAAACCCAACCATCGCTTCTGCACCTCAGAGTATGTATGTAAAAATGTATTATTTTGGATCTTTATATAAATTCTTAAACATAAGACAGAGAACACAGATCACTACATGAGAGATGAAATCAGCAGTGGTGATGGTGGTAAATATTAGAAGCATATTACTACACCTTGTGGTTTAGCAAAAGTGACAGGCTTTTATATGAATTTTCTTTTAACCACTGCATGACAGGACATTATATTAATCTGCTTTACATGTTGTAATCATTAATTAACTGGATTATCTCTATTATAAACCCAAATAAAGATACAAATATATAAATTATATAAAGTATTTTCACATATTGGGATTGCACACATGCAGAAGCTCTTCATAATGGATATTCCTGCTCATTAGTGAACTTCCACATATGTGGTATTTATTCAGTTTGAATCTACAGGTTCACTTGCACTTCCTTTACAATGCTCCTCATTGTGGTTTGGAAGGTCAAAAGGTTTGGTAGCCAGCTGATAATACTTTATGCTCACATTCCTGTTATCCAAGCTCACCAGCCCATCTCACCAGTGGGCTGAACTCCTGATTGCCCAAGATACTAAGGACATTAGCATTGCAGCTGAGTTTGTCATCTTTTAAATGCAGGTTTCTGAATGTAATGGGGTTTAGTTGAGAAAAGAAAGTCTTTAGCCCATTACAAGCTCTGCAACCTGCCAACCTCAGCTGCCAAGGTTCTTGATGCGACCGATGCAGCAGGCTGCCCATGAACACTGAGCTCAAGCTGGTGTTATCAGCTGCTAAGATCAGTAAAGCAACTGATAAAGCAGTCACCCACTACAAACCCCAGCATGAGGACAAAGAGAGCAGCCATGTTCTTGCTGGGGGTCGACAGAGTGGATCCCCAATCCATGTAGATACCAGAAGCCCACAAAGGGCCCCCTCACATCAAATCAAGGCAAGGCAAGTGGCCAATGAGGCTGCCTGTAAAACAAAGCCAACCAAAACCAACATTAACCACATCATCTACATCTTACTTTCACTTTACTAGTGTGCACACAATTGTCTTATGACTGTGTTTCCTTTCCAGAATTTCCAAATTCCACAATCATCATTGGCGTGTCTGTGGTTCTTGTGCTGCTGCTCGTTGCCCTTTTAATAGCTGTTGCTGTACAGAAGAAAAAGAAGACCAGAGGTACTGCAAACACTCAGACCATTAAATCAGATCATTTATTCAAACTCAGATTAGTATAAATATAAATTATTGACAGAACAATAATAGCAGAAATAACATGCATGAGGCAAATGAGGAAAAGAAGCCTTTACAATCTGTATTTATTCATTTGTTTGTATATATTTTTATATTATAACGTCTTTGTTTAAATTGGCAGCCCCGTGTCCAGAACAGTTTCCAAACAGCTCCTCAAACCTCAACATGGTGAGTTTATTTCCCAAAAATCATTGTTTGATATAAAAAAACTGAAATAAATGATGAGGTAACATCTGATGTATCTCACTAAACCAGACATTTACTGTATATTGGCTGACATGCTGCTGAAATTGGGATTTAAATTGGGTTAACCCTAATACTAACTCTAAACCCTAACACAAACACTAAACCCTAACCCTAAACCCGTTCTGTAGTCGAGGTGAGGACTTGACTTTGACCCCCACATATTCTAATATTTAAATACTTATGATGATAGAGAAATGGGTGAGTTTTTGATGATGTGATCATTTTGATGAGAAGCTGAGAGGAAAATTGCCTTTAATCTGTTTTACTTGAGAAAAGATCATTAAGCAATTGAATTTCCATGTAAATGCATGTTTATGTTTTTGAGTAAATAATTACAGTTGATTTTCCTTCTTGTGTTCAGGTTTCATTTACTGTTAATGAAAATGAAGACAGCAGCAGTATTTTTTACAGCCTTTACTCTACAACTTCCCTCAGCCCCGTTTGAGATTTACTCCAACACTGGATTACCCACAATTCCCTCTGATCCTTCATCACCTGTTTATGCTGCAGTAACACACCCAGGAGATCAGGACGTCTACTCCACAGCTCAGTTACCCTCTGATTCATCAGTCAGTGCTGCTCAGTCATCAAATATAAAATCAGGTGAAAGTGTAAAATAGACACCAGTGAGTTTTTATTAATCTGTGTTTAAACACTCCTTTGTGTTTGTGTGTATTTCATGAACTCATTCACTTTATCTTTAAATACCAAGCCTCTTTTTTTACTTTTATGCCTCACATTTCCGGGTTCTTGATCTTGGTTATGTTTCTTGTTAATTCTTCTTATTCATGTCTGAGTATTGTTGCTCACCAGCCTCCTGACCCACTCCTGGATTTTGTTCTTGCTTTTGGATTTCAATTTGAATTTGTTTGCCGTTTATATTGATAAAATATTCATATCTGCACTGCATCTGCTTCTGTTATCGTTAGAACTCACAATAAACAACATATTACTTTACCATTAACATGGATGAGTAAAAGTAAGAACGCAGTAATGCTCCAGTTTGCAGCACTTTTACCAGTAGATAGTGTCCCAATACAGCTTTAGAAAATTTACAAAACAGCTCAACTCCATTCAGTTTCCTCAGTGGACTTTTTTTCCTTCCCCAGATCCATGTGAAGTTTTTTTCCAAGAGCCAATGACTCGCATTCCAGTTTTTATAAAATCACCAGCCAAGTTCAAAGAGGATAATTGCCCAAGTTACCAGGGAAATTAGCATCATTGCTGGGATTCTCAGCCAGCATTTTTTGAATTTGATGGGATTAAGTTCTGCCTAATGAAATTTTCTAGGGAAGGCCAGCCTGACTTGTGAGGCTTTGCTCCAATTTCCCCTTTAATATGAGAGAAGTAAGGCTAAAACCCATAACGAGCTTAGCCTGAAGCTTACCTGCCAAACTCAGCTGCAAAGCTTCCTGATGTGACTGAGGCCAACCTGACATGGCACCCACTAACAAAGAACTCCGCCCTGTGGAGACATCAGCTGCTGAACTCAGTAAAGCACCGAACAAAGCAGCCACCCACTACAAACCAAAGTAGAAGTCTGAATAGAGCAGCCGTGTTTCTGCTGGGGGTTGAGGGAGCGTCTTTCCAATGTCATGCAATGGGCCAATGTAAAGCCAATCTCATCCCAGAGGTTGACAGGGTGATCTCTCCAGGATTGGTAGTCAGGTTCATGCCATGGACCAACATGGTGGTCTCTAAGGCCAAAACCACTAATAATTTTTTGCTTTAAAAGACACACTGTATGTAAATGACCATTAAATCTTTCAATCACGGACACTTGACCTCCGTCCAATAGAGGGCAGTGTGGTGATGTATGGCGCTGTGGGACATTAGTGAATTTGGTTACGTGAAATGGCAGTCTGATTTGTTAACGAAAGGAAAGGTGGACTTTTGGCTGTACTGGTTGTCAAACACGCGTTCTTTAAAGGGTTTCTTCCTGCCTCTTAGCTCCTGGCTGATGAAGGGCACAAGGTATCATTTTAATTTCATTTGTGTGGGAAATTTGGTGGTTTTGAAATGTTTATTTTAGCATCTCCATGGAAGCTAATGGTTAATGCTTAGCAGGTCGCTAATGTATGTATGCAGGTTAGCATTTCACGTGCTGATTTTGCTATATAGAGATTGGAGCATTAATTGTAATTGTTGTTTTAAGCATAATAAGGTGTATTATTATTTTGTTAACATTATAATTGATGTGTGTTTTCAGTTCAAATGTGTTGTTTGTAGCTGTGGGAGTTTTATTTCGTCACTTTGTATGTTTTGTGTTTTTATTCAGCTTTTACGGTGCTTTATTTTGGACATTAAAATCCTTAATAAACATCAGTTTCAAGAGAGTAAAGTGTATCTGTTCAGCTGGGTATGCTACACTGTATTAACAACAATAAAAAAAGTTTAGTATCTGCTTTTTGAACGCACTTGCTGTTATAATAAACTTCACTCTTCTGGGAAAATGTTTCACTGAATTTTAGAGTGTGGTTTTGGAGTTTTGTGCTCATTCAGCCACAAGAGTGTTAGTAAAGTAAACTACTCATATTAAAGTCATCTAAATGTGTTCAAAATCACAAAACACTGACTACAACAAGTAGGCGGAGTTGCAAATTATACTGCAGACAGCCACTAGAGGGTCTCACAGATATTTATAGCATCACTTTTCACAATTACAATTTCCAAAAGACAGCTTGAAAATGAAGCACATATAGCAGGAGAAGGTCAGGTGACCCAGTACTTTTTAAAATAAAGTGTATGTTGCATGGAGTAGCACCATAACATAAATATTCTTGGCAAAGTCTTCCTTCTTCTGTCTCATTATGTTTGTAATCCATTAATATCAAATCACAATTTGTCCTCTAGAGAGCAGTAACAGGAAGCTGTTAATGCAAGGTGATGCAGATGATAGTGAGCTACCTTCACAAACACTTCAGTTAATCCATGAGTAAATCTAGCCCACTCAAATATAAAAAGAAAAAACCCAGACATTAAAAAATTGGTACATTTCACCTGAGAAAATGTGCTCATGTAAAAAAAAAAATCACCAGTGACTTTAAGGAAATAAAATGTGAGATTACAGTCCACTGTTAATTAGTTTAATACCAGAAATATCTAGAATGTGAGATCTTTTTTTACAGCAGCTGTGCTCTGCAGTTCACACAGCAACTTCCTGGGTGGTTTTCTGTCTCGAGAAGTGGAAGTGGACATGACACCCTCTGTCTCTCTCACCACACGAATCGACACTGCACAGGCAACCAGGCAGTAAAGGAGTGGAAGTTAACAAACAAAGCATTTATTTCTGTTCTGTGGGAGAGTTTGAGTCTGAACGTACAATGAAGATCCTCCTTCTAATCAGTTTCTGCCTGATTTCAGGTAAGTAAAAGCATTTCAACATCATCATCAGCATTAAAGCTTCGTACTGAAGAACATTTATAGCTGGAAAGAACTTTTAGAGTGAAGTTTCAGACTTCAAAAACAGTTCCAGTGACCTACACAAGGAAACATCTAAACATCTCTAACTGTAAAATTATTATAGAATTAAAGCATTTCTGTTTCTGTATAGTAGCTGAGAAAACGTTCTTGTGGAAAAAAATGCAATTTGTTTCTGTACCTTAAAGTATCAGTACTTTACTAAAGTATTTCTATTCAGGGAGTCTTTAACTGTAACTTCACTACAAAACAAACATGCAGCAATCCACCAATTAGAGTAAAACACACTCGATATCTACTTTTCACCAACATACAGTTCAGCATCAGTTTAACAGCAGAACATTTAGAGACGAATAAATGATGAAGAAACTCCAGACTCGAACTCACCACAACACCCGTGACCTCATTTATATGCTTTTGCTCGAGGTGATTTAGCAAAATTCTTCACTTTTCTTAACTTAATGGTTTGTGTACTTCGTCCATCACTGCAGCCGTGTGACCTACATTTGATTTATTTAAAAGCGAGGGCTAAGGTTTTATCAGTGCAGTGTCTCTATTGCTTCTGTGGTAACCACAAAACGTGCTGTGCTCAGTTTTATGAGATGTATAATTGATATGATTAGTCTGTGTTTATCGTGTTTAAATATTGAAATTATATATTTTTAGATACTGAACATTATTTTGATCTTGCATGTTGCATCATCGTCCTGGATCACATTTCATTCCACTCTGTTTTATTCTCCAGATGGATCTGATGCTGTAGTAACTGGATACAGAGGAAGATCAGTTCAGATTAAATGTCACTATGAATCTGGATATGAAAAGAACAACAAGTATCTCTGCAGAGGTGAATGTCCCCATTGGCCTGCAATCAAAGACATTCCTGTTCAGTCTGGATCTCCTGCTGAAGACACCAGATTCTCTCTGTACGACGACACAACAGCCAAAATCTTCACCATCACCATCACTGATCTGAGAGCAGAGGATGCAAACACTTACTGGTGTGTGGTACAGCGGACTGTCCCATTGAGAGATATTTACACTAAGCTTCAACTGCTGGTTAAAATGGGTGAGTGTTTCACAGTGAAAGAATCTCACACAATAATTTAAAAACTCAAAGATTTAAAATCAGTGCATCGATTTTTGACCTAACAAATGTGAACTGTATGGGATTTAAAATGTTTTTTTTTGTTTTATATTTTTCAGATGATTCTGCTAACAGTACTGTCTCACCCACCACACACTCCACTTCAACACATGCCACGAGTCCATCAGTCATCATACATACATCATCATCATCAACAACAACAGGAGGTATGGACTTTTTGCTTAACTTCCTCTTCATCACATTTCTCTCTCATCATTCATGTCATCTTTTTTTTTTTATTTCAGCTAATTTGCTAAATGATGCTAAAAACCCAACCATCGCTTCTGCACCTCAGAGTATGTATGTAAAAATGTATTATTTTGGATCTTTATATAAATTCTTAAACATAAGACAGAGAACACAGATCACTACATGAGAGATGAAATCAGCAGTGGTGATGGTGGTAAATATTAGAAGCATATTACTACACCTTGTGGTTTAGCAAAAGTGACAGGCTTTTATATGAATTTTCTTTTAACCACTGCATGACAGGACATTTTAATAATCTGCTTTACATGTTGTAATCATTAATTAACTGGATTATCTCTATTATAAACCCAAATAAAGATACAAATATATAAATTATATAAAGTATTTTCACATATTGGGATTGCACACATGCAGAAGCTCTTCATAATGGATATTCCTGCTCATTAGTGAACTTCCACATATGTGGTATTTATTCAGTTTGAATCTACAGGTTCACTTGCACTTCCTTTACTGTGGTTTTGTCTGTGCAGATGTGATTTCTACATTTTAGTCTCTTTTTAAACTTAAAGCATTTTTACATAAATAAATGTCTATTGTGCTCCTCATTGTGGTTTGGAAGGTCAAAAGGTTTGGTAGCCAGCTGATAATACTTTATGCTTACATTCCTGTTATCCAAGCTCACCAGCCCATCTCACCAGTGGGCTGAACTTCTGATTGCCCAAGATACTAAGGACATTAGCATTGCAGCTGGGTTTGTTACCTTTTTAGTGCAGGTTTCTGAAGGTAATGGGGTTTATTTGAGAAAAGAAAGGCTTTAGCCCATTACAAGCTCTGCCCTTAGACCAACCTGCCAACCTCAGCTGCCAAGGTTCTTGATGCGACCGATGCAGCAGGCTGCCCATGAACACTGAGCTCAAGCTGGTGTTATCAGCTGCTAAGATCAGTAAAGCAACTGATAAAGCAGTCACCCACTACAAACCCCAGCATGAGGACAAAGAGAGCAGCCATGTTCTTGCTGGGGGTCGACAGAGTGGATCCCCAAGCCATGTCCATAACAGAAGCCCACAAAGGGCCCCTTTCATGTTTAATCAAGGCAAGTGGGCCACGAGGCTGCCTGTAAAACAAAGCCAACCAAAACCAACATTAACCACATCATCTACATCTTACTTTCACTTTACTAGTGTGCACACAATTGTCTTATGACTGTGTTTCCTTTCCAGAATTTCCAAATTCCACAATCATCATTGGCGTGTCTGTGGTTCTTGTGCTGCTGCTCGTTGCCCTTTTAATAGCTGTTGCTGTACAGAAGAAAAAGAAGACCAGAGGTACTGCAAACACTCATAACATTAAATCAGATCATTTATTCAAACTCAGATTAGTATAAATATAAATTATTTACAGAACAATAATAGCAGAAATAACATGCATGAGGCAAATGAGGAAAAGAAGCCTTTACAATCTGTATTTATTCATTTGTTTGTATATATTTTTATATTATAACGTCTTTGTTTAAATTGGCAGCCCCGTGTCCAGAACAGTTTCCAAACAGCTCCTCAAACCTCAACATGGTGAGTTTATTTTTTTCCCAAAATCATTGTTTAATATAAATAAATACTGAAATAAATGATGAGGTAACATCTGATGTATCTCACTAAACCAGACATTTACTGTATATTAACTGACATGCTGCTGAAATTGGGATTTAAATTGGGTTAACCCTAATACTAACTCTAAACCCTAACACAAACACTAAACCCTAACCCTAAACCCGTTCTGTAGTCGAGGTGAGGACTTGACTTTGACCCCCACATATTCTAATATTTAAATACTTATGATGATAGAGAAATGGGTGAGTTTTTGATGATGTGATCATTTTGATGAGAAGCTGAGAGGAAAATTGCCTTTAATCTGTTTTACTTGAGAAAAGATCATTAAGCAATTGAATTTCCATGTAAATGCATGTTTGTTTTTGAGTAAATAATTACAGTTGATTTTCCTTCTTGTGTTCAGGTTTCATGTCCTGTTAATGAAAATGAAGACAGCAGCAGTATTTTTTACAGCCTTTACTCTACTGTACAACTTCCCTCAGCCCCGTCTGAGATTTACTCCAACACTGGATTACCCACAATTCCCTCTGATCCTTCATCACCTGTTTATGCTGCAGTAACACACCCAGGAGATCAGGACGTCTACTCCACAGCTCAGTTACCCTCTGATTCATCAGTCAGTGCTGCTCAGTCATCAGATATAAAATCAGGTGAAAGTGTAAAATACGCAACAGTGAGTTTTGACAGCAGTTTGAATGGTGCAGTGGTTTGAGAGGAACACAACATCTGGAACATATTTATGTATATTTTATTTTTATATTTGTCTCCTGTCAGAGACTCATGTCTCTCCTGTCTCCATATTTTTATATTTGTCTCTCATGTCTCTCCTGTCTCCATATTTTTATATTTGTCTCTCATGTCTCTTCTGTCAAAGATGCATGCTGCAATCTATGTGCTTCTCCGTGTCTGTGTTTACACGCACCATGTGCATCTATGTTTCAGTTCATACTACATCTCCACCTTGCTTTTCTTGTGATTTATCACCTCACGTCACATCTGTTTTTACTTTACTGTTTGATTAATCTGTGTTTAAATACTCCTTTGTGTTTGTGTGTATTTCATGAACTTATCCACTTTATTTTTGATTACCAAGCTTTTATGTTTTACATTTCCTGGTTCTTGATCTTTATTCTGTTTTTTTGTTACTCCTTCTTTCTCATGTCCGAGTATTGTTGTTGGATTTTGTTCTTGCTTTTGGATTTTAATTTGAATTTGTTTGCCATTTGTATTAATAAAATATTCATATCTGCACTGCATCTGCTTCTGTTATCGTTAGAACTCACAATAAACAACATATTACTTTACCATTAACATGGATGAGTAAAAGAAAGAATGCAGTAATGCTCCAGTTTGCAGCACCTTTAACAAATAGATAGTGTCCCAATCCAGCTTTAGAAAATTTACAAAACAGCTCAACTCCATTCAGTTTCCTCAGTGGACCTTTTCCATCCCCAGCTCCATGTGAAGTCTTTTTTCAACGGCAAGATTTTTTGATACAATGCAATTTTTATTTTGGTGACTCCCAAGCTTAAGAAGAGCCAATGACTCACATTACTGTTTTCCAAAATCACCAGAGGCTGATTGCCCAAGTTACCATTGAAATTAGCATCATTGCTAGGATTGTCAGCCTGCAGTTTTTGGACATGATGGGGTTGACTTCTGGCTAATGGAATTTTCTGGTGAAGGCCAGCCTGAATCGTGAGGCTACTCTCCCATTTCCCCTTTACTATGAGGGAAGTAAAGCTAAAACCCATAACGAGCTTAACCTTGAGCTTACCTGGACACCTTGGCTGCAAAGCTTCCTTTTGTGACTGGTGCAACAGAAACAAATTACACCCCTTTCCAGAGACCAACTTGAAATGACAACCACTCACAACAAATTTCACCCTGAGACTAACCCAGCCAACATGTCCATGTGGGCCCCACATGGGTTTTATCAGGGTTATAAGGGCATTATGTGGGCATGGGGTCAGAGTGGGAACTTTAATGGGCTGAATGTGGGCCCCATCTTAGTCAGGGTTGTGGGCCCCAGTTAGGTTGCCCATTTTGTTTATTCGAGGGCCCTGTATGGGCCACATTTGGGCTATATTTAGCTATATTATTCAAATGATAAATTCAATTGATATGTTTTTTGCGTGTTTTATATGATCGAAACACATTTTTTTATACATTAACAATAACATAGTTAAAATGTGACCTTTAGTTAAAATAAAATAAAAGAAAGAAAGAAAGAAAGTAAGAAAGAATCCGTTGTGCAGCTCACAGAGTCTCCGATTGGCTCCTGTGTTCCCGCCTTTTCATTCTAAAGGAACGGTCATCACTCACTACACTGGAGCACCTGACCTGACCTGGATAACCTGACCTGACCTGACCTGACCTGGATAACCTGACCTGACCTGACCTGGATAACCTGACCTGACCTGGATAACCTGACCTGACCTGACCTGACCTGGATAACCTGACCTGACCTGACCTGGATAACCTGACCTGACCTGGATAACCTGACCTGGATAACCTGACCTGGATAACCTGACCTCTCTGTCACGGTAAGAAATGATCTTTTGTTTTAAATTAATCACATTTTACTGTTGCTTTTATTTAATGTAAACTTCTGAAAGATTTGTGGTAATTAAAGTTGCAGGCACGATATAAAGAAGGTAAGTGTGGAGAGTGAACTGGTTTACCTCAGAGATAAACACCTGTGGAAAATTGAACATTCTTGACGATTAGCAGATAACTAGGACAGTGTCTACTAAAATGTGGAAATAACAACATTTCAAACCATTTTTACAATATAGTGTCCTCATGATAACAGGAGGGTGAAACAGTAAAAGCACTGTGGAGTCTCTTTCTCTTTCACTACCTTTATAACATGTTCATATTTATATCATTTCTAAACATTAATAAAAACATGATACGTTATGATTACGTTAAAGATAATAAACATCAATTTGGGCCGTTCAGAAAGTCAGTCAGACGAACTTCGTTATGAGTAATTTAAACTAATGTTGCAGTGGTCAGTTCATATTCACGCTCCAAAGTGAACCAATACAAATGTATTAATCAATCTGTGTTCAAGACCCACACTAATTATTCTAAACATTATTGATGCCAAACCAAACCATATTGATGCATTTAACTTTTTGCATGGTATTGTGTCATTTTAACATCATTTACTCAGATCAGTTAACAGTTTGGGCAAATGGTGGATTAAAAGGTGCTTACGATCGTGATTTTTTGTCTTTTTTTTTTTTTTTTTGACTGATCTTATGCTCATGTAACTTGCATGTATACAAATAATGGGTTGTGCCCTGGTTGATGCAGCAGCATGCCCTATTTTATATTAATTTTTTTGCTTTACAGGAAGCCTGAAGCAGAACCGTTTGCTGAAAACTGTCAGTAAGAAAGAGCTGGAGAAAGCGCTTGGTAAATGGTTCACAAATGCAAGAGACAGAGAAGGCAACCATGCTTTGAGAGCCCAGTGGGACCATGATTGGAGGGCAGCCGGAAGTGTAAGTCATATAACCTATAGCTAGGGCTGCACAATTAATCATATTTTATCCCAATCACTGTTTTTGCCAATGTTAAATTAAAGGAATACGCCACCCTGAAATGAAAAAATATCTTATGAATTAGTGATCCTCAAGGCATCCTATACAGTGGCTGAGAGCTCAACACGCTGCAACTGAAGAAAACACATGCAAATAGAAAAAAACACCAGCAAATAAAAAGAAAAAAAACAATGTTGTTTGACAACACATGTGCTGTAAATCCTCACAACACAACCAAACACAGAAACACGCTGCAAATCCTCACAACACAACCAAACACAGAAACACGCTGCAAATCCTCACAACACAACCAAACACAGAAACACGCTGCAAATCCTCACAACACAACCAAACACAGAAACATGCTGTAAATCCTCACAACATAACCAAACACAGAAACACGCTGCAAATCCTTACAACACAACCAAACACAGAAACATGCTGCAAATCCTTACAACACAACCAAACACAGAAACATGCTGCAAATCCTCACAACACAACCAAACACAGAAACATGCTGTAAATCCTCACAACACAACCAAACACAGAAACATGCTGTAAATCCTCACAACATAACCAAACACAGAAACACGCTGCAAATCCTTACAACACAACCAAACACAGAAACACGCTGCAAATCCTCACAACATAACCAAACACAGAAACACGCTGCAAATCCTTACAACACAACCAAACACAGAAACACGCTGCAAATCCTTACAACACAACCAAACACAGAAACATGCTGCAAATCCTCACAACACAACCAAACACAGAAACACGCTGCAAATCCTCACAACACAACCAAACACAGAAACATGCTGCAAATCCTCACAACACAACCAAACACAGAAACATGCTGTAAATCCTCACAACATAACCAAACACAGAAACATGCTGCAAATCCTCACAACACAACCAAACACAGAAACACGCTGCAAATCCTTACAACACAACCAAACACAGAAACATGCTGCAAATCCTTACAACACAACCAAACACAGAAACATGCTGCAAATCCTCACAACACAACCAAACACAGAAACATGCTGCAAATCCTCACAACACAACCAAACACAGAAACACGCTGTAAATCCTCACAACATAACCAAACACAGAAACACGCTGCAAATCCTCACAACACAACCAAACACAGAAACACGCTGTAAATCCTCACAACATAACCAAACACAGAAACACGCTGCAAATCCTCACAACACAACCAAACACAGAAACACGCTGCAAATCCTCACAACACAACCAAACACAGAAACACGCTGCAAATCCTCACAACACAACCAAACACAGAAACACGCTGCAAATCCTCACAACACAACCAAACACAGAAACACGCTGCAAATCCTCACAACACAACCAAACACAGAAACACGCTGCAAATCCTCACAACACAACCAAACACAGAAACACGCTGCAAATCCTCACAACACAACCAAACACAGAAACACGCTGCAAATCCTCACAACACAACCAAACACAGAAACACGCTGCAAATCCTCACAACACAACCAAACACAGAAACACGCTGCAAATCCTCACAACACAACCAAACACAGAAACACGCTGCAAATCCTCACAACACAACCAAACACAGAAACACGCTGCAAATCCTCACAACACAACCAAACACAGAAACACGCTGCAAATCCTCACAACACAACCAAACACAGAAACACGCTGCAAATCCTCACAACACAACCAAACACAGAAACACGCTGCAAATCCTCACAACACAACCAAACACAGAAACACGCTGCAAATCCTCACAACACAACCAAACACAGAAACACGCTGCAAATCCTCACAACACAACCAAACACAGAAACACGCTGCAAATCCTCACAACACAACCAAACACAGAAACACGCTGCAAATCCTCACAACACAACCAAACACAGAAACACGCTGCAAATCCTCACAACACAACCAAACACAGAAACACGCTGCAAATCCTCACAACACAACCAAACACAGAAACACGCTGCAAATCCTCACAACACAACCAAACACAGAAACACGCTGCAAATCCTCACAACACAACCAAACACAGAAACACGCTGCAAATCCTCACAACACAACCAAACACAGAAACACGCTGCAAATCCTCACAACACAACCAAACACAGAAACACGCTGCAAATCCTCACAACACAACCAAACACAGAAACACGCTGCAAATCCTCACAACACAACCAAACACAGAAACACGCTGCAAATCCTCACAACACAACCAAACACAGAAACACGCTGTAAATCCTCACAACACAACCAAACACAGAAACACGCTGCAAATCCTTACAACACAACCAAACACAGAAACACGCTGCAAATCCTCACAACACAACCAAACACAGAAACACGCTGCAAATCCTCACAACACAACCAAACACAGAAACACGCTGCAAATCCTCACAACACAACCAAACACAGAAACACGCTGCAAATCCTCACAACACAACCAAACACAGAAACACGCTGCAAATCCTCACAACACAACCAAACACAGAAACACGCTGCAAATCCTCACAACACAACCAAACACAGAAACACGCTGCAAATCCTCACAACACAACCAAACACAGAAACACGCTGCAAATCCTCACAACACAACCAAACACAGAAACACGCTGTAAATCCTCACAACACAACCAAACACAGAAACACGCTGCAAATCCTCACAACACAACCAAACACAGAAACACGCTGTAAATCCTCACAACACAACCAAACACAGAAACACGCTGCAAATCCTCACAACACAACCAAACACAGAAACACGCTGCAAATCCTCACAACACAACCAAACACAGAAACACGCTGCAAATCCTCACAACACAACCAAACACAGAAACACGCTGCAAATCCTCACAACACAACCAAACACAGAAACACGCTGCAAATCCTCACAACACAACCAAACACAGAAACACGCTGCAAATCCTCACAACACAACCAAATAGCACAGATCACAAAATAAATGTTTTAAGGGGACCACATCAAGTGACAAACCCATCTGGAACTGCTTTTTGTTTAATGTCTATTCGTCAGTGGTGTTGATGTGTGTCGATGACCTGAAAGGTGAGTTTTTGTTTATTTTATCATTGTTTGTTTATGATTCCTTGGCCTTTTGGATATTATTATCCTAAATAATCTGATGAAATACACAATTAACTGTAAAACGTTATTATGTTAACTGGCAAAGCCAAGGAATCATGATCAGGATGTTAAAATAAACAAAAAACTCACCTTTCAGATCATCAACACCACCACTGATGAATAGACACTGAACAAGCAGTCCCGGGGTCGTCACTTGTTGGGGTCCCCATGAAATATTTATTTTGTGGTCTGTGCTGTTTGCAGTGTAAATGAATTGGTTGTGTTGTGAGGATTTGCAGGACGTTTCTGTATTTAGTTGCATTGTGAGGATTTGCAGGACGTGTTGTTTAACTGATGAAGATGTTTTCTTAATTTGCTGGTGTTTTTTTATTTGCATATGTTTTCTTCAGTTGCAGTGTTGAACTTTCTGGTCCACCGTGATCCGAGGTGTGACTTACATCTTTCAGCTGATCAGAATCATTGTTCAGTCACTGGCTTTTGGCAATGGCCAAATATTCATTTAAGAGTCAAGTTCAGACGCAAGGTTGATATTTTAATTGTTACATTCATAGGTTTTGGATTCCGTGACTGGTCCTCCGGCATAAGTTATTACTGTGTGAGGCAGAGGTGGGAACAATTCACTGATGAGATTCTAGGATATGTCTTAATTATATTGATGCATGTTTTTTAGATGCTGCTGTGAATGGTAGTATATTAAAATGTACTAAATTGCCTTTTCTGTCTTCTCTTTCTTTACTGTTTTGTAGGTGTTCAGCCGAGGAATCTGCATAGACCCACCAGTGAACTATTCTACATTAGTAATTCTGTTATTCCTGTTTCCTGATTTTTTTACTTGAATTAATAAATTAATTGTGATTCACACATTCTGAGTTAAAGTCATTTATTTTTCACAGTTCAAATACTCAACCATGTAATTTTAAACATAGAGCAGCACATAAAATCAACTAATATTAGTTCTTTGTTTGGTCAGGCACAGTTTTACATTGTAACTGAGGTTTGAAATGGTTTGACAGTGGATTTTCCATAGTAAGATTAAGTACACATTAAGTAAATGTGTACAAAATGACAAAA
The DNA here is from genome assembly GCF_946808225.1 of Silurus aristotelis. NCBI lineage: Eukaryota > Metazoa > Chordata > Actinopteri > Siluriformes > Siluridae > Silurus > Silurus aristotelis. The sequence goes on from NC_139593.1 coordinate 1,863,531, forward strand.
CACTGACTACAACAAGTAGGCGTTGTTGGAAATAATATTGCAGACAGCCACTAGAGGGTCTCACAGATATTTATAGCATCACTTTTCACAATTACAATTTCCAAACTTAAATTCTGTAAAGTGAGAATTAGAATAAAATCTTGCATACATTTCCCTCTCAGCCACACCATCATCTAGATGAGATGAACAAATCAGAGCAATTCTTATTCCAAACTCCAAATGAATTGTAACACACTGTACTCAATACATACAAATCAATGTATTAAAGATAGACATGAAGTAGGCCACTGAGTACAGAACATTTTTTTTTAAGTGGCACCTTCAAATTTACAATCCAAGGTATTTGGAAAAAACATGACTGCAGCAATCACTTATGAATTAGATATTATACAAATACATTTGAATACAGAACACTAACATGAAGAGTTTTTTTACACACTACAATTCACCAAAGACTTTGCATTTTACAGTAAAACAAGTTTTCATCATGACCTTCACACAAGATCGTACACATGCTCTTTTTGAGGTGTTTGCGGGTTTGTTTCTCTCATCACCACAATAGTGGAAGTGGATATCGATTTCTACTTAGAACACACGCACACAGACACCAGAGAGTCACATATTTAGAGGCAGTGAGGATGTGCAGGGTAACCAACAGAAATGTATTTTTACTATTCTCTAAAGTGGAGTTTCTGAGTCTTGAATATCATCCTCACTTTCTGCTTGATTATAGCTAAGTAAACGATTTTCAAAATAATTATCACTTTTATTTAAAAATCTCATAGTATAAAACACTGTATTGACTGAAATTTAGCACAGAACGTTTATAGGTAGATCTTAGTAATGCAATTTCTCAGATTAGACAAGTGACCTACATTCTGGAACATAGAATCGATTTAGTTTCACCATCAAATTAACATTTATTTATTTTTCTATTATCTGTTAACCCTCTGAACAAGTTAATAAAAAGAGGTTAGAGTCCAACAGTGTTGTCCATATTTAGCCAGAATAATGCACCCATTTAGCCAGAATAATGTCTTGTATGACTTTAAAATTAATTTGTTCAATCTGAAATCACCAGTAAGAAACACGATCTGGAGAACCAATAAATTGGAATTAAAGTCTTTACCAAAGGTTTTTAGCAAACACAGATTAACACAATATGAAGTAGTACACAACAGATAGAGCAGTGGCAAAAGTTTGATTAGGTTTACCGGTGTTTTGACAGACATGACAACTGAGACAGTAATTGTAGAATTTTTTTTACAAATCAGGCACATATGTTTTTTCCACCCCTAAGTGACCAGACCACCAACTGTCCAACTGCAAAACATAATACATGTGGTCTATACACTGTTGACAACTACTTGGTACGTGTTCTTATAGGTTGCATTATTATGGGGTTTTCACATACGTACTAACAGGTTGTCCTCCAAAAGATCTGCTACCTGTGTATTAACATCCACATGTATGTTGTGAGCTAAAAATACTTCTCTTGACTAGGAGTGGGGAGTAGTCATGAGTGACTGCTCCGCCTAAGGTCTATGGGAAGGGCCCCATCTACTGTGGCACATCAATTGCCTAGAGATGCTGGCCGTGCTTCTAGCATTGAAAATTAGAGATATGCAGGCCCTTTCTGTGGCTGCCACCTTTCTGGAGTTCACTCCAGGTATGGCCAGTGCCTTCCTGTACCCTAGAACGGGTTACATTCCCAAGGTGTCCTTTGGTCGTCCCAGAAGCTGTGAGGTTACAGGCATTTTACTCGGTTTTAGGCCCCAGACCAGGAGAAACTGCCTGGCTGTGCCCGGTGCGAGAACTGGACTCTGGTCTCTGGAGGAAGTCTAACCAACTGCTCGGGCTTCCTAATGAGCAGACCTTGAGCAGATGGATCATTGATGCCATTGCGTCTTCTTAATTCCTCTGCCTTCCCGCTGCATTCGGGGTCAGAGCTCACTCCACCCAGAGTGTGGCAGCCTATAAGGATTGGTCCTCCGAAGTACCCCTCCAAGACATCTGCAATGCTGTGGGCTGGTCCACCCCGCTGACCTCGGTGCCTCTCCTGGCCCCTCTGTCCGTCGGCCCAGCTGTGCCATACACACTAATCAGAGACCGGTCAGTCTGGTGTGATTGGACACTTGTTTCCAAGCATGGCAACGCAGTTCGAGTTCCTGAAAGGAACTCAGTTTCTGCTTGATTTCAGGTAAGTAAAAACATTTCAACATTATCATCATCAGCATTAAAGCTTCGTACTGAAGAACATTTATAGCTCGAAAGAACTTTTAGAGTGAAGTTTCAGTGTTAATGTTAGACTTCAAAAACAGTTCCAGTGACCTACACAAGGAAACATCTAAACATCTCTAACTGTAAAATTAATATATAATTAAAGCATTTCTGTTTCTGTATAGTAGCTGAGAAAACGTTCTTGTTGTTGTGACAGTAAAGGAAAAAAATGCAATTTGTTTCTGTACCTTAAAGTATCAGTACTTTACTAAAGTATTTCTATTCAGGGAGTCTTTAACTGTAACTTCACTACAAAACAAACATGCAGCAATCCACCAATTAGAGTAAAACACACTCGATATCTACTTTTCACCAACATACAGTTCAGCATCAGTTTAACAGCTTAACATTTAGACCTTATTGTGACCTTGACATGTCACCTTATTTATAAGATTTTGCTTGAGGTGATTAAGCAAATGTCTTCATTTTCTTAACTTAATGGCTTGTGTACTTCAGCCATCACTGCATCCTTGTCATCTACATTTGATTTAGTTAAAAGTCAGGGCTAAGGCTTTATCAGTGCAGTGTCGTCTCTATTGCTTCTGTGGTTAACCACAAAATGTGCTGTGCCCCATTTTATATGATTTATATGATTAGTCTTTGTTTATGGTATTTCTTCTTTTTCTCCTCTCGGCTTCTCCTGTTAGGGGTCGCCACAGCGGATCATACCTCTCCGTACCCCCCTGTCCTCTACATCTGCCTCTTTTAACCTAACTACCTGCATGTCTTCCCTCACCACATCCATAAACCTTCTCATTGGTCTACCTCTTTTCCTCCTTCCTGGCAGCTTCATCCTCAGCATTCTTCTACTGATATACCCCATGTTCCTGCTCTGCACATGTCCAAACCATCTCAATCTCACCTCCCTCACCTTGTTGATTATTGTCACTCTTAATAAACACCTTAACATCTTCAGCTCTGCTACCTCCAGCTCCACCTCCTGTTTTTTTCTCAATGCCACTGTCTCTATACCATACAACATCTCAGGTCTCACCACAGTCCTATAAACTTTCCCTTTCACTCTCACAGATACTCTTCTATCTCAAATCACTCCTGTCACTCTTCTCCACCCACTCCACCCTGCCTGCACCCTTTTCTTCACTTCTCTAACACACTCTCCATTACTCTGCACTGTTGACCCCAGGTATCTGAACTCCTCCACCTTCTCCACCACTTCTCCCTGTAACCGCACCCCTCCACTGCCCTCCCTCTCATTTACACACATGTACTCTGTCTTACTCCTACTGACTTTCATTCCCCTTCTCTCCTGCACATACCTCCACCTCTCCAGACTCTTCTCCACCTGCTCCCGACTCTCACCACAAATAACAATATCATCTGCAAACATCATAGTCCACGGAGACTCCTGTCTGACCTTGTCCGTCAACCACCACAACTCCTCTCTCGGCACCCTGTCGTACGCTTTCTCTAAATCCACAAACACACAATGCAATTCCTTCTGTCCTTCTCTATACTTCTCCATCAACATTCTCAAAGTAAATAAAGCGTCTGTGGTGATCTTCCTCGGCATGAAATCATACTGTTGCTCACAGATGGTCACCTCTTTCCCATAACTTCATGGTGTGACTGATCTACTTAATTCCCCTGTAGTTACTGCAGGTCTGCACACTTCCCTTACTCTTAAAGATTGGTACCAGCACACTCCTTCTCCATTTCTCAGGCATCCTCTCACGTCCTATCAACTTTCCACTCTTCATCCTCTTAATCGCTGCTCTCACTTCCTCCTTACTAATCCTATCCACTTCCTGCTTCACCAACTCCACACCATCCAACCATCTCTCTCTCTCATTTTTCTCATTCATCAGCTGCTTAAAATACTCCCTCCATCTTCTCAACACACTCTCCTCACTAGTCAAATTTAAATATTTAAATTACAAATGTATAGATTCTGAACTTTATTTTGATCTTATATGTTGCACAATCATCCTGGATGACTTTTCATTCCACTGTATTTCATTCTCCAGCTGCATCTGATGCTGTAACTACAGTAACTGAATACAGAGGAAGATCAGTTGAAATAAAATGTCACTATGAATCTGGATATGAAAAGAACAACAAGTATCTCTGCAGAGGAGAATGTCCCCATTTGATTGGAAAAAGACATTCCTATTCGTTCTGGATCTCCTGCTGAAGACACCAGATTCTCTCTGTACGACAACACAACAGCCAAAATCTTCACCATCACCATCACTGATCTGAGAGCAGAGGATGCAAACACTTACTGGTGTGGGATCGAGCGAATGTGGCCTTTAATTGATAATTACACAAAGCTTCAACTGCTGGTTGAAATGGGTAAGTGTTACACAGAGGAGATTAAAATAATCTCACACAATAATTCACTGATTATAAACACATTGTGATTGTGGAAGATTAAAACAATTTAGTTTAATTATCAGGTATAAAAACTTTATACAATAATAAGATTTATAATCAGTGCATGGATTTTTGACGGAACAAAGGAAAACTGTATGGGATTTAGAAATGGCTTTTTTCCATTTTTCAGATGATTCTGCTAACAGTACTGTCTCACCCACCACACACTCCACTTCAACACATGCCACGAGTCCATCAGTTATCATATGTACATCATCATCATCATCATCATCAACAACAGCAGGAGGTATGGACTTTTTGCTTAACTTCCTCTTCATCACATTTCTCTCTCATCATTCATGTCATCTTTTTTTATTTCAGCTAATTTGCTAAATGATGCTAAAAACCCAACCATCGCTTCTGCACCTCAGAGTATGTATGTAAAAATGTATTATTTTGGATCTTTATATAAATTTTTAAACATAAGACAGAGAACACAGATCACTACATGAGAGATGAAATCAGCAGTGGTGATGGTGGTAAATATTAGAAGCATATTACTACACCTTGTGGTTTAGCAAAAGTGACTTAGGCTTTTATATTAATTTTCTTTTAACCACTGCATGACAGGACATTATATTAATCTGCTTTACATGTTGTAATCATTAATTAACTGGATTATTACTATTATACATTGCAGAATTTTACCAAATAAAGATACAAATATATAAATTATATAAAGGATTTTCACATATGGGACTGCACACATGCAGAAGCTCTTCATAATGGAAATTCCTGCAAAATTAATGTACATCCACATATGTGGTATTTATTCAGTTTGAATCTACACAAGGTTCACTTGCGCATATATATATATATAGTGTGTGTGTGTGTGTGTGTGTGTGTGTGTGTGTGTGTGTGTGTGTGTGTGTGTGTGTACTGTAAACATAATTGTAAACTGCATTTCTAGATCAATAGAACATTTAGAGTGAGGTTTTAGTATTGAAAATGTCAGTCTTCCTGGTTAGCTTCAAAGACAGTGACCTAAACATGGGAACATCTACACTTCTACCTGTAAAATTATTATCATATTAATAAAGCATTTTTGTAGCTGTGTAGTAGCTGAGTTACCATCCTTATGACGTACATGTGATGTATTTAAAGGTCAGGGCTAATGCTTCATCAGTGCGGTCAACCTTATTGTAGCTTCTTAATATGTATACAGAACTGTAAACTTTGGTGTTACACATATTGGATAGTTTAGTTAGTTTGGTTAATCTGGTAACTGTTCAATTTTGTCTCATGACAACATTTTAAGTAGTCCAGCTTGTGTTATGTAATACACTAATCAGGCTGCGAATGCAGATTAAGAGGAACATGTAAATGATCCAAATCAGCAAACAAAGTCAGAAATGCAAAATAGGCAAAAGTCAGGTGACGATCAAACAGTGTTATAAAGCAAGACAAAAACATGATTATGAAATGCTCACATTCCTGTTATCCAAGCTCACCAGTGGGCAGAACTTCTGCTTGCCCAAGATACTATGGACATTAGCATTGCAGCATGTTTTGTCACCTTTTAGTGCAGGTTTCTGAATGTAATGGGGTTTAGTTGAGAAAAGAAAGGCTTTAGCCCATTACAAGCTCTGCCCTTAGACCAACCTGGCAACATCAGCTGCCAAGCTCCTTGATGCGACTGATGTGGCGGGCTGCACGTGAGCACTGAGCTCAAGCTGGTGACATCAGCTGCTAAGATCAGTGAAGCAACTGATAAAGCAGTCACCCACTACAAACCCCAGCATGAGGACAAAGAAAGCAGCCATGTTCTTCTGGGGGTCGACAGATCGGATCCCCAAGCCATGTCCAGGAGCCCACAAGTGGCCCCCTCATGTCAAATCTATTAAGGAGCCAACGGGGCTGTCTGTAAAGCTAAGCCCATGACAGAGGTTGACAAGGCAATCTCTCCAGCCATGTCCCAGACAAAACAATGCAAATAATCAAATATTAAACGAAAAACAACTGTAGGCAGTAGAGAACGTGAGGGAAATAAATGACAAGACAGAGTCAGAGACATGGGTGAAGACAAGCACATCTCTACATAAACACTGAAAGATTTGGAAGTGTGAAGTAACAGTCTGTGTTTTCAGTGTTCTGAAAATGTTACCCGACAAACAACAAAAGAAATAGTTACAGATACAGACTTGGATGCACAATACACATTTTCTGTCAATTTCTTTTCTCCATGGAAGAATTCAAATCCAAAACATACCAGCCACATAAATGCATCATGTACAGACTGAAGACCACAACATCAACCACATCATCTACATCTTACTTTCACTTTACTAGTGTGCACACAATTGTCTTATGACTGTGTTTCCTTTCCAGAATATCCAAATTCCACAATCATCATTGGCGTGTCTGTGGTTCTTGTGCTGCTGCTCGTTGCCCTTTTAATAGCTGTTGCTGTACAGAAGAAAAAGAAGACCAGAGGTACTGCAAACACTCATAACATTAAATCAGATCATTTATTCAAACTCAGATTAGTATAAATATAAAGTCCCCTATTGACAGAACAATAATAGCAGAAATAACATGCATGAGGCAAATGAGGAAAAGAAGCCTTTACAATCTGTATTTATTCATTTGTTTGTATATATTTTTATATTATAACGTCTTTGTTTAAATTGGCAGCCCCGTGTCCAGAACAGTTTCCAAACAGCTCCTCAAACCTCAACATGGTGAGTTTATTTTTTCCCAAAATCATTGTTTAATATAAATAAATACAGAAATAAATGATGAGGTAACATCTGATGTATCTCACTAAACCAGACATTTACTGTATATTAACTGACATGCTGCTGAAATTGGGATTTGAATTGGGTTAACCCTAATACTAACTCTAAACCCTAACACAAACACTAAACCCTAAACCCTAAACTGTTTCTGTAGTCAAGGTGAGGACTTGACTTTGACCCCCAGACATTCTAATATTTAAATACTTATGATGATAGAGAAATGGGTGAGTTGTTGATGATGTGATCATTTTGATGAGAAGCTGAGAGGAAAATTGCCTTTAATCTGTTTTACTTGAGAAAAGATCATAAAGAATTGAATTTCCATGTAAATGCATGTTTATGTTTTTGAGTAAATAATTACAGTTGATTTTCCTTCTTGTGTTCAGGTTTCATGTCCTGTTAATGAAAATGAAGACAACAGCAGTATTTTTTACAGCCTTTACTCTACTGTACAACTTCCCTCAGCCCCGTCTGAGATTTACTCCAACACTGGATTACCCACAATTCCCTCTGATCCTTCATCACCTGTTTATGCTGCAGTAACACACCCAGGACATCAGGACGTCTACTCCACAGCTCAGTTACCCTCTGATTCATCAGTCAGTGCTGCTCAGTCATCAGATATAAAATCAGGTGAAAGTGTAAAATACGCAACAGTGAGTTTTGACAGCAGTTTGAATGGTGCAGCTCCAAAACTGATCTCCAAAAACCAGAGCATCTCATGTGATTATGCTTCTGTTACCATCACTGAATGAGGCTAGTTAGAGTACATCACATTGCTAATATTGGATACTGTAATACTGTTGGCAAATAGCTGTGGTTTGAGAGGAACACAACATCTGAAACTTCATTCATTCATTCATTCATTTTCTCGCGCTTATCCGTAATTCGGGTCGCGGGGGCAGCAGTCTAAGCAGGCATACCCCTTCGACTGCTGCCCAATCCTCACAGCACCGTCCCTTACGGTCCCTCCTGCAGGTGGTGAGCCCACGGGAAGGCGGCCCCACGTCACAGACCTTGATATTTCTCTCGTAAGGGACCCCCGGAGCATAGAGGGTTAAGAGCCTTGCTCAAGGGCCCAAGAGTGGCAGCCTGGCGATACCGGGGCTCGAACCCCAGACCTTCCGATCGGCAACCCAGCGCCTTAACCGCTGGAGCCACCACTCCCCCAACATCTGGAACTTATATATGTATATTTTATTTTTATATTTGTCTCTTGTCAGAGACTCCACATGCATGAGGCGAGCTATGTGCTTCTCCGTGTCTGTGTTTACACGCACCATGTGCATCTATGTTTCAGTTCATACTACATCTCCACCTTTCTTTTCTTGTGATTCATCACTTCCCTCACGTCACATCTGTTTTTAGTTTACTGTTTGATTAATCTGTGTTTAAATACTTCTTTGCGTTTGTGTGTATTTCATGAATTCATTCACTTTATCTTTGATTACCAAGCTTTTATGTTTAACATTTCCGGGTTCTTGATCTTGGTTATGTTTCTTGTTAATTCTTCTTATTCATGTCTGAGTATTGTTGCTCACCAGCCTCCCGACCCACTCCTGGATTTTGTTCTTGCTTTTGGATTTCAATTTGAATTTGTTTGCCATTTGTATTAATAAAACATTCATATCTACACTGCATCTGCTTCTGTTATCGTTAGAACTCACAATAAACAACATATTACTTTACCATTAACATGGATGAGTAAAAGTAAGAATGCAGTAATGCTCCAGTTTGCAGCACTTTTACCAGTAGATAGTGTCCCAATACAGCTTTAGAAAATTTACAAAACAGCTCAACTCCAGTTTCCTCAGTGGACTTTTTCCATCCCCAGCTTCATGTTAAGTCTTTATCCAACGGCAAGATTTTTTGATACAATGCAATTTTTATTTTGGTGACTCCCAAGCTTAAAAAGAGCCAATGACTCACATCCCTGTTTTCCAAAATCACCAGAGGATAATTGCCCAAGTTACCATTGAAATGAACATCATTGCTGGGATTGTCAGCCTGCAGTTTTTGGATATGATGGGGTTGACTTCTGCCTAATGTAATTTTCTGGTGAAGGCCAGCCTGACTGGTAAGGCTGCTCTCCCATTTCCCCTTTACTATAAGAGAAGTAAAGCTAAAACCCATAACGAGCTTAGCCTGAATTCTGGTGTGACTGATGCAACAGGCCAGAAATGACACCCTTTTCCTAAAGCCAACTTGAAATGGCAACCACTCACAACAAATTTCACCCTGAGACTAATGTGGAGACCTCAGCTTCTAAACTAACAAAGCAGCCACCCACTACAAAACCAAAATAAAAGACTGAAGAGAGCAGCCGTGTTTCTGCTGGGGGTTGAGGGAGCGTCTCCCCAAGCTATGCCCATAGCAGGAGACAAAGAGCCGGCCCCACAAGTCAATGTCATGCAATGGGCCAATGTAAAGCCAGTCTCATCCCAGAGGTTGACAGGGCGATTTCTCCAGGATTGGTAGTCAGGTTCATGCCATGGACCAACATGGTGGCCTCTAAAGCCAAAACCACTAATCATTTTTTGCTTTAATAGACACAATGTATTAACAATAAAATAAGTTTAGTATCTGCTTTTTGAACGCACTTGCTGTTATAATAAACTTCACTCTTCTGGGAAAATGTTTCACTGAATTTTAGAGTGTGGTTTTGGAGTTTTGTGCTCATTCAGCCACAAGAGTGTTAGTAAAGTAAACTACTCATATTAAAGTCATCTAAATGTGTTCAAAATCACAAAACACTGACTACAACAAGTAGGCGGAGTTGCAAATTATACTGCAGACAGCCACTAGAGGGCAGTAAAACAATTTTCATCATGACCTTTACACAAGATCGTACACATGCTCTTTCTGAGGCGTTTGCAGGTTTGTTTCTCTCATCACCACAATAGTGGAAGTGGATATAGATTTTTACTTAGAACACACGCACACAGACACCAGAGAGTCACATATTTAGAGGCAGTGAGGAAGTGCAGGGTAACCAACAGAAATGTTTTATTTTTTTTTTAAGTGGAGTTTCTGAGTCTTGAACATCATCCTCACTTTCTGCTTGATTATAGGTAAGTGAACGGTTTTCTAAATAATTAACAATTTTATATAAAAATGTCATAGTATAAAACACTGTATTAATTTGAATTTAGCACAGAATCTGTGACTTACATTCTGGAACATAGAATCTACATATTTTGAACGCTTCCCCAAAGCAAAGCATAGAGCAACCCTAAAATTAACATACTGTAATTCCGTTCAAATAAAGTTAACTTTTTTTATAATTTTTCAGCTTTTACATAATCCATCTCCAGGCCCTGACAAACAGTGTGCGATCCACACAAAGAAACTCTCAAAAACATTAATATATCAGCTAAAATAAACAACTAGGTTGTTTCGGTGTCTCTTATAATTTTAAATATCACTGCATTCTCCTTGTAAGGCAACTTAACATGCCCTAACAAAGATACATTCTGTGCATATTCTGTGCACATTGCGCAGCGCTCATTGTGCTCACATGTCTATGTGAACGTTCCGCTCCTGAAGAGAAATTCTCGATGTGGGTGCTCTCACTCCTTGTGGTTCCGGCCCCGCTTCTGCCAAGGCGAAGCGGCAAATGAGGTCATAGGGCTCGCATTGGGACCTGGCAGGAGATTTTAAAACGTGTTTTTGAGGCTCAGGTTTAAGATGCTGATCCTGAAGATGCGATTCAACCGTTATGCGGGCAGAACTGTCTACCGCTCAGATTGAGTCGTCAAGAGATAGAGAGAAGGCCAGTCACTCACTGTATAGCAGTTTCAGAGACTGCTGGGGTTGATGGCAGACAGATGAGTCTCCTCCAGCCTCACCTGTTGGGTCAAGTGCTCGATGCCACGGGTGGAAGGGATGCTAGCTAGCTAGCGCTCCCCGGCATAGCATTGTCACATAAGGCCCTGATATTACCTACTAAACCATTGCGAGCCACTTTGGTTTTAGTAGGCTAATCTTACGTTTCAGTGGGTCAGGCTGTGGGTTGCATGTGTTGCAGGCATAGCAGGCTGACCTGCTGCAGGAGGAATTTAGCTCTGGGGCTGAAGATATTAAGGAGTTATGTTGCGTCCATGTCAGCCCTAGTAGCCACAGAAAGGCATCTGTGGCTCACGCTGTCGGATATTCCCAACAGGGACAGGGTTTCGGCGTAGGGGTGGTCATCGACAAGTTGCAGGAGACCAAAAAGCAATAGCCTTCTCACTTGTAGCAGATGAAGGAGACCCGCCGCCTCCCAGGAGGCCTTAATGGCTGCAGGGCATTGCTCCAGCCGTTTTGGAAGGGACAAAGACCAGCCTTGAGAGCTTGGGAAAGCCTACCAGACGTGTCTCGGTGGGTCTTGCGCACAATAAAGAGGGGCTACTCGATTCAATTTGGGTCCTCTCTTCCCCGCTTCAACTGGGTGTGTCTCACTCTTGCAGCTGGGACCATTGAGAGCATCTTGAGCATCTGCATCACTTCCTGGCTTGGGAACTGCACTGTCTCGGATCGCAAGACCCTACTGAGGATAGTGAGGACAGCTGAGAAGATTATCGGAGTTTCTCTCTCCCCTCTTTCATGGACATTTACACCACACACTGCATCCACAAAGCCAACAGCAGTGTGGACGACCCCACACACCCCTCTCACACACACACATTCCTCACACTCTTTACCCTCCTGCCATCAGGGAAGCAGTTCCAAAGCTAGTGTCGCTCCACTACATGCACATTTTGTAGCTTTCTGGTCGTGACATCTCCGGCAGGGCATTGGCCGGATTTCACACATGATTTAGCGCGTGAGCAATGCGAAGGGTAAAAGGTAAGTGTACCTCAAGACTCTTCTCTATTCTGGCACTGAGCCTAAAAAAGCATTGTTGATTAAGTGTCTTGTTCCTTCCACAGGGTACCCCCATGCTTTACAGCATGTTCAAGGAGATTGATATTTAATTCCTGTCGCCTGGGCAGTTACTGGAGCTATTGGAGTATTTATCCAGCTGGAAATGTGCACATCTCCAGGAGAGATTATTACTGCACCTGGTAGATGCCAGTTAATGTCTTAACTTTCTGTGAGTGTAAAGGACTCAAGAATGGCAAATCTTCCTCAATTCCTGGGTTTTGTCATCAGCATCCCTGCTTGTCATCTTTTATGAAATGGACTGGAAATGAGTATGGAAATATTGAGAACAAAATATATAGTGTTTCTACATAAAATTAAACCTCTCAGACTCTCAGATTTTCCATTTGCTTTCCCAATACAGCAGACTAACTCCACCACACTATTAGTCAAGACTGTAATGGTTGGGTAATGGAAGTTACATCACTTTTGTGTAAAGGTCAGAGGGTTATATAAATGTAAATATAATTAAAAAAATACAATCTACTCAAAGTCTTCAACAATCTGCCCCTCATAAAATATACAATAATTTGGAGTATATTTTTTAATGAACTCATAATTTACCCATGTTACACATCTTGTGCTATAGAGGGTAATCAAAAACCTTTACATATAACAGCAGGGTGTAGATGTACAGGAATTCTATGTAGGTCACTCAGATGAACAAAATATTTTACCACAAGGGCAGTGCTACGCATCTAGGGATTTCCTGAGTGGCTTTCTGGTACTCGGTTAAAAGTAGAAGTGAAAAGTGACATTTCTATTCAAGTCACTGCACAGTGAGAGACAGTAAGAGTGTCCACAATTACTAACAAAACAGTTTTTTGTGAATTTGTGTTTTGTGTTCTGGATTTAGGATGAAGATCCTTTTCATCTTTACCATCTGCCTGAATATAGGTGAGTGCAAAAATGTTCATGTTCAAGTGACCTACTTATTAGGTTAAGGTACAACTTTACTGGCAAAGTCAAAACAAATACGGCAACAATGAATTGCAATTAGCAAGTATCCACTAGTGCAAATAGCAAATACACGAAATGAAATGGTACGAGTATGGTAAAAGAGTACGCTTGTTGCATGACATGTATGATTTATATTCTCAGTCTGAGTGTTAATTAAAATATCTGTATTTGGTAACCTCAAACCATTAAGCTTCCACCTCCATGTTTGACTGTGTGTGTGAGACAGAACGTTTTGCTAACATCTTCATTTCTGTTTTTCTGGTCTTAAAAAGTTTTTCTTATAAAGCTAAAAATGCCACATTCGGACTTATGTCCACCAAACCTTCTACCTGTCAATGACTGTCCGAATCTTGTGTGTTTTTGCTTTTTTATGAGATTATTGCATAGAAACAAAAGAAACATAAACGGGTCTCAAAAACCACAAAAGACTCAGTGTTTCCACACTTTTAATAGTCACTGTGTATCATTTGTACTTTTCTCTTACACTTCCTGGATATGGAGCTACATTTGATCTTACTCCTTTGTTCTGCATGATAATTCATTCTCCAGCTGGATCTGATGCTGTAACTACAGTAACTGGATACAGAGGAAGATCAGTTCAGATTAAATGTCACTATGAACCTGGATATGAAAAGAACAACAAGTATCTCTGCAGAGGTGAATGTCCCCATTTGCCTGCTACCAAAGACATTCCTGTTCAGTCTGGATCTCCTGCTGAAGACATCAGATTTTCTCTGTACGATGACACAACAACCAAAATCTTCACCATCACCATCACTGATCTGAGAGCAGAGGATGCAAACTTACTGGTGTGTGATCGAGCCGGCAGGGCCTAATATTTACACTAAGCTTCAACTGCTGGTTAAAATGGGTGAGTGTTTCACAGAGGACACTACTGGTCTTTACTTAATCATCATTTAAAGGATCTTTTTATTAGTAAAAATATGGGTGTGGTTAAATATATAAATTAGCTGTGCCATGAAGGCTTTTGGTATTTATTAATGTAAAAATGAAGCTCATAAACCTAGAAACTGTGAACTGCAAACTCGGTCTGGAAAAGGAAACTGGATTTTAGCTTGTTTTCTGCTCTCTCAGATGTTCCTCCCAGCAGTACTGTCTCACTGTCCACACACACCATATACTCTGCTACAACACATATCACAAGTCCATCAGTGCACACTGAGACTCCTACAGCTACTGGTAGGAACTTTTTTATCTAAGCTTTTTCTTTTTTATATTTCTTATTTTTTCACATCTTTTTTTTTATTCAGATAATCTGTTAAACACAGTTCAACACCAAACTACTCCCTCATTGAATGGTATGTAGACCTGCAGCTACACTGTAAATGAGTCTAAGATAATATTGACCAGGGCCAACACACTTGCACTCATTCTGTTAATTCAAAATACTTTGTTTATAATAATTCATGACATTGCATGAGCATGTACATCACATCACTGTTCAGATCAGCAATTCAGTTTTATTGGTAATAATTACATGATTATTTAAATATCAAAACCTTGTGTCCATGATTTTGTTTTTTAATCCTACTCTTAATCCCAAGTCTGCAGTTTGCAAATTCAGAAATACACATTTCCCTAAGTGCTTCAAACCGCCCTAAACACAGGGTACAGGCTACATTCATACATTATTAATAGAGACCAATGGAAACCTGCAGTGCACTATAACATTTAAATATCTGTGTTGTCACATGTTAATTTAATTGTAGTTTGAACATTTTTGTCGTGTACAGATGTTCCAGGTTTAGCTACCTACATCCTCATCAGTACAGGAGTAGTGTTGTTTAGTGCTGGTGTGATAATCTTCTGCAGAAGAAAATGTCAAGGTAACAAAAAAGGTTTGTAACCTCATGATGACCTGCTTTACAGTCATTGTACACATAATTAAAGACACCAGTAACTCACCTCTGGATCTTCCACTAATTATACACACACTTAGTGACCTGGTGGGAAATGGGTGGGGGGTATTATTATTGTAGCCCCGTCAGTTGCCCCTGGTTACACATTAAACAATAACACAATGCCTTTTTTTGAACACATCACTGCCTTAATACAAGAGACTTCAAAGTATATTAACATTATAGTATGTCAATTTTTACTTCCTGCTTTTCTCATCACATTTCAGGCTCTGATTCTGCGGCACAATTCAATGAGGTACGAACCAATGATTTGCTTCTGGTATTACTTTTAGAAACAATTTAATTTAATAATTAATTACACATTTTGTGATTGTTGTTTTCCATTTCAGACAAGTCGTGTTTATGAGAATTTACTTCTACGCCAAGCGAGGAAAAAAGCTCATGTACCTAAAACTGCCTGCAAGAGTCCCGATCCAGCAATTGACCAATCAGAATCAATCTACCAGAATTCTTCCTTTATCAATAAGCAATCAGACTCAATCTACCAGAACCCTTTCTTTATTAATAAGCAATAAGATTCAGGATATCACTTTTCATCATTCAGATTCAATGATCTTATTTTAAAGCTAACTGTCACATTGTTTGTTTCTTTAGAGGTATCTGAAAAGACATTCCAGATATTGGACTGTGAATTACTCAACTGCAGTTCACTTGTTTATTTCTGTTTTTAAATAACATTTTATCTCCTGATAAATTTACCGACAACTGATGCCAAGACTGCATATGTTTGAAAGTGTAATAAATAAACTGTTTAATGAAAAAAAAAATATTTTATGCCTTTTCCTTCTAGCTTGTTAATATTATTAGCTGTGTGGAAAAGATATTTACAAACATGAAAAATCCACCTCCCTTAAGTTTCTTTTTATATATGCCCCTTATAAAAAGGAATGTAAATGGGGAACATGTGTAGGTGATTAGTAGGAGGGAGCAAGAGTGTTAAGTGCAGGAGGGAGGCCTGGGTGGTGGTTTTCTGACATTACCCACTCCTCCAGGGGCGGCTCCTGATGCCCCAACCCAGCGCCGGGGACCTCCGCAACTCCGGCGTGCAGGACAGTTAGGATGATTGGTGTGAAACTCCTCCATGAGTGCTCGGTCCGAGATCTTGTCTGGCGACCCAAGAGCATTACTCTGGTCTATACCACTCCCAGTTGACAAGGTATTCTAGGGTGGAGCTCTGACGTCACGAGTTTACAATCTCTCGGACGGAGTACACGGACAGTTGGTCCTGCATCTCCGGGAGAGGTGGATCGACGGTGGCTCCAGGGTTCTCTTAGGTAGGTGGAGAGAAGGATTTTAGGAGTGACACATGGAAGGTAGGAAGGATGCGGTACTGGGGAGGAAGGTCGAGCCGTTAGGCCATTTCGTTGATCCGCCACAGGATTTTGAATAGCCCGATTTATCGCAGGCTGAGCTTCCTACAAGTCAGTCGGAGGCGCAGATCTCGGGTAGATAACCACACCAGTTCTTCTGGTTGGTAAGGACGTGCCTCCGATCTCAGAGGATCTGCGAACCTCCTTGTGGTTCTGAGGACTCTTTAGATATTTGGGTATGTGCCGACTATCATACACACACGCTTTACTGGAAGCAGTGATCTACTGAAGGGATGTATGATGGTTCATCGGTCCAGGAAAATAGTGGGGGTTGGAAGCCTAGCACGCACTGGAATGGGGTCAGGCCGGTGGCTTCTTGACACAGGGAGTTCTGTGCATACACGGCCCATGGGAGGAAATGGTTCCAACTCGTTTCATCTTGGTGGCAGTAGGATCAGAGTTGCGTCCCAGCTCTATCCGTTCTGTCTGCCCGTTAGTCTGTGGGTGATAGCCAGATGAGAGGTTCACGGTAACATGGAGGAGCTTGAAGAACGCTTTCCACATGTAGGATGTGAGCAGGGATTGACGGCAAGTCCTGGTTCTCCAAGTTCTCCAAGAGTCGCCATACAGATCGCCTCCACTGAATCCCACACAATAGGGCTGAGCATTAGACTCTGTGGAATGATAGGTTTGTGGTCGTCGGGGCCATAAATTTGGGACAGGACATCTGCTTTTCCATTCTTGGAGCCTGAACGATATGTGATCGTGTAATGGAAGTCGGGCAAGCCCCCACCGCGAGGGGAACTTGTTCAAACTACAATTAAATTAACATGTGACAACACAGATATTTACCACTCTCTCTCTTCTTGTTAGCCTTTGGGACCCGTTTTGCATAGGTTCCGGTTCCCGGACGGAAGATACGGTGGGGTAGGTTGCCGGTTCAGCCTCCTGGGATCGACAGGCCTCCCGGAGAGCGGCAGCGAGGTCCTTGATGGGATCCGAGATGTGAGCCAGTTGAGGAACCATAGAGGTAAGTTTTCAGTTTACGGTCCGATCTTCTGTCACGGATAGACCAAGCATCAGAAACCAGGAGTAATATAAAATGTTCTTTATTAGCTAAGATACACTTAACTGAGTGCCTCCAGTGAAGTGAAGCCAGGAACATGGAAACACACAGAGTAGAAGGTAGTTCGTAGAGATCTATGGAGTAACCTGTAGATCGGACGTTAAATGAGGGAAAAGCGGAACTTATAAAGGGGAATGTAAATGGGAAACAGGTGTAGGTAATTAGTAGGAGGGAGAGGCTGAGCGAGAGTGTTGAGTGCAGGAGGGAGGCATGTCTGGTGGTTCTCTGACAACTGTGCATTCATTCATTCACAAACTGAGGGAAAATGAAACACACAAGTGAGATTACAGTTCACCACTTGTGGGCTGTCAGGGCCAGCAAGGACTTATCTGCTCATCTAAACACTGCTAGAGTGTTTTAATTAAAAAACAATAAATTTCATGAATATGTATACAATTTTTCTTATTATCAATTCGGCTTCTTCCAATAGGGGCCGCCACAGCGGATCATCCGTCTCCATACGACCCTGTGTACAGTACAATAGTCAAAGTTTGCAAACTTCATCTTTAGCAAACTGCACATTTATGAGGTGGTATCAAAAACGTAATGGTGTAACTGGTACAATTGTGACCATGTGTGTTACCACATCTGCGGTTTCATCATGTATATCAAGTTAGAACAAAAAGCAAACATGAAAGGGATCTGCCACAGAAACATTTGACATGACATACGTTTGACATACGGCAAGGCTGCAATGAACTGTTCGAGGGGTTTCAAGAAAGGAAGAACATCACTAGCTGACGACGAGAGTTCAGGAAGACTTTACGAAGCTCAACCTTGAAACCATTGTTATTGTGTCCTCTGTTATACTGCATTTCTCTATAATATTGATGTTTTCTATAACTGTGATGTCATAATGGTATTAAGATGAGGACTGATTCATGTAGGACACCACTGAAAGCAGAGGGGTGAAATGTAGGGCCCACCCAGGCACTTCCTGAGGGGCTTTGCAGACAAGACGTCACTGTTTCTTTCACTACACAAATAGACACTGCACAGTCACCCAGGCAGAGACAGTGAGAGGTGGAAGATAACTAACACAACACTTAGAATGAAGATCCTCCATATTTTCAGCTTCTGCCTGATTATAGGTGAGTAAAAACACTCCAACATATTCATCATCAACATTAACTCTATGCACTGATAGACTTGTATAGCTTTACAAAACTTTTATCATGAAGTTCCAGGGTTCAGTATTGACATTGCAAAGGATGTTGAGACTTTCTAGTTATTTCTAAAACACACAGAGGAAAATAAATCATTACTGAGGAAGTGCACATGCTTAAGTGTCCTACACATGAAAACATTTACGTGTCTCTACTTAATTTCATTGTAACATGCACTGAAAATAAGATTTTGTATCTGTGTAGTAGGTGAGACTCTGTCTGTAACTATACACTGTATCTTTAGAGGTCAGGGCTTTTTTCATCTCTTTGGTTATTGTGGTTAAATATAAAATATGAGATCATTATATTCTATGGGGTAGAAAGAGCAGATAACCATGTTTTCTTACACGTATGATTGTTTGTTATTTAAAATCTATATTTCTTAATCTGTGTATAGCTTTTGTAGCTCCTCCCACACTCGCCACAGTGCATGCACTTCAATGTCTTTGGATTCATTTTGGTCTTATATGTTGCATCATCATCATCCTGGATCACATTTCATTCCACTGAATATCATTCTCCAGCTGGATGTGATGCTGTAACTACAGTAACTAGATACAGAGGAAGATCAGTTCAGATTAAATGCCGCTATGAACCTGGATATGAAGAATACGAGAAATATCTCTGCAGAGGTGCATGTAGCTGGAAGCATGTTCTTATTCATTCTGGATCTTCTGCTGAAGACACCAGATTCTCTTTGTATGACAACACAATAGCCAGGACCTTCACCATCACCATCAATGATCTGAGAGCAGAGGATGAAGGCACTTACTGGTGTGGGATTGAGCGAACATTTCCAATACCAGAAATTTACACAGAGCTTCGACTGCTGGTTAAACTGGGTGAGTGATGAACACAGGAGTCTTTAAGAATCTCACACAATCATTCACTGATTACAAACACTGTATTTGAGATCGATTTCTAAAGCAACACGTACAATGTAGAATGAGCCTCATTTATCAAGGGGAATTTTCAAAACACATTTCCTGGTTGAATGTAAATTAATAGAGCCATGAAGGTATTTGGTGATTTTTGGATGATCAATACAATTTATAAATTAGTATCATAAACCTCAAAACTGTTAGTTGTGTGTAAATCTGAGCCTGAATTGTAGCCTTATCCTCTTTCTGATCTCTCAGATGATCCTGTCAGCAGTACTGTCTCACAGTCCACACACACCACACACTCTGCTACAACACCTATCACAAGTCCATCAGTGCATCCTGAGACTCCTCCAGCTACAAGTAAGAACTTTTATCCTGAACTGTTTTTATTCTTCACTATATTTCTGTTATGATATTCATCATGTCTTACTGTTTTCAGCTACTCCATTAATCACAGCTCAACACCGTACCACTGCTCCCTCATCTGATGGTATGTACCCCCTGCATCCACACTGTGAACAAAAACACCAACACTCACCATTTATTCATATCAGCCTCTGATCATTAGAATTGCTTTCTGTTTATAATAATTCATGAAACTGCATTAGCAGTTCTGCTCAGCACTTTGTGTTATCAGTAATGTATACATTTTTCAGATGTATTCTTTGGATGTATAAAAGAAGAAGAAAAAAGCCATGTCCATGTTTTTTTTTACCCTTTTAGTTCTGACATGAAGTTTCAGTTTGCCAGTTTATTTTAAAAGCAAGTGCACGGTTTGTAAAGTGTGCACTTCTCTAACCACAGGGTCTGAAACATTTTCACACCTAATTTCACACATTATTATAAACAGGACTGAAACCTTGAAGGGTACTTGGACATCATTTAAATGTCTGCCAAATTATTTAGATTTTAAATTAATTGCGTGTATTTATTTTACAATTATATTTACATAAATAACACATGGTTCAAACCTAATAATCCCAGAAAGAACTTCTCTTCAATTGTTCCAGTATTTTAACACTGTGGTTTTGACAGTGCCAAACCCTCTCAGTTCTGACATGAAGGCTACACTATAGTTTAAAAACAAGTGCACATTTTGCAAAGAAATTAACACGTCACTAACCACTGGGTCTGAGCCGCTTTCACACATCATTTCACACATTATTCATAACGGCTACTGAAACCCTTCAGTGTACTATAACATCATTTAAATGTCTGACCTGTTACATGACATTTTTATATAGTTTAAACATTTTGTCCTTTACAGATGTTCCAGGTGTAGTTACCTACCTCCTGATCAGTACAGGTGCAGTGGTGTTTGTTGGTGTGATCATAGCAATCTACTGCAAAAGAAAATGTCAAGGTAAAAAAAACACTTGATTTTTTTAACCTCATGATTGTATTCAGAATTAAATCAGTAAATGACCTCTGGATCTTTTGTAAATTATAACACACAGTTGGCACCATAGACACACAAACCGAATCAGACAATGACATGCAATGGAACTCCCACCGTTCTACCTCTTCTTCTTCTTTCGGTTTCTCCCATCTACCCCCATGTCCTCTACATCTGCCTCTTTCACAACAACCACCTGCATGTCTTCCCTCACCACATCCATAAACCTCCTCCTTGGTCTTCCTCTTTTCCAACCTCCTGGTGGCTCCATCCTCAGCATTCTCCTACCTCCTACCAACGTACCTCCACCTCTCCACACAAACCTAATGAGACAATGACATGCAATTGAACTCCCACCGTTCTACCTCTTCTTCTTCTTTTGGCTTCTCCCATTACCATTAGGGGTCGCCACAGCGGATCATCCGTCTCCAGACCCCCCTGTCCTCTACATCTGCCTCTTTCACACCAACCACCTGCATGTCTTCCCTCACCACATCCATAAACCTCTTCCTTGCCCTTCCTCTTTTCCTCCTTCCTGGTGGCTCCATCCTCAGCATTCTCCCAGCAATATACCCCATGTCCCTCCTCTGCAAATGTCCAAACCATCTCAATCACACCTTCATCAGCTTGTCCTTAAAAGATCCTACATGCGATGTCCCTCTAATGAACTTATTTCTAATCCTTTTCATCGTCGTCACTCCCAATGAAAACCTCAACATCTTCAGCTCTGCTCCCTCCAGCTCCACCTCCTGTCTTTTACTCAATGCCACTTTCTCTAATCCATACAACATCTCAGGTCTTAACACAGTCCTATAAACTTTCCCTTTCACTCTCACAGATACTCTTCTATCACAAATCACTCCTGCTATCACTCTTCTTCACCCACTTCACCCTGCCTGCACTCTTTTTGTCACTTCTCTAACACACTCTCCATTACTTTGCAATGTCGACCCCAGGTACCTGAACTCCTCCACCTTCTCCACCTCTTCTCCATGCAACTGCACCACTCCACTGCCCTCTCTCTCATTTACACACATGTACTCTGTCTTACTCCTACTGACTTTCATTCCAATTTTTTCCAGCGTGTACCTCCACCTCTCCAGGCTCTTCTCCACCTGCTCCCTACTCTAATCACAAATCACAGTATCATCTGCAAACATTATAGTCCATGGAGACTCCTGTCTGACCGTCCGTCAACCTGTCCATCACCACTGCAAACAGGAAAGGGCTCAGAGCCGATCCTTGGTGCAATCCAATCTCCACCTTAAACCAGTCTGTCGTTCCTACTGCACACTTTACTAGTGTCACACTGTCCTCATACATGTCCTGCACCACCCTCACATACTTCTCTGACACACCAGACTTCCTCATACAATACCACAACTCCTCTCTCCACCCTGTCGTAAGCTTTCTCTAAACCCACAAACACACAATGTAACTCCTTCTGTCCTTCTCTATACTTCTCCATCAACATTCTCAAAGTAAATATTGCGTCTGTGGTGCTCTTCCTTGGCATAAAACCATACTGCTCTTCACGGATGGTCACCTTTTCTCTTAGCCTGGCTTCCACTTCTCTTTCCCATAACTTGGTCTCCCATGGTCTGACTGATCAACTTTATTCCCCTGTAGTTACTGCAGGTCTGCACATCTCCCTTATTCTTAAAGATCAGTACCAGTACACTCCTTCTCCATTCCTCAGGCATCTTCTCACCTTCCAAAATCCTGTTGAACAATCTTGTTAAAAACTCCACTGCATCTCTCCTAAATATCTCCACGCTTCTACCAGTATGTCATCTGGTCCAAATTACTTTCCACTCTTTATCCTCTTAGTTGCTGCTCTCACTTCCTTACTAATTCTATCCACTTCCACTTCCTCATATGCCTTTTTCTTTGTTTTATCCCCATCCTATTAAATTCTGCCCCTATCACCAATCGTTCATGCCTTTGTTCACCTTTTACCACTTCATCTAACTCACTCCAGAATTTTTCCTTCTCCTCCATCTCACATCACCCCTTTCAAATTCCACCTTCACGATCATCACACTATCAGAAACTCTCTTACCTCCACTACACTCTTACTGTACTCTTCTTTCAGAATCACCCCTACACGATTTCTCTCTCCATCCACACCATAATAGAACAGTTTAAACATCTCCAATGTTCCTGGTCTTACTCCCTTTCCACTTAGTCTCCTGAACAAACAACATATCTACCTTTCTCCTCTCCATCATATCAGCTCCCTCTCTCCCTTTACCAGTCATAGTACCAACATTTAAAGTGCCCACCTAAACCTCCACTCTCCTTCACTTCTCCTTTTCTCCTCGCCTTCTTCTCCTTGAGCCAACCATAGCCCAATTTCCACCGGTACCCTGTTGGCTAACGATACCTGTGGTTGGTAACCAGAGCCTCGACCAATCCGGTTTGAATTTCTGATTCCTGATCCGCATATTTGATTTGGCACGTTTTTACGCTGGATGCCCTTCATAACACAACCCTCCACATTTATCTGGGCTTGGGACCGGCACTTAGAGTGACCTGGATTGTGCAACCCTATCAGCTGTGTACCCACCCTTCCACCTACCTACCATTATTCCTTCCTAAAATGAAGGATTACTGGCATATTTTTAACACTTCCTTTTTTTTACAGGTGCAAACACAAATCTGCCACAATCAGTGTTTCAATTGAACTATAATTAATACCAAACTTTTTTTTCTCTTCTCATTTCCCTGCAGGCCCTGAAACATCTTCCAAAGAGGTATGAACCAATGATTTGCTCCTATTATTACTTTCCGACACATTTTACTTACAATCATTTTAATGAGATGTGGCTATTTTTTTTTAGACAGGTTGTGTTCAAGCAAGAGTAAACACCAACGTACGTGGATCTGTATGCAAGACTCCAGACCCAACCACCAGCCAATCAGAATCAATCTATCAGAATCCAAGTATAACTGATAATCAATCAGATTCTTTCTACCAGAATCTGACAGTCACTAATAGCAAATAAGATGTAGATAAGATTTAAACCCTCTCTCGGTGTTTACTGGTTTCCCAGCAGGCATTTTTCTTTTTGTATTATTCACTTGCTGTATTATAATTGCTTATTACATGATTATGCATAGACCCAATTTTAACGCCTCCTATTGCAGAATTTATTCATTTCACCTTCTATGTAACTTAATGTAATATGAGTATAAATTATTTGTGTATTCATGTTTTACATTTTTTTTTCATAAGAAATGGTAGGGGTCTTTGGTGGTCTAGTGGTTAGGATTTGGCGCCGCGGCCTGGGATCGATTTCCGGTCAGGAAACCAAACCCAGCCATTAGGCTTGCACAAGCCAGTGCACTCTTAGTGCCGGTCCCAAGCCCGGATAAATAGGGAGGGTTGCATTAGGAAGGGCATCCAGTGTAAAAACATGTGCCAAATCAGACATGCGGATCACAAATACGATAATCCGCTGTAGCGACCCCTAATGGGAGAAGCTGAAAGAAGACTTTATTTTCATGGCAAATTTGTGTATTTTCCTTTTCACTGCTCTACATAATGTCTAATTTCACAGAAAAGTAAATAAAATAATAAATACAATTACACAGAATGATTAAATGTGAACATTTTCACATGGTTAGTTTGCAATGTTAAATACAGTACATTTATGCTATAACAATGAATTTTTACAATAAAAGGACAAAAGTATTGGGACACTTGACCTTTCCTGCCATATGCGGTTCTTCTCCAAACTGTTACCGCAAAGCTAAAAACACAAATGTATCAGACATCCTTAGATGCTGAAGCATTTAATTTTGCGCTCACTTGAACTTGAAAACCCAACCCTGTTTCAGCATGATGATGCCCCTGTGAACAAAACCATCTCCATGAAGACCTGCTTTACATGGCTCGTAATGCTGACTGCACCCCAGGCCTCCTCACCTCACCTACATCAGTACCTGACTTTACTATCACCCTTAGGGCTGATAAAAACAAATGTCCACAAGCACACTTTAAAATCTACACTACACATCTCCCACTAAATGTGGAATGCGATGCTCAAAAAGCACATACCAGACTTATGATGAGGTGTCCACAAACTTTGGCCAACATAGTGTATATGTAACATCTGACCCAGGTAGTCTAACAGGGAATGTGGTTTGACTGTAAGTTGGTGATTGACACTCATGTGCAGAGCCCACAGAATATGGATCAAAGTGTCCTAACAAGGCGTCTGTTCCAGTGTTGCAACAACCCCTTTCTATAGTGTACCTTGAAGTGAAAGTGCCTCTGGCCAGGAAAGATGAGATCTTTGGGCAATTGCATTCCCAGACAAGCACAGCATGCTCATTGCAAACCTTAAACTCCTTTTCCTCTAAGAACTTTTCTCACTTGATTCCTGCTGAAACCAATTTCAAGGTTTTCTTATTTAAAAGTAATTTAGCTCAGACTCTTGTATTGTCCTTGATGCAGACACAGTAACTTGCACTACCTCCTCAGCTTACTTTATCTCTTAAGCTCCACTTCCCTATATCTATACTGCAAATCCAAGGCAATGACATAGATAGTGCCTTCCAATGATACATTCAAGAAAGTCAAACAGAACAGAAAATGCATAAACATCCAAAAGGGTCTTGCAATTTAGCTTCCTGAATTTAGGTGGTAAGGCATAATGCCATCTATGTTTAGCAGGTCTGGTATACACTGCTGATAATAAATGGATTAGCAAAGTCCACACTGGTTGTTAGCCACATCAATAACTGCTTCTGTATTTGAGTCTAATCCAGGATCAATGGGAAGGTCAGATGGTACTGTGGCATGTATATGAGGTAGGTCTCTTGGCAAAGCACAATACACCTTTCCACCTGCCATAACAAACTGTTGCTGGGTGTGAGGGATGATGTTGGTCATATTCTCTCTCTGCTTTATATATAGACTCCACTGCATCATGATATATGTACCACCTGGGTGAACAATGGCATTCGACTCTTCCTCCTCACTAACAGTCAGCTTTATTTGGAGTAGGATCAATATGATGCACAAAGGTACTATCCAATCAACAACTATAGGGCTGATATTAAGTATTCGGCTTATCATTTTCTCTTCCATGATATCAGCCTTTTACTTCAAGCACAGAGCATGGTGATCATAGCCAAAACCCCAGGCATTTTAATTAGCATTGTGATACTGTACAAGTTGAGATATCCTCAAGTAGGAAAGGAGAATCAAATCCTTTATAAAAGTCTTCCAGTCATATATCCTTCTTATCATTTTTTTTTCTTCTATTTGTCATTTCCACAAACTTGTGAACCACCATTCTAACACTTCATGTTGAAGTGCTTTCCTGACTAAAACAGAGAGGAGTCCACTGGCTGAGGTCCTTCACGTCCTGTCCTTGGACCAGCACAGCCCGCTGTAGATAGACTGCAGGTCAAGATGTTTAGTGCAGATGGAACACTCAACTGATCACACCATTTCTTAAATAGCACAATTCTTTCTACAAGCCAGCAGACTTCTCAACATGAAGGTATGGACTACAAATGCGAAAAAACAAATGAACAGATTCATGAATGGTTCAATTCTATTTACACAAAATGTCTGTTTTGCAAAATTGCTACTAAAACTTGTTTACATGTACAGTATTGATTTTTATGGACAATTTGCACAAACCTTCTGTACTGCACTGGTTGGTGCTACAATGTCACTGTGTTTACTGTCTCTTTGTATTGTGTTTTGTTTTGTTTTTTGTACTAAATGTTGCACACATGCACTTTATGTAGTGGCCTAGTTAGTTTTGTGTAGTTTCTTTTTCTATGTTTTTGCTAATTGTTGTCTGATGTAGCACTTTAGCCCTGAGGGAACTGATGTCGAGAAAAATGTTTGAATTAACCTTATCTAGAGTGTGTTTTAATCCAACTAATATCTATCCAATAAATTGACCTAATAATTAATATAGAACCTATTAGATACAATAGAAGCAGCGTGATTAAAACCTATTTTAGCTTATGTGTTTTAATCAGTCTCATGTAGTCTATGTACTCCAAGTATAATTAACAATAGCGATCAGATATTAATAAATAGAGTAGAGTAGAGTCTGACTGGTGTTATGAGTGTGTTGGATAGACAAGAAAGAACAACATACAAGGCTTAAGCATGTTTATTGTGCAGAGAAGAGGTGAGATTTACGATGCTGTTAGTGAAGAATGCTCCTAAAAGATGTCCCAGGATGTCTGTAAGTTGGAGCTGAATAAAAGAAACAAACAGAGATCACAATAACTAAAAACATACAACTAATATGTGCATGTAACAACAAAATTCATAAG
The DNA here is from genome assembly GCF_946808225.1 of Silurus aristotelis. Lineage (NCBI taxonomy): Eukaryota > Metazoa > Chordata > Actinopteri > Siluriformes > Siluridae > Silurus > Silurus aristotelis. The sequence continues at coordinate 1,890,939 of NC_139593.1, forward strand.
CTTACAATCGTTATAGTTGTGAAGCTTAACACATTATGCAACAGTCAGTTCAGATAATATAAATGAAGTATGACCTAGACACTAACATAACCATGTAGAATAATGTAGTTAAACATATACAAATAGACAATTTAAGTAAAATAATATAGATTGATTTAATAAAAATGGAATAGCAAATAGCATTATAAAAGCAGAACACTTACACAGAGTAGATGTAGGGAAGATAAAGTAGGCCACAAAATGGTTGTCCACACATAAAAACCTGAGAGCAGGAGGAAGCGGTGCCTGGCTGTAACACTTTTCTTAAGTGACATAGAGAAAAGGCCGTAAATAAGGGTAATGGGGGAACAGGAAAACCCAAATATGGAATCACAGGAAGGGGACTTTGCTAGGATGAAGAAAATATATTAAAAAAAAAGTAAATGTGTCATGTAACACCAGGGTATAAGAATGAGTGTGTGCAAAGTGTGTGTGCGCTTGATTAAGTTTTTGCTCTTTCTCATCCAAGACTGAAGATTTTTCATTGGCTTTTGAGGTCCATTTTATTTAATTTTATAAGGTTAAGAGTGCTACATTGGGAATTAACTGAAACAAAGAATCCACCCGTGATGTGTCTGCTCAGAGACGGGTTCTGAGTTCCAACAGAACGTTGTTTCGTTTCACTGTGTACCCTCGCAACAACAGAGATACTGGTTCAGACAGGCAGGCTAGGAGTCTTGGGGACAGGAATGATAATGAACTTTATGAAGCACATTCAGATTACTGACTGACAGTGCTACCTGGTCAGTGCAGTCTCTACCATACATGTGTGATGCTGTCTGGTCCTGTTATATTCCTGGTGTTTGCTTTACTGACAGACTTCCTCACATTATTCTCAGCGAGTGAAAGCATTTACTGCTATGACATTGTCCACATTCTATTAGCACTGTTAGCACCAGTGGCAACTTTTATGCTTACATAAGGGATTTTAAGTGAGTGCATAAAATCTCTGTCGCAAGTTCCTAGAGCCAGCCTGTTGGAACTGTGAATCTAGTTTCCTCTCCTAGCATTTCTTCATCTCACTCACTGTTCTTCTGTAATCTGATGGCATGGTTCAGTACTGCTGGATTAAGCCAGGACTCATTGAAGCAAGGCGGTTGAACCTCAACTGCAAACATAAATGTGTATATACGTGGTGAAAGCCAAGGAGCTGTATGAGAAGTTGGACACTAAGGAAGAAGAAAAGGATTTATACCGATTGGCCAGGCAGAGGACACGAGCTGGGAAGAATGTCCTGAAAGTAATAGCAATAAAGGATAGAGATGGATATGTGTTGACTAGTGAGGAGGTTCAGGGTTACACCAGCCACACCTTCCCCAAACGCACCTATCACTCCTAGCAGCTCACCTTCAAACTGAATATCCACACATGGCACTCATCAGCTCGCCTCCTACTTAAGCCCCACTCACCTTCATGTCACCATCGGTTCTACAGTTCACGCTGGAGAACACTCACGGACTTCTCACGCAAGGACTCTCTTGGAGTACTACCTTTCTCAGGATTGTGTGTATTTCTCGGACTTAACCTTTTCATAGGATTACCAGAGCTCATAGGACTTTTATGTACTTTATTGTTTGCTGTTTTTTTACCTATTGGTCTGCTTGTTTCATTAAAACCTCGTTCTACTGAACTTCGGTTTCCGGGAAGTTCTGCTGGCCTGACAAGTAAATTCTATGCAGAGTCAGCCCACGGATGTCTGCTGGACCAGACAACATTCCTGGCAGGGTGCTCAGGGAATGTGCAGAACAGCTAACGGATGTTTTTAACGACATCTTCAATGTCTCCCAGAGCAGCACTGTTGTTCCTACTGTACATGTCTCAAAAAAACGATCATCGTCCCCGTGCCAAAAGAATCTACAGTCTCTGCCTCAATGACCATCGCCCCGTCGCACGTCGTCCCGTCCCATCTACAGTCTCTACGTCGTCCCGTCCCATCTACAGTCTCTGCCTCAATTACCATCGTCCTGTCACTCTCACACCCATCGTGATGAAGTGCTTCGAGACACTTGTCATGAAGCACATCAAGACACAGCATCCACCTTAATTGGACACCATGCAGTATGCATATTGTTCAAACTGTTCCACGGACAATGCTATCTCTATTACCCTCCATCTGGCCCTCACCCAAATGGACAATAAGGACACTTACGTATGAATGCTCTTAATAAACACCTCCCTCTGCAACTGGATCCTGGACTTCCTGACTAGGAGACATCAGTTAATCCGGATCGGGAACAGCATCTCCAGCACCACCACACTGAGCACTGGAGCCCCTCAGGGCTGCATGCTTAGCCCACTGCTGTTCACTCTGCTCACGACTATGTAGCAATGAACAGCTCAAACCACATTATCAAGATCCCCGATGACGATCGTGGTGGGTCTCATCAGCAAGAATGACGAGTCAGCATAGAAAAAGTTAGCAACCCGTCTCTACGTTTTTTATTCGTTGCTTAATGCGGCAGTAGGGTTCTGGAGGAACGTTGTCTTATTTCACTGTGTACTGCATCAGATATATACGGTAGCAATGACAATTAAAACTTCTTGACTTTTTTATTACAGCATATGTGCAAAACATTTTACACAGGCACTTCCTGAGAGGCTTTGCAAGACAAGACGTTGCTGTCTCTTTAAGCACACAAATAGACACTTCACAGCCACCCAGACAGAGAAGTGACTAACATAGTCAATAACTAGATGACTAACACGGCACTTAGAATGAAGATCCTCCTAATTTTCAAATTCTTCCTGATTATAGGTAAGTTCCTAGAGCCAGCCTGTTGGAACTGTGAATCTAGTTTCCTCTCCTAGCATTTCTTCATCTCACTCACTGTTCTTCTGTAATCTGATGGCATGGTTCAGTACTGCTGGATTAAGCCAGGACTCATTGAAGCAAGGCGCTTGAACCTCAACTGCAAACATAAATGTGTATATACGTGGTGAAAGCCAAGGAGCTGTATGAGAAGTTGGACACTAAGGAAGAAGAAAAGGATTTATACCGATTGGCCAGGCAGAGGACACGAGCTGGGAAGAATGTCCTGAAAGTAATAGCAATAAAGGATAGAGATGGATATGTGTTGACTAGTGAGGAGGTTCAGGGTTACACCAGCCACACCTTCCCCACACCTTCACCCAGACAGAGAAGTGACTAACATAGTCAATAACTAGATGACTAACACGGCACTTAGAATGAAGATCCTCCTAATTTTAAAATTCTTCCTGATTATAGGTAAGTTACAACTCTTTGACATATTCATCGTCAACATTAAAACTTTGCACTGATCGACATTAATAGCTGGACAGAACCTTTATCATGAGGTTCCAGGGTTCAGAAATGATCTCCGGGCTGCTGAGTCTTTTTTTTAGTTATTTTTAAAACACAAAGAGGAAGTTATACTGCATTCTTGAGTAAATGTATATGTTCAAGTCAATAAAACTGTAGAATATTTACCCACATCTACTTATTTTAATTATAACATTCACTTAGAAGGGTTTTTCTATCTGTGTAGAGGGTGAGAAACTGACTATAACTTTACATTATGTGTTTAAAGGTCAGGGCTAATGCTTTATCAGTGCAGTCAGTCTGCAGTTTCATCATGTGCAAGATTATAAATTACTATATTGTAAATGCAAGAAACAAAAGTGTGTGCATGCATACATTTGGCAGTGTACAAAGTAATCATGGTGGACATACATGTGGTAAGTGATGCAGAGGTAGATTGGGTCCATTGTATTATAGCATTTGTACAGTGGTGTATGTATATGTGCAAAGTATGCAGAAGTAGTCTGTCGCCATTTTTACATGTGCAATTTTTTCATTCTAATTGGAAGATTTGGTGGACTGTATACATGAGATGTTATCCAATCCAAAATGACTTTGGCAGTGGCGGGCGGTCAGGGCCAGCAAAGCCTTCTCTGCTGGACTAAACACTATCAGAAGCACTGACCTACATTCACAACCTAAATTCTAATATTTGTTCCATTTCTCTTGGCTGCACTGCTTCCAGTATGTGTATGTGGATGTTAGATTTTTTTTTGTCCAATCAGATTTCAGCCTCCATGTGTTGCCATGTCAATCTAATCTGCCCAGGGCCTTCAGTCAATACTGCTGGCCTTTTTAACCAATCAGATTTCATATTTGCCTCACAGGGCATCTAGCTAGCTCAGAATAGAATAGTGGTTGTATTGTAGAGGTTTGGAGTCTTAACTGGGTTTCTTGCTATAGTAAAATGGTTTTCACCCTCCATTTGTGAAATGCCTGTCTCTCTGCAATGCCATGCGTTGTTATATTGCGTTTTTGCATAGTATTGATGGTTTCTATAATTGCGACGTGAAAGTGGTGGTATTAAGAGGTGGAGTAGGTTCCCACTGAAGGCCCTTGTAAGAAAAAATTGAGCAAACGTATTAGACATATCTCTATAAAATATTTGGCTATATGTAAAATTTAATCTGGGTTTGGAATAGAGGCCTTCAGGAACCATCATAACCAATAGAGGCATCCTACATTGAATATTGAATCATACGCAATCTGACATCTTAACATAAAACAAATACAATAGAACATAATACACTGTCAAAAATAGGAAAATTACATACACAAACAGTAAAGTCTTTCATAAACGATGGGAATGTCCTATAGTGATCTTAGAATTGTCTGAAATCTTAACATGGAACACATACAACATAATGTTTGGCCAATAATGAGGAATATAACATACATACATACATACAGTGATCTTAAAAGTTACATCCCAAATTAAACCGGAATAGGAAAAATACGATTCTGGGATATTTTTTATAAACGAATTGCTCTTCTGGTTCGAATGATGTCTGTTGATATGGTCTCGTCTTCACCGAACCAGCAGGAAGTGCTGGTTGTAGCTCTGCATATTCTTGCATCATTCTTGTCACTGGAAAGGACAATGCTACCAGCCGTTCAGCCATCTTTGTTTTGTGATTCTGAAAAACTCAGGGAAACAGAAAGAATTGCCCCCCTCCCCTTTTCACACATAAAAGTTCTCAGTGTATCTGGAGTTTCCTCTGAAAACACTGGGCACATTAACAATAAATAAACATTGAATGGGATGACAGCCCATTACCAAAGCATCACTTAAGTTTAAGGTGTAGCACCTCTAAATGCTGTGGGAGAAGCATTACCTGTTAAAATTCAGCAGTTAACTCTATTCTTTACTGTGGTATTGATGGTGTTACTTGTGGTAGAAATAACCAATACAATTCCACCTTGAGAGATTGGTTCAACATAGTTAACACACACACATTGAATAATCTAATGACTAAACAATTGTTCTATTAGCTCAGTGGTGTCTATGGACATACAAGCATAGACCTTTCCTCTTATCTTAGCTTGTCAGCAGTCACTTTAAAACATGGCTAATAGGACAAAACTTAGCTAGATCATTATCAAATTGTAGTTTAAATCTCCAACATAAGATTACTGATTATGGTTAACATTTACAGCTCTGAAAGGCCTAAATGCTACAATTCTACCCCAAATCCAGTCTTATGCAACAATTTTTAACCACTTTGGTGTAAATGTATTACAGTGCACAGTGCATTAACAACTACAGCATAACAATTAATCTAAATTAATACACAACAGTAGAAACTTTAGCTACATTAGCCTCAATGCACTTGAGCACATTAACAACTGTTCAACACCAGCTAAATTCACATTAGTCTACATCTATGTTTGTTACATGTGTAACTTATAGCATATGTTTCCATAAGAACAACTGCAAGGACTGTAATTTTAACAATATAAGCTTAATTTCAAAGTTGCTTTAAACTCAATATCTTTGTCGGGAATCTTTGTCGGGACCGAAAGGCATAAAATGCAGTAAGTCGTTAACCAAGGCAACATTAGCAAACAGAGTTTTTACTCTTAGGGGACAGCTAACCATTTTACTACAGACCCCATAGCCTTATTGAATACTGCTGTGAGTTCACATAAAGTTTCTTTTAGATGCACAGTTACCTGATCTGGGTTATCAGAATGCATATTTCTGCATCGAAGGAAATAGGGTGGTGGACGTCTCTTTCCTAAAGACCAGCATTTGTGGACTATGTGGCCAATCTTGTGGCAAAAGGAACAAAATTTACTTTGCTTATGATGCAACTTCAATTGCTCACATTCTTCCGTGGTTTTAAAATCTGGATTCTCAACACCTAGTGCCGATACAGGATGAGACGTTTTTGAACTAGAATTACTACTGTAAAACTGTATCATCTTAGTAATAATGTCATTGTATTCAGATAAATGTGTCACATGCATTGCTATAGCAGAGTGGGTGAGGGGATCACATTTCTTAATCAAGGCAGATTTGAATCTGACATTATTCTGAGTAATATCAGGATTGCCACTGAAAGTTTTAAACGCATCAAATAATCGCTCAGAAAATGCCACTGGTCAGCTATTTTATCCCAGTTAACTGACATCAGCCCTAACACTTCAAGCAGTGCCTGTTTCCTTTCAAACTCATTTGCAGTTCTGTCCTTTACTTTCTTAGTTAAGGCTCCAGACAAGGTGTCAGGCAAACAAAGGGTTAACAAAATGCATGTGTCACCATCCGTACATTTGTAAATGTCGGCATATCGTTCCAGGTTTTTCAGAAAATCTAAGGGATCCTGATTTACAGGATTAAATTTCCCAATATTCTTAATCACGGTTTCTAATTCATTGGGGCTGACCAGAGTCGAGACCATTGGCTCCTCCCCTCCTTTATTAGCTCTCACAGTCGTAGTTACATGAATTGGTGCTACTGGAAATCTAACTGTAAAGTCAGAGTCTTTACTATTAAGTAACTGAGACTCTCTCTCCGAACCCTCATTACTGTCTTTCTGCAAATTTTATATTCCCGGAACTCCGTTACACGATGCAACATCTATCAACCTTTTACTGGGATTTTCCTCAATTCTGCCATTCTTTATCAGAAACTGACAGGCAGCATTAGATTCCTCCAAATCATTAAACAAGGATTCAACAGATGATTTGAGCATACTGTTGTTAGTTTTCAGAAATGCGATCTCTTTCTGCATTCTGTCCTTTTCTTCTTTTCAGTGATTTGGTAATTTTTTGTATAAATGTCTCCGATACTGACTCTAGAAAGAAGTTGCTTATTTTCAGACTCAAGCTCATCTAACTTCCTCCTGGTTACCTTATAGGAGGCAAAAACTCCCTGAAGGGCATTTGCAATTTTTCCTTGTTTGTTCCTAGGCATTTTAGGATAAGTTTCAAACTTAGAAACAGCCCATTCATAAGGCTTATCACTAACCTTCTCTATTCCATCAAACATCCCTTGTGAGCCGTGTTTAGTGATGTACTTAATAATCAGCTCTTCCATTTCCAAAATACTCCAAAGTTACAACTAACCGTTATGTAGATACTTTAAGATACCTGTTAGTCTATTTATTCACCGTAACAATAGTTGTTAAACGTCAGCAATATAACACAAACAGTTATAAATGCAACACTGTCACAATACAAGACAAAACCACACTATGTGTTTAAAACAGTGTCACAGTCTGTCGGACAAAACAGTTATTACCGCGTTTTTCCCAACTACACGTTATCTAGTTGCCTAAAATAGCCGTGAGTCTATTTACCGATTAAACCTCTGAAATAATTCAAACTAACTGTTCAAAATATTACACTGTCACAGTACCGCATTATAACCTGAACCAGTGTACTTAGCCACAGTACTTCGGGCTTAAAACATGAGTTTAAAACAGTGTCACAGTCTGTCGGACAAAACAGTTATTACCGCGTTTTTCCCAACTACACGTTATCTAGTTGCCTAAAAATAGCCGTGAGTCTATTTACCGATTAAACCTCTGAAATAATTCAAACTAACTGTTCAAAATATTACACTGTCACAGTACCGCATTATAACCTGAACCAGTGTACTTAGCCACAGTACTTCGGGCTTAAAACATGAGTTTAAAACAGTGTCACAGTGCGTCGGACAACCACAGTACTTCGGGTTACTGTTATAAACTTTACAGAGCCGCTGTGCGTCGCGCTCTTTACACTACTACCAGTTTCACGTACGTCAGAAACTGTAATAGTACTCTCACAGAAAGTTTAAATTACTTTAAAAACTTATAAACTTAAGCACTTTGCTTCAGTTACTTTGAAAACAATAAAATTCCAATACAACTCTGCCACCACACTACGTCAGGCTGATTCAGTTCTGTTAGAATCTTACTCAGAAATGTACAGAATAGGCTTAAGAACTCCTCCTGCTTATACTGAATAAACTAAATATTTTTCTTGCCCCTAAACTCTTTCTTTTCTAGGTTTTTTAAACGAGGGGGTTCCCTGAAATAAAATAAAAGCATAGAAGAAGTACCTTTCCCCGCTTTTTTTTTTTCGGAAATCCCTCCTGGCTGGCTCGCCAATGTAAGAAAAAATGATGAGGACAACGACGATCGTAATTAAGAAGTTTATAACAGCGTAGCAGTGACAAAATACACGAAGCACTTTGGGTTCATCGGAGTCAAAAAGAACCCAGAGCAAACTCTGCCCAGATATTTTATATTGTTCTTCCCCTTTGAAGTATAGACCGGAGTTATCCTTTAAATGTAAATTAAATATAGGACATGCGTTAGGAAACAATAGGGCTGGGGAAGACCATTCTTGGGGACAGAGGTTAGCAGGTGGTAATCACCGGTATTCGCACCTTCGCTGCTGCCAGCCCCCAAGCAGGTCAGGAAGGGGTATTGTGTGAATGATAATCATGGTCTCAGATACCTTTTGGTTAGAGATAGTCCTTGGGGCTTGCTGCTTCTCCCAGACTGATTAAATTAAGTCTATGATTCTGATTGATACAACTAAAATTCTACATAACTACTTTTGTGAAATGTAAGCCGTTTTGCGGATGAGCTTATTTTGATATAGCGTGGGGTGGAATCTGGGTTGAGGCAGTCTGTAATTCTTACACCCGGGTACCAAATGCATGTCCCGCCACTGCTTTTTTAGTGGCAGTTCAGTTCAGTAGGTCTTTATTTGTTTCCCAAAAGTAATTCGGTGGCAGCATACAAGAATATCAATACACAAGACAACTGAAACACATAATTCTAACACACAATTTCTCCAACTTCCCGTGGGCTCACCACCTGCAGGAGGGACCGCAAGGGACGGTGCTGTGAGGATTGGGCAGCAGTCGAAGGCGGGGGCCTGCTTAGACTGCTGCCCCCGCGACCCGAATTATGGATAAGCGGGAGAAAATGAATGAATGAATGAATTTCTCCAAAATATATTTATCTTAAATTTTAAAACTTTATAGTTGAGGGGATAAATAAATGTCTAAAACTATTACTAGAATTTCAGCACTGCATGCCAGAAGGAAGGAGGTGAAACTCTTGATACAGTACATAGGGTGGGAATGATCTAACACAATGCTTTGGGCTTTACCCAAAACTAGTCTATTGTATAACTGGGCCATCATCATCTGCTTTCCCGCTGTAATTGTAATTCTTGTCAAGGCAGTGATCATAGGGAATTAGGGAGAGTTACTAACGGTGATGCTGGGATAATCTCGAAGGTGTGTATAATCCTTATATCATGTATAATCTGTAAAGAGAGTATAATCCATAAAACGGGGAAAATCCGTAAAGCGGGTATAATCCATACAGCGAGTATAATTCACAGGATTGGAAAACAGAGCATGAACCAGCGAGAAATGCTGGCAGTCTGGAATTGGGAAAATCACATAACATGAATAGTAGATCCGACCGCGAATGAGGTCGGAACGGGAGCTTATAAAGGGGAATGGGAAGGAGGAACAGGTGCTGGTGATTTTCGCCGGGAGAGGCTGCGAGAGAGCCTCGGAGGGAGGCGTGGCAGTATGATTCCTGACATTACTCCCACTTTCAGGGGCAGCACCTGATGCCCCAAACCCACCTTCTCCAGGTGGGCCAGGGCACTCTGATGAGGGTCTCGCCACCCGTCCAGGGTTGAAGGAGGAGGCCCGGAAGAGGGAGGCCTTGTATCGGGCCGCACCACCAAAGACCGGAGGAAGTATCAAATTTAAAAAACCTGTGGCAACCTGTGCCAAAACTGCATCTGAACTGATCCATTTAAACTAATTCTATTAATTATTTTCCTACTATCCTGACCGGTGCATCCCCTCCCAAACAGAACGTCTCTAAGTTACCATCGTTCACCCTTTTTGTAGCTTTCAGGTTTACACATCGTGGCCCGCCGATGACGTCTCGACTTGCCTATTGGCCGGATTTTACACATGATTCAGAGCGTGAACAACACGAGGCATTCCCAAAGCGTTTCAATGCAGCTCGAGTTCCAGAAAGGGAACTAAAATTACATCTGTTACTTTATCAATGTCCAAGCTGGAGTCCATAAAAAAAGGCTAATCTCTACTTTCCATACACTATGGAAACTTAGCGTAGCATCTTGACACCAATCTTTCCTTTTGATTAACCCGACTTTTTCATGTTTCAGGACAGTTTTATATGTTGGTACAAGTAACACCATATTATGATCTGAGGTTCCAACCATAGTTTACCAAGTGACTTGTAAGCTCTTTTAATCAATCCATAACACAGATTTAAAAGTGTATCCTTATATGTTGGGCAGGTTACATACTGGTTAAAGTGACCCAATGATTTCTTCAATGTGCAATTATTAAAATCGGCAAGAATAAAACTGGGTGTGTCAGGAGATGTGGACTGAAATTCGTGAACCACATGTTCAGTCTTTCTTGCCGCATTGTCCTCATTTGCTTGGGAATGAATGTAAACTTTGAATGTGACAAACAGCTGAGGAAACTCTCGAGGGAAATTCTGAGGTCTTAATGACACAGTCAACAACTTAATATTTTTAGTGCACACTTTCTCCTCAATCAACACTTATTTGGACCGATTCTTTCTAATCTACACACATAACCCACCTCCATGCACTTAACCATTTACCCTCGATTCCTGGTCCATGTGCACAGGCACTCCGAAATCATCCAGTCATAGGCTCGAATCTAAATCCCCTTTGCAGAGCCAAGTTTCTGTGAGTGCTATCACACAAATGACCTTTGATTTTGGCCTAAAGCTCATAATTTTTTTCCAGTAATGACTGCATATTTGAAAAAATTATTGTAAGAAGAAGAATTTAAGAAGGACTATTAAATTAAAGAGAGATTATTACTTACTCCCAAGTTAGGATATCCTCATTCCACAGTTTGCTTTATGCTGTTGAGCTTATACAATTGTTAAAGAAATTCCCAGAAATACTGAATTATTGTCGAGTCCTTAGGTGATTCAAACAAACACATACTCAGGTGAATCAAAGTCATTCATTCATTTTCTCCCGCTCTAAGCAGGCCCCCGCCTTCAACTGCTGCCCAATCCTCACAGCACCGTCCCTTACGGTCCCTCCTGCAGGTGGTGAGCCCACGGGAAGGCGGCCCCATGTCACTCCAACGTCACGGACCTTGATATTTCCCTCGTAAAGGATGAATCAAAGTCAATAAAACAATTACACCCATTTCCTCCGTTAACTCCCTTTCAATTTTCTTTTTTTTTTTTGCAAATGCCAACATGGTGGTCCTTTATTAAGCAGGTGGGAACTGAGTCTTGTGCAAAAGTCGAAATTAATACATCTGAAAATAAATCAGCTATGAGCAGGTTCTGAATACCTGTCTAGGGATGTTGTCTGGGCTGGCTTATCTCCCAATAGTCTGCAAATAAAGCTTTGAATGGTGGGTTCTGTGTGTTCCTACATGCCAAGTTTACTCAGTGATTTGTTAGGAATTGTAAGGAAATAGGCAAAGAATAAATGGAACTCAAGTGTAATGTGCTTTTGTGCTTATTTAAAATATATGTATTGCTTCATTTATGTATTTTGTTGTACCTGGATCTTCTTTTACTCTTGTCACAATGTTTGAACTTAAATATTCCAGTAAACTGATGTTTATTTTGGTTTTATACATTACACAATCATCCTGGATCACATTTCATTCCACTCTGTTTCATTCTCCAGCTGGATCTGATGCTGTAACTACAGTAACTGGATACAGAGGAAGATCAGTTCAGATTAAATGTCACTATGAATCTGGATATGAAAAGAACAACAAGTATCTCTGCAGAGGTGAATGTCCCCATTGGCCTGCAATCAAAGACGTTCCTGTTCAGTCTGGATCTCCTGCTGAAGACACCAGATTCTCTCTGTACGACGACACAACAGCCAAAATCTTCACCGTCACCATCACTGATCTGAGAGCAGAGGATGCAAACACTTACTGGTGTGTGGTACAGCAGCCAGGGCCTAATATTTACACAAAGCTTCAACTGCTGGTTGTTGGTGAGTGTTTCACAGAGGAGACTAAAAAATTTAACACAATAATTCACTGATTATAAACACATTACAATTTAGAGATTATTAAAGCACAGTCGGCTTTATTTGAGTTGGTAACTTGTTCTCTAACTCTCTAATAGTATAAATATGAGCGTAGCTATAGATCAGTAAACTGTGAATTGAAGACACTTGGTGATATAAGATGGATTGGCATTTATTAATGTGCACATAAGAGAATCAGCCAAAAAAAAAAAAACACCGTTGCCTGAAATTAATAAATAAGGTTTAGACATTGGAACATAAACCTAAAAGCTGTGAACTATCTGAAGAGAAGAGCCTTCATTGATCCTGTTTTTCATTCTCTCAGATGATCCTGCCAGAAGTTCTGTCTCACCATCTACACACACCACATACTCAGCTTCACCACATATCACAAGTCCATCAGTGCACACTGAAACACCTCCAGCTACTGGTAAGAACTTTCGCCCTGAGCTCTTCTTTATTATATTTCTGTCATGTCATTCATCATATATCACTTTTTTCAGTTACTGCATTAGAGAAGGTTGAACACAAAGCCACTGCTCGCTCGACCAATGGTATGTAGACCTGCATCCACACTGTAAATGAGTCATATATATATATATAATGTTTACAGGTTGAACAGTTGCAAAAAGCATTTTACTAGATGTTAAACTCTGTATGAATGTGTATGTGACAAAATAAATTTAAGTCTAAGATAAAAGCCAGAGAACACATCGGCACTCACCTTCTGTTTATAATATTTCATGCCATTGCATGAGCATGTACCTCACATCACAGTTCTGCTCAGCACTTTGATCAGTAATAAAAACACAAACCCTTGGCTATCAAAAAATAAAGATAAAAAGTTTGTGTTCTTGGTGTTTTTAACCCACTCAGTTCTGACATGTAGGCTGCTTTCACACATCACAGCTTCTACTGAAAATATGAAGCACGGTATAACAGCGTTTAAATGTCTGTCCCCATATTTTATTTAGTTTGTATATTTTGTTCTTTTGTTGACATTTATATCCTGTCCAGATGTTCCAGGGTTAACTACCTACCTCCTGCTCAGCACAGGTGCAGTGGTGTTCACTGTTGGTGTGATGATAGCAATCTACTGCAAGAGAAATCGCCCAGGTAAAAAAACGTTCATTTTCAAACTTCATGATGACCTGCTTAACTGTTGCTGGTCTTTGTACCCAAAAATAAAGACAACAGTAACTCACTTCACACAGTCACACCAATAACACACACCTCTTATACATTAACTAATGAGGCAATGGCACAGCATTTTTTATTTATTTAAACCAAACATAAAGGTTTTCTTCCATCAATCTTCACCTAATAAACTATTATTTACATTTAAAGCCAACATTCAACTTTATAATCTCAGTGCTTCATTTTTATTTCAATACATTGAAGTTTGCAATCAAACTTTGTCTCCCTGCTCAATGTCACTGCAGGTCGTGGAACGATGAGACAATCTTCCAAAGAGGTACAAACTAATGATTTCCTCCTTTCCTTTCACTTCACTTATAAATATTTTAATGTTTTTTTTTTACTGTTTCAGACAAGTGATGTTTATGAAAATAGCCCAAATTTTAATTCTCCTTAAGAAACAGTAAACACCAATTTACCCAAATCTGAATCCAAGACTCCAGACCCAACCACCGAGCAGTCAGACACAATCTACCAGAATTCATCCAATACTGATAATCAATCAGATTCAGTCTACCAGAATCTGACAGTCACAAAAAACAAATAAGATTAAGATCAGATTAAAATGCTGGTGCAGTGTTTTTTCCCCAGCAGATGTTTTGCCTCTGCGTTACTCACTTGCTATCATTTATTTTTTTACTGTTTAACTCAATATCTTCTTTAAATAATTACACAACATCTGATGCCAAGCCTGCATGTAACAATGCTGTATACTAAAGCATACTTTACCGTATACTAATGTCTGTGGTTTGTCAAGAAATTAGTTTTATTGTTTTTATTAATCATTTCTTTAAATTCATTGCATATTACAACCAAATTCCAAAAAGGTTGGGACGCTGTGCGAAATGTAAATAAAAGCAGAATGCAATGATTTGCAAATCTCATAAACCCATATTTTATTCACAGTGAAACATAGAAAACATATCACGTGTTTAAATTGAGGAAATGAACCATTTTAAGGAAGAAATAAGATCATTTTGAATTTGAATACTGAAACATCTCAACGTCTCAAAAAAAGTTGGGACGGGGCAACAAAAGTTTGGAAAAAGTTAATGTTATTAAAATGAAACAGTTGGAGAAATATTTTGCTACTAATGAGGCACATAATGTTATGGCTGATTGGTGTATATGCTCAACAGTGCTGAGTGGTGTATTATACAAACTATATATAAAAGAGACATTACTTACACACACCCACATCCTACAGTCTTTCCTGATGTCTATACAGTCAGAGCCAGAGGTAAACCTGACAATCCTGCCCAAGCTGAGTGGATCCGTTACAAGTTATTCCTGCTTTTAAATCCTTGCCAGGAATATTTCCATCATTAAATCCTCATGCTATAATTCAAAACCAAGATTGTTGTTGATTGTTGTTCTTCCAATGACTTAATAGAACTTTTGAATGCCCCATTTGCAAAGGACCATTTTCATGGTCTATAGATTTGCTGTTGGCTGGTCTATAAAAGAGCTTTACAACATTTTTTGTTTACTTAGCATAATAAATGAGAATTTAAATATATTCTGGTTGAGAATAAAATGGTTCTGCGCTTCCACTTTCTCTCTCATTGTGTTTGTAATTGACCATGGAGAACACTGGTGTTTTGCTCATGACTCATACTCCGTCAGTAGGGGTCACAGTAGGGGTCATAAACTATTACATTAAGCAGTGACACTACGCTGCATGCAAGTTTATATTGATGCAGCTGTTAGTGAGGCACAATCACGAACAGTAAATCTAATTCACTTAAATAACACAAAAAAAAAAAAACAGTGAAAACTGGAATATTTTTTATGTAAAATCTACATTGTGCACAAACTCATGGACTTTGAGGATATAAAATGGGAGATTACAGTTTGCAGTGCAACTTTACTGTTAATTAGTTTAGTACCAGAAATATCTAGAACAGGGGTCATCAACCTTTTTGAAACTTAGAGCTACTTTATTGGTACCGATTAATGTAAAGGGCTTCCAGTTTGATACACACTTCTGAAATAACACATTTGCTCAATTTACCTTTAATTAAATGTTATTATTAATAATTAATGATATTCATGTGAAGACACTGATCATGTTAATGATTTCTCACAATAATTTTCAACAATGATTTAACAAGGTAGGAAACAGATAAATATCAATATGCAAAACGTAATTTATATAACTTATTCATTAATTCATTTATTCATTTTCTCCCGCTTATCCGTAATTCGGGTCGCGGGGGCAGCAGTCCAAGCAGGCCCCCGCCTTCGACTGCTGCCCAATCCTCACAGCACCGTCCCTTACGGTTCCTCCTGCAGGTGGTGAGCCCACGGGAAGGCGGCCCCACGTCACTCCGACGTCACGGACCTTGATATTTCCCTCGTAAGGGACCCCCGGAGCATAGAGGGTTAAGGGCCTTGCTCAAGGGCCCAAGAGTTATATAACTTATATAAAACTTGCACTTCACACTTGCATTAGTATGAAGTTATATATATTTATATAAGTTTATATAACTTATATAAACTTATATAAATATATATAACTTCATACTAATGCAAGTGTGATTTAAAAAAGAATCGCAACAAAAATTTGAAATGCAGCTCACTGGAAAGTGGCACTATGGTGGGCAATTTTTTAGAAAAGGCCCACAGGCGACTCATGTGGTCCGCTGGTGACATTGTTGGCGACCCCTGATCTAGAATGTGAGAAAGTTTTTTACAGCAGCTGTGCAGTTCACACAGCCACTTCCTGGGTGTTTTTCTGTCTCCAGAAGTGGAAGTGAACATGACAGTGCACAGGCAACCAGGCAGTATATGTGTGTATGCTATTTAAAATACCTGCAGTGGTAAAATAGATGCTGAGCTTTATTTTGATCATATATGTTCCACCATCGTCTGCTGATAATAACCATATGAAGATGATCAGCGTCTGCTGGTTGAAATAGGCGAGTGTTACACAGAGAAAGAATCTCACAACAATTCACTGATTATAAACATCACATTATTAACATTTTAAGCTCACACATACATCATCACCACCATCGTCATCATCACCATTGTCATCATCATCAACAGCAGCAGGAGGTATGGACTTTTTGCCTGAACTACCCTTCATCACATTTCTCTCACACTGTTTACGTCTTCCTTTTTAATTTCATCTAATCCACTAACCGATGCTAAAGACCCAACCATCGCTTCTGCACCTCAGTGTGTATGTACAAAATGTGATCCTTTATATAAATATTCTACATGAGACAGAGAGCACTGATTAAACCACTACAAGAGCAATGACATCAGATATCGTATTAATGGTATTGTGGTAGATATTAGAAGCATGTTGCTAAATCCTGTGGTTTAGCAATAGGCAGGAAGTGACAAGCCTTAATTCACCAACACTGCATTATTTTCTTTCAACTTGAAGCAATTTAACACAAAGCAATGTCTGTTGTGCTTCTCCTCACTGTGGTCAAATACACTGCAAAATAAATCAATGTATAAAAGAACTGTTGACAATAAGTGTACATGAGGGAAATAAATGACAAGACAGAAATGGAGACATGGGAAAGTAGAAAAATGAGAAAACTGTTGTGCTGTAACAGTGTGAGGTGATATGCAGTGCTCCAGCAGCTTATAACAAGAATATAATTCTGGTTTAAAATCCAGACCAATGATTTCCTTAATATTAAAGTTATACTGTACATATACGGGTTGACTTTTCATTAATATCCACCTTCTTCAAATTTAAACTCATCCCAGTTGAGTGCACAATGTGAAACGGTATTGAGGTGTATACAGTTCACTTTCAAACAAGCTTTACATTGGTTTTATTTATTTTTATACCACACCATACCACACACGTACACTTTATGGACACTTTATACCACACCATACTGCACACGGACACTTTATGGACACTTTATACCACACCATACTGCACACAGACACTTTATGGATACTTTATACCACACCATACTGCACACGGACACTTTATGGATACTTTATACCACACCATACTGCACACGGACACTTTATGGATACTTTATACCACACCATACTGCACACGGACACTTTATGGACACTTTATACCACACCATACTGCACACAGACACTTTATGGACACTTTATACCACACCATACTGCACACGGACACTTTATGGATACTTTATACCACACCATACTGCACACGGACACTTTATGGACACTTTATACCACACCATACTGCACACGGACACTTTATGGACACTTTATACCACACCATACTGCACACGGACACTTTATGGATACTTTATACCACACCATACTGCACACGGACACTTTATGGACACTTTATACCCCACCATACCGCACACGGACACTTTATGGGCACTTTATACCACACCATACTGCACACGGACACTTTATGGACACTTTATACCCCACCATACCGCACACGGACACTTTATGGGCAACCCACCACTAAAATTGTCTATTGTTTACACTTTGTTACACATTGTTTACTGTTTTACTGTCTACTGCCATAAGAATTTTTTTTATATACATTTTTCTCTTTGTTTTACATACATATCTTTATATATACTTTATATCTTATATTATTATATTTTATTTTATATAGTTTTTTTATACTTTATACTTATTTATCTGCTTCTTTTCTTTTTCCCCATCCTATTCCCCTCATGCCGGACCGTCGTATAAAGCATTTCACTGCATGTCGTACCCTGTATGTATGTGTATGTGATGAATATCATTTGATTTTTGAATTCTTTTATTATTTTTTTTTTTTAAATGCAGAAAGAAATCTATATCAAAGAATGGAGCCCTAGAGGAATGCTGTGTTTTCGGAGAATTTTACCCAGTGAACAAAAAGAGAAATCTTGTATATATTATAGTTTTTAGATCATTTTCAGACATTGTTTTTTCTCTATTAAAGAATGCATATCCAAAATAGTTCAGTTTCAGCCAAATAAATGAACCATTCCCAAACTGAAGACCACAACATCAACCACATCTGCATTTTTAGTTTCACTTTACTCGTGTGCACACATACAATTGTCTCATAAATGTGTTTAATTTTCAGAATATCCAAATTCCACAATCATCATTGGCGTGTCTGTGGTTCTTGTGCTGCTGCTCGTTGCCTTTTTAATAGCTGTTGCTGTACAGAAGAAAAAGAAGACCAGAGGTACTGCAAACACTCATAACATTAAATCAGATCATTTATTTAAACTCAGATTAGTATAAATATGAATGCATTGTAAATTTACTGCATGATTCCCTCATTGAGAAAATAATATTGGCAGAAATGTACATCCGAGCCGTGCGAGAAACGCTGAATTTCTGACCATTAACACCTATGATAGTAGAATAAAGCAAAGTAAAGCACCACACATGACAAAATAATGGGTGGTCATTTAAAAAAAATATATATATTATTATATATTTATATATTCTATTATATGATTTTATTTATTAATTAATTTTTATTCAAAAACGAATAAACAACTTTTAAACAAAACATTACAACTAGGGGGCTCTGCTAGATGGCAAGACTCACTGCCTTCCACGGCAAAAGTAACATTTCCTGCTAAGTAAGATTTGTGTTGGGACCCCGAGGGACCCCAATCCCAATATAGCCCTCTAATGTACATGTATGTAGTACTTAAAGACAAAAAGTTCACTGGTTTGTATATTTTTTCATATTTTAATTACTTTATGTAAATTGGCAGCCCTACGTCCAGAGAAGTTTCCAAACAGCTCCTTAAACCTCCATATGGTGAATTTTTCTTTTATATAATAGTTTAAAAAAGAAAGAAAGAAAGAAAGAAAGAAAGAAAGAAAGAAAGAAAGAAAGAAAGAAAGAAAGAAAGAAAGAAAGAAAGAAAGAAAGAAAGAAAGAAAGAAAGGTTGAGGTAACTGTCAGACCAGAGCTTGAACTGGGCTCATCACAGTGAGAGAGTAACTTTCTAGTGGAAAATCACAGGGGAGGTGATGATCACAGGTGTGGAGAGAGAGAGAGATTCAGGCACAGTGATAAAAATGACAAGAGTTTATTTGAGCAGGGAAAAAGGGGAAAAGGGCAAAAAGGGAAAAATGTATGCCTCAAAAGAAAGACACCAACAATACTAAACGCAGAAACATGGTGGGAATAAGAAACACAAGCACTAGACAAAAACAATAACAAAGGAAATAAGCTGGCTTAAACAGTCCATGAGGAGGGAAAACTGAGAAAGTGGAGCAATAGCGGCAACTAGTGGTGACAGTGGGAAGAACCCTAACAGTAATCAATCGCATGTATCTTATTAAACCAGACATATACTGTACATTAGATGGCATGGTGCTGTAATTTAGATATAAATTGCAATGTGAATTGTAATTATAAGAAAACCCCTGGCTGTAGTCAAGGTGAAGACTTGACTTTGTCCCCCACATATTCTAATATTTAAATACTTATGATGATACAGAAATGGGTGAGTTGTTGATGATGTGACCATTTTGATGAGAAAGCTGAGAGGAAAATTGCCTTTAATCTGTTTTACTTGAGAAAAGATCATTAAGAATTTAATTTCTATGTAAATGCATGTTTATGTTTTTAGGTAAATGATTACAGTTGATATTCCTTCTTGTGCTCAGGTTCCATGTCCTGTTTATGAAAATAAATACAGCAGCAGTATTTTCACTCTACTGTACAACTTCCCTCAGCCCCGTCTGAGATTTACTCCAACTCCAATTGGGAACGCGCCCGAGTGTTCACACTCTAAAATAATGTGTGTAATCAGTCAAAAATTGGAAGCTGGCCATCACCGGTGAGGTGACATCACGACCAGAAAGTATAAAACGCATATCGAGTGAAAGCAGCGGCAGCTTCTGGTTGTTCACGAAGCGCTCTGTCTGTATATTTATATGTAGCAGAATGGTTTGATGTCATCTAGTCAGCTGAGGCTGATTATGCTCATTTACCTGCCTATAAAGTAATTTAGGGTTGTGTTGTGTGGGCATTTGCTCTTTGTCCGCGAGCGAGCCGCCATACTTCTGGGTTTACGTGCGGATAGTGGCAAGGTAGGAGCTGTTGGCAGGCAATGTTTTGTAATATTATGGTCTATCACACTGGGTCTTTATAAAATTATTTCATTTAAGGGTGGACTGAGGAGCTTTGTGGGGAAGCCGCTAAGTGTTTAGGAAGACGTGCTTAATAAACATCTGCATCCGTGCCTCATGAGTCGTTGTACAGGTATGTGTTGAAGCTGACGTTATTATCGACGATATATGGGCTTTAACAATCAGCTGATTAAAGTGTGTTTTCCCTATTTAAGGTGCGGGTCAATGTGCAAGGGACGTTACAGTGGGCTGCTGCTGTAGTGGGCTGCTATAGTGGGCTGCTATAGTGGGCTTTTCGCTTGCTGTGTGGCTTTCCTGCGCTATGTGCATCGTTTATACCGCTTTGATGTTGGCTTGACTGTCTGCTTTTTCCGACTGCAGCTGCTCCACGCTACAGCATCTGTGCTCTGTGTTGCCTGCTTCGCTGGGTTCAGCTGGACATTCCTGTTCCTGTTCTCTGGAGCTCCATGTTACTTCCATTTGGCACCAACTGATTAACATTTTGCTGCTCTTGTATGCTAACAGTTTCTTGTTGCAGCATATAACTACCTGCAGGATCAGCTGGACCGGGGGCATGGTGCTTATTTCCAACGGTAGTGTGAGTAACTGATTTAGAAGTGGCGTGTTACAGGGTAGTCATTACCTGATTTTTTGTGTTGTGATTTAATCATTTATTTTTGCATTAGCTTCATTATTTTGTTTGTTTTCCTAACCTTATCGGGTTGAGGTTTCCCTACTTAAATGGGAATCCATTTCTTTTGATTTCTATTATTTTGATTAGTTTGAATTTGTGGTATGTTCTTTTTGTTTTCTTATTAAGTGTAGTGATTTTTCGAATTTCTTTTGTATCTGTTAAGTGCCTTTCCTCTGTTCACGTGCCTCTGTACGGATCTAGTAACGAGCAGTTTTTGGGCTGTTGACTGTGTCGAGAGCCAGGCTGTTGTAATGCGATGCTAGTTTTAATTTGTGTTTTAAATTACTTTTCTGTCTTCTCTTTTGCCTTCAGGAGTATATAAAGCTCAAATACCACTGACTGACACACTCACTCATCATGAAATCTCAAAAACCACTGAACGGATTGCAATGAAATTTGGAACATACCTTCCTCTTGGGTCTTAGGTGCTCACTAAGAAAGGGTTTTGAAAAAATTCCCCCTGGATCGCGGCTAACTCGCGAAAAACGCGATTTCTCACGCATTGTAAATTCTTTGAAATAACATTACGGATCCTAATGAAACTTAGTACATTGTTTCTTATTAGATGTTAGATGCACAATAAAAATTAATTTCAAAGTAGTTTGCCCTGTATCGCTACTACAAAGGGGTAGTACGTTATTTGTTGACGTTACGTTCTGATCTCTGATCATCCAGTTCTGCTCAGTGCTTACTGCTTATTTCCATATTGCTTAGCGTTCTGCCTTCCGTAGCGAAGCACGGGTACTTTCCGGTAGTATATATATATATATATATATATATATATATATATATATATATATATATATATATATAGCACGCTAGTCGGTTCTCGAGAGAGCCAGCTGCATGTCAATGCAATCGCTTGCGCTCTTCACGGTTCTCTCGCTGAGGCGGAGCGGTGCGGCAGTTCCTGGGGCTCACAAATCGACCTCACAGAGGGTTTTGAGATGGGCTTGTCCCTTTTCTTCAACCTTACCTGCTTGGTCCACCACTCGCTCCCAGGCTACCACCTCGGTGGATAGACCATTCTCCCCTCCAGAGCTCCCTCCATGAGGAGGTCATATGCAGCCAGGTGGCGTCTGTTCTGCTCATGGTGTGAGCACCACCAGCTAAATCCAGTCCACTGCCCGGTTGGTTCAGTGCTGGATTTCCTCCAGGGACAGTTCACCAAGGGGTTGGCTCCGTCCACCCTAAATGTCTACGTGTCCGCCATTATGGCTTATCACGCCCCCGTGGCCAGGCACCCGATGGTAACGTTTTTTTCCCCGGCACCTGGAGGCTGAGGACCCTGGTACAAACTAGAGTGCTTGGGTGGGACCTGGCCATCATTTGGGGGCTCTGTCTTAGCCATTCTCTAGTTGAGGCATCTTGGAGGCATCTTTCAATCAAGACAGCGTTCTTGTTGGCCATCTGCTCTATCAAGAGTGTAGGATACCTGCAAGCCCTTACTGTGGCCCCCCTCCTTCCTGGTGTTTACCCCATGTATGGCTTGTGCCTTCCTGTACCCCCGTATGCCGTAAGATTACAGGCATTCTATCCTCCTCCGTTCCAGGCCCCAGACTAGGAGAAACTGAATCGGCTCTGTCCAGTGCACGCATTGGACACCTACGTTCGCAGGAAAGGTCCTTGGAGAAAGACCAAGAGAGGCCTCCCTGCTAATAAGCAGACTCTGAGCAGGTGAATTGTTGATGCTATCACATCTTCTTATGAGTCTTCTGGTCTCCCTGCTCCCTTCAGGGTCAGAGCTCACTCCACTCCATGTGGCTGCCTCAAAATCTTGGTCTTCTGTAGTTGCCCTCCAAGACATATGAAACGCTGTGGGTTGGTCCACCCTGCTGACCTTTGTGTGGTTTTATAACCTAGACCGCAGTGCCACTCCTGGCCCCTCAGTCCTCCCCTAGCTGTGTTTGACATACACACACTGGGCATGGTCTGGCGTGATTGGACACTCGCTCCCAAATCGATTTGACACAGCTCGAGTTCCTGAAAGGGAACGTCTCCAGGTTACATATGTAACCCTAGTTCCCTGAGGAAACGAGATGCTGCGTCACTATGCCACACCTCCGGCATCCCTGCAGCGCTTCCTTCTCCCTTACTGCCGCTGCCTTCACTCTATATGCGTTTTATACTTTCTGGTCGTCACCTCGCCAGTGACGGCCAGTGTCCAATTTTTTACTGATTACACACATTATTTTATGCGTGAACACTCGAGCGCATTCCAAATCCGTTTCGGCGCAGCGTCTCATTTTCCTTTAGGGAACTAGGGTTACATACGTAACCTAGAGATGATCTGTGTGCTTCCCTGTTTTTGTGTTTACATGCAACATGTGCATGTTACATCTCCACCTTGCTTTTCTTGTGATTCATCACTTTACTCACTTTATATCTGTTTGGAGTTTCTTTTTTGATTAACTAGACTCAACTTGGTTCAGTTTCTTTAGTGTTTTTTTCCCTTCCCCATCTCAATATTAGGTCTTTTTTCAGATTGGAGATTTTCTTCATACAATGGAAATTTTTTTATGTTCCCATCATGTTCCCAGGGACATTAGCATCATGGGAAATCTTGGACTGTAATGAAATAAATGTAATTGGTTACTGTAGTTAAGTAGATTTTTAATGTTTCTGTACTTTACTGAAGTATTTCCATTTGAGAAAAACTTTACTGTAACTTCACTACATTTGGAAGTCGAATATATAATTTTTTTTAATTTTACAATACATTCTTTTTTATTTATAAGGATAAAAATTCACCAATCAGGGTCGAGCGTACGCTCTGTTTTAAACTTTTCATTGGCGCTTTGTGTTTCTACTGATCACCAACATACAGTTCAGCATCAGTACAACAGCAAGCAGAACATTTAGAGAGGAATAAATTATGAAGAAACTTCAGTCTCTTATATTATACTGACCTTATTTACACAATTTGTTTTTAGCAGTTCAACCGAAGGTTTTGGGCGCATGATAATTCTATTAATAAATCCGTTCTATTAATAAATCATTGTGCTGAGAGTCACATTAGAGTCTTTTCACATAAATTGATTTAGCAGTTGATTAAGCAAAGAGTCATAATAAATCAGTACTTTGGATTCTTAAGTAACCCAGCCATTAGGGTAGAGACACCTAGTGGTTAGACAGGTGAATTGCAGAATGCTGTTCTGTTCTTAAGGTGGAAAAAGAACTGAATTAAAACATCATACTAAAGTAAAATGACTGTCACGTCCCAAATAAATTATCTAGTAAAATAAACTCCTGTTACTCCCACTTGTAATTTTACAATGTATAAAATATCGTAAGTCATAAATATATTGAAACTGTGAGATCTGCTGAATGTTTAAAGTATAGTGAGAAAGCGGCTCTAAAACACTTAAATGAAGATCTGCATAATTCATTTTGGAGCTGGAGTTGTGCTTCAGCAATATATTCAGTTGAGCAAATATATCCAGTTATACATTTACTGCATAAGGTTCCCTGGTGGTCTAGTGGTTAGGATGCGGTGCTCTCACCGCTGTGCCCCGGGTCCGATCCCCAGTCAGGGAACCAACCCCAGCTACTTTAAATGCCGGTCCCAAGCCCAGATAAATTGGGGAGGGTTGCGTTAGGAAGGGCATCCAGGTTAAAAACATGTGCCAAATCAAACATGCGGATGGTCTGCTGTGGCGACCCCTAACGGGAGAAGCCAAAAAAAAGTTTTTTATGCATTTACTGCATAAAAATGCAGTATGTAGTAACTTCTTATTGTTAATTTTGCTACATTTAAAAAACATTCAGTAATTTAAAATCAGTGCTGAAACATATAGAGCCAAAACATAAATTTAATGATAAATTACTCAAGAAGCTGGTTCCCTTAAGAGACTTCCTGAGACGTGTCTCAGTGGGTCCTCTCCTCCCCACTTCAATGGGATGTGCCCCCCAGTCTGGTGGGGCCTGAGCAGGAACAGGAAGTACGCACTTTATTAAGGAAGGAGGCCTTCGAGGTCGTCCCTCCTTTACTCAGAGAGTCCTGCTTCTACAGCCAGTACTTCATGGTTCCGAAGAAGGATGGGGGTGGCATCCAATTCTAGATCTACGCTCCTTGAACCACTCACTTATAAGGCTCAGGTTGTGTGCAGGTCGTGTCTCTGATTAAGTCTGTGGACAGGTTTATTACAAAAGATTTGAAGGACGCATACTTCCACATATCTATTCTTCCTGCTCACAGGAGGTTCCTGAGGTTTGCTTTCGGCCTGGTGCTTTCAGCCGGCACCTTCACAAAATGCATGGATGCAGCTTTGACCTTGATAAGAATACAGAACACTCTCCAGTGTTCTGTATTGTTTAAAGATTTATAATCACACTCTACAAATGAGGATGGATTCCCTTTTGAGTCTGGTTCCTCTCAAGGTTTCTTCCTCATAACATCTAAGGGAGTTTTTCCTTGCCTCAGTCGCGATGGCTGCTCATCAGGGATAAACACACACCATTCACCTTAAGAGAAGGTCATTAAGAGAAGGTCAGTCACTCACTGTGAAGCAGTTCCAGAAGCTGCTGGGACTCATGGCAGCAGGATCCAGTGTGATTTCACTTGGCCTCCTGCACATGAGCCCCCTCCAGTGGTGGCCTCTACGGCCTGGTCTGCTGCTGGAGTCCAACTCCAAGACATTTGCAACACCGCAGGCTGGTCCACCCCGCTGACCTTCATCAGGTTCTATGACCTCAACTTTAGAGACACTTCCGGCTCCTCTGTCCATAGACTTTTCTGCTATCAGTATTTTACTTCACTATTTATTTATTTTCTTCCAGACAACTTTTTACTTTCACTCATTATATTTTTACACAAATATCTGTATTTTCTACTTCTTACATTTTCAAACCAGGATTGTTACTTTAGTTTTAATCTATTTGTGACATGATCAATATTTTTTCTTCACATTGCGCCATTTTCAGCCCATCAACCCATTTCCTGTCATTGTGCTGCTTTTTCAATCCACTGGTGTATCATTTCCTGTCTCTCTCACACCACAGATGTAGACTAGTTTATGAAGGTCACAATGAGCAGGCAGAAGGCAGTAAGAAGTCTGGGGTTAACGTGGATGAGACAGAGGGAGTCAGTGATGGAAACATGACTGAAAACAGAGACATTCCTGATCACCTGATCATCATCATCTTTTCTCTGCTTGTGTTCTGGATACATTCATTAGAGAACAACATTTTAAATTCATTTTGTATTAATATATTAATTACAGCTGTCAAAAATGCTAATTAATTTTATCGGTACTGGTTTTAATAACACGCGAATAATGCAGCGTAATGCAACACACGTTTATTCACAACGTCCTTTTTTTAATCAGATATAAAAAATAATCAAACTCAACACAAAAATATTTTTTATCGGTAAACATTTGATGTGCCAAGCTCAGACCAGGGACATGTGCACAGGAATCACGATAATAACAGAGGGAATAGATCCTGTCAATGGCCTATGATCTGCTCTTGACTGGTTTGTGTTTTTCAATAATTTTTCAACACAGCTATGAAAATAGCATAGAATTTTGGATATTAGAATACATGCTTGTGTAAATATATTATGCTCAGTGTATCATCATAATGTAGCAAGTGAAGTTTGAAGCCATAGTGGATGTACTGCAGCTTTGATTGGGAGTCAGAGATAACACCGCGAGAATACTCTATTTCGGCCCCCAAAAAAACAAACTACATCTACTGTTCATGTGATGCTGGGTGCTTTGGGAAGCTGAACAAGCTGATCCTCACATCCCAAAAACACACTTTTTTTGTAAACATTCTTCTTCAGCGAATCCTGTGAAGTGCTGCCAACTACATGAAGCACGTTGATGGGCAAGCTTTTGCTTGTGCCCTCAATAAAAGGCCATAGTTGGAAAAAAAAAGTCAGCAGCGTATACGAACCCAGCAGGAGTATATTTGGCACAGAAAAGCTCTGTCATATGTCCATATGATAAAAAAAATATAAAAATAAAAGATTTGGCAATATATATATATATATATATTATCATAAGAATCCAACTCCAACTCAAGTGTGTTAATAATTCTGTGTGAATAAAAGCATGAAATAGCGTATCAATCCCTGTTTTAAGCAGTGACAGGAAGCTGTACATGCTGAGGTGTATGGTGATGCATCTGATGGTGAGACACACTTACAAACACTCTACTTAATCCAGGAGTACATCTAGTTCTCTCAAATACAAGATTCATTGATAAGTAAAACATAAGTAAAAACGTCTTATTACACAAACTCACCATCAACTGGTAAGAAAACAGAAGACACAAAGCACAAGTGAGATTAAAGTTCATACTGCAGTGCAGCATTTCATACAGGCACTTCCTGAGTGGTTTTCAGTCACAAGAGGTGGAAGTGGACATGCTGTCATTTAGTCATTTAGCACGCAAATACACACCACACAGTCACCAGAAAGAGAGAGTGAGAAAGTGGAAGATAACTAACAAAGCATTTGTTTATATGTTCTGAGGAGACGTTTGTGAGACTGGACTGATGATGAAGATCCTCGTTCTGTTCGCATTCTGCCTGATCACAGGTAAGTACTTTGCAGAAATTAACATTTATACCTCAATAGAACTTTCATATTGAGCTTCAGTTTCGAATTTGTACGCGTTGCTAAGACTTCCTGGATATCTTCAAAACCAGTTGAAATGACCTACAGAAAGTACCATTTACACATCTATACTTGTAAATTAATCCTGTGCTTAAACAAAAAAACATGTCTAATGAAGACACCCTGTTTTATGATCAAATTTCATTCCACTCTGTTTTATTCTCCAGATGGATCTGATGCTGTAACTACAGTAACTGGATACAGAGGAAGATCAGTTCAGATTAAATGTCACTATGAATCTGGATATGAAAAGAACAACAAGTATCTCTGCAGAGGTAAATGTCCCCGTTGGCCTGCAACCAAAGACATTCCTGTTCAGTCTGGATCTCCTGCTGAAGACACCAGATTCTCTCTGTACGAAAACACAACAGCCAAAATCTTCACCATCACCATCACTGATCTGAGAGCAGAGGATGCAAACACTTACTGGTGTGTGGTAAAGCAGCCAGGGCCTAATATTTTCACAAAGCTTCAACTGCTGGTTAATACGGGTGAGTGTCTCACAGAGGAGACTAAAATAATCTCACACAATAATTTATTGAATGCACATTTTAATTAACAAAAAACTGAACCACTGTTACTAACAGAGGACTAGAATTTAAATCATCTGTAGAAAGTGGAATAAAGGACCATTAGATTTTAATGTGTGCAAGTTTAAGTTTTAATTGAGTTTAATTGATTCTGACCAGAACTTAGCAACACCTTATTTACTTCGCTCTACAGGGGTCAATAAAACTAGTTCCATTCAAATCAACCCATTCCATTCACATAAGATAAGACAAGACAGGACATTACAGGACAGGACAAGACAAGACAAGACAAGACAAGACAAGACAAGACAAGACAAGACAAGATACAGAATAAGATACAGTACAGAATATACTGTAAATACAAAAACCAATGAATGCTATTTAAACGATATAATAAAAACACAACAAATAAGACACGCCCTTTTTTCCTTTTTAAACATTCTTTTTTTCGAATCGTTTCAATTAGAATGAAATGAGCAATAAATTAATGAAAATTGAAAATTGATTGATATAGGAAAACGTCTATTTTCTGTTCACTCCTGATTTTTTGTACATTTCTGTACAAAATCCATGATCCTGTTTCTATTCTCTCAGATGATTCCACCAGCAGTGACATCTTACAGATCACACACACCACACATTGTGCTTTAACACAGACTGTAAATCCATCAGTGCATGCGGAGACACCTCCACCTACAGGTAAGAACTTCTTCTTGAGCTTTTCTTTATTATATTTCTGTCACGACATTCATCATTTCTTACAATTTTCAGTTAATCCATTAAACAAGATTCATCACCAAACCACCTCAACCTCATTCGATGGTATGTTCACCCCCCGCATTCACATTGTAAACGAGTTTAAGATAATACTGAGCAGCGCTAACACTCCAGCACTCACCTATTATTCAGCTTTTAAAAATAATCATTACATTTTGTTTATATTATTCCTCTCTTCCATAAATGCCTTGTATCCATTATGCTTTTTTAATCCACCCAGTATTGATATAATAACTATAATTTGTAAGGTATAAGAAATAATAGATTTCATAAAGTACTTAATACGTCTGTAATCACAGGCTCCAAATTGGCTTAATTTGTAACATTATTAATGGCCTGCTCATGTCCACCTCCTTCTACACACCTCCACTACTGATTCCATGTGGTTGGAACATTTATGTTTATGGTTCACCTTTATGTTCTGTACAGATGTTCCAGGTATATCTACCTACCTCCTGATCAGTACAGGTGCAGTGGCGTTCACTGCCATTGTGATTATAAGTGTCTGATTAATTTATGGTGATTTTCAAACCTCATGATGGACTGTTTTACTGCTCATGTCCTTACTAACAACAGTAAAAGACAAACAGTTATCAATCTCAGAATCTTTAGTTAGTGATGTTATACAGAGAAAAGCCTGTATGTGATGCTGGAGTCACTGCATGTAGCTACACACTGGCCCAGAGAGACATCACTTCTAGCTTCACTACTGCATACTGCATGATTCTTTGTATTACTGATGACTGTGTGGTGCTTTTGCACTCAGTTGCCCAAAACCAAAATAATTGAGCTTGAAATGATTTTAAAAACAACAAAAGGAATAGACCAAATTGTTTTGATTACAACCATACACACCTGTACAGTAAATCAAATATGCCAGTCGTTGTTGCAGTCTCAGTGTGTCGTGTGATGAAGTGCAAACATTTTATTTAAGTAAAAAAATCAAATAAAAAAAGAAACAAAAAATGAAAAAAGGAAATAAGTATGAGCATGAACATATGCAAAATTCTTTGACTTTTGAAAGACAAAATAGACGTTAGTGTACATGAAGTGTAGTGTTGGTGAATGTGAAACACATGCAGTTAATGGAGTGCATTGAATTGTGGGAAATGTAGTCTGTGTCTCTCAGTGTAATCCTGACAGTGATATGTGATTGTCTTCAATGTAAAGTGTTCAAGCAACAGAATACAAACTTTTCACTGCCCCGATATTCATGTTGCTCTGCATATTTTGTATTAAACCAAACTGTGGTGATGTTCTCATCTCCCTGCAGGCCCTGTAACAGCAACACAATCTTCCATACAGGTACAAGACGATGGTTTGTTTCAGGTCATATTTTCACAAACACTTTACTTACAAACATGTAAATTATTTGTATTTTTTTATTTCAGACTAATGAAGATTATGTAAATGACCACAATGTACTCACCCTCCAAGCAAGAGAAAAACACAATTTACCTGAATCTGTCTACCAGAGTTAAATATTGATATTTTTAGAAAAAAAAAAAACTTTTTGACCAACATGTGGATATTATTAAAAAATTGTTATATAAACAAATTTTAAGAATTTATTCTTTGTGGTCATAATTTAATTGTGACAAATAATGCATGTATTAATTTCTCTCTTCTGACATAAATCACTGGCAGCTCTCATTAATGTATATTTAATATTCAGACTGTTAATTCACACCACATGTATGATGGCACTGCCCGATAACTTTTTTTGTTGGGTGCATGCAAATGGGAGGTGGTGCTTGAAGAGTTATTGAGAGGGAGTCAATCACTGACTGCTTGGGCTCATGTTTCCATACACTCTAAAAGGGCAATGTCAGGGCAGTCACTGGAGCTGCTGCCAAAAAACTATTTTACTGAATCATGAAATGCTCCTGATCTACTTAGTGGATGCTGGTGAATGTCCAGACAGATCATGTTAGTACCATTGTTATCAGGACAGCAAATATTCCTTAGTTCCTGACTTTCACCACCAGGCAACAAACAGCAATTTGATATAATTTCCCTGCCTAGTGTCTGGATGGCTCAGAATGGCAAGAAAGTGGTGTGGAAAGCCGGGGACACACCAAGTCGATGGTTGGCCAACATTTACAGTTCCCCATTCAAGAACTCGAGCTGCATCGTAACGCTTTGGAAACGCCTCACATTGTTTATGCTCTGAACCACCTGTAAAATCTGTCCAATAGGCAAGTCGTGTCATCATCGGCGGGCAACGCCGCAGCAACCAGGAGCTACAAAATGGCTGTGCGGTGGTAGTGACATTAGCTTCTTCTTGTTCAGGTAAACGCTTTGTGTGTATGTGTGCAGTCATGAGCTTACATGCAAGCAAAATTGCATGTTCCGTTTTGCCCCACCTCACTTTAGAGGGGGGGGGGGGGGGGAGGGATTACACGCAGCCGATGTGTTGTTTGACACCCCCCCTCCAGCAGGTGTCTCCCTCTATTTCCTCCCCCAAAGATCGCTGCAGATGGGGAAGAACCGCCGCCTCTCAGGAGGCTTCAACGGCTGCAGGGCAATGCTCCAGCCGCTCTGAGAAGGTCGGAGGCCAGACGTGTCTCAGTGGGTCCTGCTTACTATAGAGAGGGCTTACTCGATTCAATTTGGGTCCTCTCCACGCCGGAAAATGGGGTGTGTCCTCTCCAGCATGCTCTGGTCCTGAAACGTGAGTTGTGTGCTCTCCTGGGGATACAATCTGGCACGACAGATCCTCCTGTGGTCTGAGAGCTAGCTAGAAGAGCTAGCTAGAACGTCCAGCTAGAACGTCTTTAAGTTACGTTTGTAACCCTAGTTTCCCGAGGAAACAAGACGTTAATCGCAATGCTTTGGGAACCCCTGCCATTGTCCACGCTCTGAACCACATGTGAAATCTGGCCAATAGGCAAGTCATGACATCATCGGCGGTTGACATCGCGACAACCAGGAGCTACAAAATGGCCAGAGGAGCCTGGAGTGGCTCTGAGGTCGAGGTCATAAAACCAGACGAAGGGTCTTCCTGCTCTGCTCAGGATCAAGGCTCACTCCACCCGGAATGTGGCGGCCTCTACAGCCTGGACCGCTCCATCTGCGACGCTGCGGGCTGCTCCTTCGTCAGGTTTTATGACCTCGACCTCAGAGCCACTCCAGGCTCCTCTGGCCATTTTGTTGCTCCTGGTTGTCGGGAAATCACCCGCTGATGATGTCATGACTTGCCTATTGGCCAGATTTCACATGTGGTTCAGAACATGGACAACGCCAGGGGTTCCCAAAGCGTTGCGATGAGCGTCTCGTTAGCTCTGGGAACTAGGGTTACATATGTAAACTAGAGACGTTCTAGCTCATCTGCTTTCTCTGTTTCGATGCCAAATACAGGCTACTGCCAGCTGCTGGAATGGGAGAGTTATGTTCTCTCACCCAAGCACAGTATTTTTAACAAATTTGCAGATATTTCAAACAACCTTCTTTTACATTGACATTATAGGATATTGTTTGTAGAATTTTAAGGAAAAAAATACATTTGATATATTTTAAATCAAGCTGTAGATTCTGATGGTAACATAGAAGGATGTACAGTGCCTTGAAAAAGTATTTAGAGCCCTTACCAATTATGTTATATTACTGACTTGAAAAGAGAAATTTCATTTTGTTCGATATTTTTATTTAAAACATGGTAACTCCAAATTAGTGCTTGTAAGGTGACATTGTTTTTTTGTTGGGAAATATTTTTGTGGAAAAAAAATTTAAATATCTTGCATGCATAAATATTCAATCTCTGTGGTGTGGAAGCTGCCAGGTTTCACCACTGGCTTAATGAAGACACAATTGTTTCTCATTAGATCCTACCTGTGCATCATGAATTGTGCCATCACAATTTTTCTGGAGACGTGATAAAGGTGTTCCATGTCCTGCACTAAACATTAATTCGGGTCAGATTGAAATGAACAGGCAGCTTTTTAATAACAACTTTCTGAACAAGGCTTTATCATTCATACTTGATTTGTTAGAAGTATTTTGTGAACGCTGGCTTTTATGATGGAGCCTGGATTTGTAAATTATGTTACGTTTTAACAAAATACTACAGTTGGACTGGATTCCCTATCTGTACTTTTGTTTTGTATAAAAAATTGTGATAAATCTATGATTAACTTTTTATAGACTAGAAGTAGATACTAAAAGTCAGTGATTTGAAATCAGAGATTTCGCCTCAGTCCTGTACCATCTGCTTCTCTCGTAGATCATGACTGTGTGTAAAAACTGCTCTAGTGGAACATTTTATCAGAAGAATGTGATATATATAATATAAATAAGTATTTGAGCACCCTGCTATTTTGCAAGTTCTCCCACTTAGAAATCATGGAGGGGTCTGAAATTGTCATCGTAGGTGCATGTCCACTGTGAGAGACATAATCTAAAAAAAAAAAATTACAGAAATCACAATATATGATTTTTAATCTATTTATTTGTATGATACAGCTGCAAATAAGTATTTGAACACCTGTCTATCAGCTAGAATTCTGACCCTCAAAGACCTGTTAGTCTGCCTTTAAAATGTCCACCTCCACTACATTTATTATCCTAAATTAGATGCACCTGTTTGAGGTCGTTAGCTGCATAAAGACACCTGTCCACCCCATACAATCAGTAAGAATCCAACTACTAACATGGCCAAGACCAAAGAGCTGTCCAAAGACAATAGAGACAAAATTGTACACTTCCACAAGGCTGGAAAGGGCTACGGGGAAATTGCCAAGCAGCTTGGTGAAAAAAGGTCCACTGTTGGAGCAATCATTAGAAAATGGAAGAAGCTAAACATGACTGTCAATCTCCCTCGGACTGGGGCTCCATGCAGGATCTCACCTCATGGGGTCTCAATGATCCTAAGGAAGGTGAGAAATCAGCCCAGAACTACACAGGAGGAGCTGGCCAATGACCTGAAAACAACTTGGACCACCATTTCCAAGGTTACTGTTGGTAATACACTAAGACGTCATGGTTTGAAATCATGCATGGCACGGAAGGTTCCCATGCTTAAACCAGTACATGTCCAGGAACATCTTAAGTTTGCCAATGATCATTTGGATGATCCAGAGGAGTCATGGGAGAAAGTCATGTGGTCAGATGAGACCAAAATAGAACTTTTGGTTCATAATTCCACTAAACGTGTTTGGTGGAAGAAGAATGATGAGTACCATCCCAAGAACACCATCCCTACTGTGAAGCATGGGGGTGGTAGCATCATGCTTTGGGGGTGTTTTTCTGCACATGGCACAGGGCGACTGCACTGTATTAAGGAGAGGATGACCGGGGCCATGTATTGTGAGATTTTGGGGAACAACCTACTTCCCTCAGTTAGAGCATTGAAGATGGGTCGAGGCTGAGTCTTCCAACATGACAATGACCCGAAGCACACAGCCAGGATAACCAAGGAGTGGCTCTGTAAGAAGCATATCAAGGTTCTGGCGTGGCCTAGCCAATCTCCAGACCTAAACCCAATAGAGAATCTTTGGAGGGAGCTCAAACTCCGTGTTTCTCAGCGACAGGCCAGAAACCTGACTGATCTAGAGAAGATCTGTGTGGAGGAGTGGGCCAAAATCCCTCCTGCAGTGTGTGCAAACCTGGTGAAAAACTACAGGAAACGTTTGACCTCTGTAATTGCAAACAAAGGCTCCTGTATCAAATATTAACATTGACTTTCTCAGGTGTTCAAATACTTATTTGCAGCTGTATCATAAAAATAAATAGTTAAAAAATCATAAATTGTGATTTCTGGATTTTTTTTTTTAGATTATGTCTCTCACAGTGGACATGCAGCTACGGTGACAATTTCAGACCCCTCCATGATTTCTAAGTGGGAGAACTCGCAAAATAGTAGGGTGTTCAAATACTTATTTTCCTCACTGTATATATATATATATATATATATATATATATATATATATATATATATATATATATATATATATATATATATATGAGAGAGAGAGAGAGAGAGAGAGAGAGAGAGAGAGAAAGAATAATCATATACAATAATCATATTGTATAATCTAAGTCATTAATCTGTGCCTCATGTAGTGCAGTAATTAAAGTCAAGAGAGTCATGTGATCTGGTTTTTGATGATAATAGAGTGTAGCTAAGCACCAGAGCACCAACAGCTTCTGTGGGCAAGTTGCCTCTTTCCGCCTTTCGAGGACCTTTACAGGAAGTATGGGGACCTGCTTAGTAGTGCGGTTTCTCTTTCTATAAATATTCTGATATCACATGCTGTTGTGAGCTGTGTGTGTGTGTGTGTTGTCTCTGATAGATCTGAAAGTGATGTTCGAGGTGGAGGAAGTTATCACGGTGGTGGTTCTGCTCCCCGACAGCTCGGTTCTCTCGCCCAACACCACGATGTGAGCTGCTCTCTGGGAACACACTGCTACTGGAACTGGCAGGATCCAGCTGAGCTTATCGACCACAACTTCCATTTACATTTACATTTGCGACATTTAGCAGATGCCCTTCTTCAGAGCGACATACAAAAGTGCTTTGAATTTCTATCGTTGAATAAATCCACACTGGTTCACTTGATTACAAACTTAAGCCACCATCAGCCTGCAACTTAAATTAAAGAAAAAGCAAACCGGGAAACGTTAAGTGTTTCAGGAAGAAGATGGTCTTCACCTGTCACTTGAAGCCAGTGAAAACTCCACTGATTGGACATCTTGGGGAATTTCATTCCACCAACTTGGTGCCAGAACAGAGAAGATCCTTGAAGTATATTTACCTTTTACCCTGAGAGAAGGTGGTACCAGTCGAGTAGTGCTAAATGTTCAGCAACTTCCTGATAAACAAGGAGCATAATGTGTGCAAGAGGCGCAGCTTCACCGACACCTGGATGATATTACACTAATGTTTAATGTGAGGATTCTTAGGTTAAATATAACAAACATTTTATTAAATTATATGAACAGAATAAATACTCCCACAGGAAATGTTGATTCTAGTTTTTGTGTTTCAGGAACATGCAGATGAGTGATTTGTGAGTGCAGCACTGTGCACTTTTACCACCCTTGGGGGTGCTTGTGTGGTACGTCATCACTTACTGTAAATGCTTTCATCCATTGTCAATAGAATATAGATTTATGAGATTTAAAAATCATTGCATTCTGTTTTTATATAAATTTACACAGTGTCCCAACTTTTTTGGAATTGGGGTTGTACAACCTCCAAGGTAACATCTCTTTGTTCACTAATAGTATAATATGGCTTATTTGCTTTTGTAACATCAAAGGGGTTCCTCTAAGAACCACAACTGTGTTTTATCTCAGACAACAATCAGTGGGTACATACAAATTTACACAATTTCTGCTTAAGAGAATGATCCTGGACCCCTTTAAAATGCCACCCTCAATGCCACCTTCACATCAGCCACAGAATCAGAGGAACATTTCAGAACCAAATTGAGTTCTTAAAGCACATGTTTAACAGCGAATTTGCAACCCTATCCAAAAATGTCACTTTAATGTATACATGGATGATAATTCATTATTTAAATGTAAATCACTACACATGAAGCCTATCACCATTTCAATGCATGATTCACTTGTTTATGTGCATCATCACACATGCACATGTACTGACATCAGCCAGTTTTTTTTTAAAGGCCCCATATCCTAATCTCAACAAGTAGATCAGTAGAGTCCAGTAGAGTACATGAACTAATGCTTTTAACTACCACCCAGTTATATTTAAAAACATTTATATAAAAGATTTATCTATTTTACATTGGTTATCATATCTTATGTACTTAGAAGTACCACAAACTAAGAGGAAATGAACCCCACAATTGAGAATACAGTTTACCAGTGGTTGGCCATCAAGGCCAGCAAGGCCTTCTCTGTTGGTCTAAATACTGGCAGAATCACTGACTTTTGTTTTAATATATTTGTTTCATAAATATGTATTAAATTAATCCCATTAAGTTTATTCATTTTCTAACTTTTCTGTCAGTTTTCTGCCCTGCATCCAGACATTTATGTTTATGTTTGAGTTTCTATCCAATCAGATTTTAGCTATCATGCATTCCCAGAGTCAAAGAAATCTGCCTTAAGGCCTTAAGAATTATCTGAAAGTTAACAACAACTTTAATAACAAGTTTCTTGCTTAAGTAATGTCATTCATTCCCACTGTATGAGCGATCTGTTCTACTGCACTTCTCTATAATACTGTTGGTTTCTATAACCATTATGTCATACTGATCGTATTAAGATGAGGACTGTTTCAGGTAAGACACCACTGAAGGCCTGTGGGTGAAATGTACAGCCCACCCAGGCACTTCCTGAGGGGCTTGCAAACAAGACGTCACTGTTTCTTTCACTACACAAATAGACACTGCACAGTCACCCAGGCAGAGACAGTGAGAGGTGGAAGATGACTAACACAACACTTAGAATGAAGATCTTCCTTATTTTTAGCTTCTGCTGGATTATAGGTGAGTAAAAACACTTTAACATATTTATGATCAACATTAAACCTCTGCAGTGATGGACTTTCCTTGCTAGATAGAATTTTTAACATGAAGTATCAGGGTTCAGAAATGATCTACGTGCTGCTCAGACTTTCTAGTTATTTTTATAACACACAAATTACTGAGAAAGTGCAAGATGCAAGTGCAAGTTGTTCAAGTTACATTAATATAAGGAAACATTTATTTGTCTCTACTTATTTTCACTATAACCTACACTAAAAATAAGTTTTTGAGACTGTCTATAACTATACAGTTAAGGTCAGGGCTAAAGCTTTATCTGTGCAGTCACCTTGCAATTTCTTTGGTTATTGTGGTTAAATGCAAAATATGAAATCATACTTTTCTATAGGGTAGAAAAAGCAGATAATCCTGTTTTCTTACATGTATGATTTTTTTAAAATATGTTTTTCTGATTGTTATTTAAAAAATCTGTATTGATTTATCTGCGTATAGCTTTTGTAGCTCCTCTTACACTCCCCGCAATGCACTTAAATGTTTCTGGAACCTGAGCTTTATTTGGTCTTAAATGTTGCATCATCATCCTGAATCACATTTAATTCCACTGTATTTTATTCTCCAGCTGGATCTGATGATGTAATTACAGTAACTGGATACAGAGGAAGACCATTTCGGATTAAATGCCGCTATGAACCTGGATATGAAACATACAAGAAATATATCTGCAGAGGTAAATGTACTGACTGGGAGCATGTTTGGGTTGAATCTGGATCTCCTGCTAAAGACACCAGATTCTCTCTGTACGACGACACAACAGCCAAAATCTTTACTATCACCATCACTGATCTGAGAGCAGAGGATGAAGACACTTACTGGTGTGGGATCGAGCGAGCATGGCCAACAACAGATATTTACACAAAGATTCGACTGCTGATTAAACTGGGTGAGTGTTACACAGTAAAGACTTTTTATATTATGTTGAGTTTTATGGTAATGTTTTGGGTTTGGTTTAATATAAATGGGCAGTTTGGTGATTTAAGGAGGATCAATAAAATTGATAAATTAAGATTCAACTGTGAATCTTAAACCTGTAACTGTGTAAAGCTGAGCCTGGATTGTAGCTTAATCCTCTTTCTGTTCTCTCAGATGTTCCTGCCAGCAGTACTGTCTCACAGTCTACACACACCACATACTCTGCTACATCACCTATCACAAGTCCATCAGTGCATGCTGAGACACCTCCAGCTACAGGTAGGAACTTTTTCCATGATCTTTTTTCAGTTACTCCATTAAGCAAGACTCAACCACAAACCAACGCTCCCTCATCCAGTGCTGTGTAGACCTTTTATCCATACTGTAAATATGTCTAAGATAATGCTGTTCAAGCATCATTCATCACCATCTGATCATATCATCCTCTGATCATTAGAATTGCTTTTTGTTTATAATAATTCATGTAATTGCTTAACCATGTTGGTGTTATCAGTAACAATGACACGATTCTTTGGATGTCAAAAAACAACAACAACAACAACCTTGAATGAAATTAAATGTTGATTTTGTAACCCTTTCAGTTCTGATATAAAGGCTACAGTTTGCCAGCTTAGTTTCAAGGCTAGTGCACATTTTGCAAAGCAAAGCACACTGAGCTGCATTCACACTTATATTCACACATTTAAAATAGGAACTGAAACCCAGCAGGGTTATTTGCAGAGGTGGCAAAAGTACACACATCCATTAATTAAGTAGAAGTACAGATACTCATGTTTTAAAATACTCGGGTAAAAGTTGAAGTACTGATTATACTTTTTTACTTAAGTGAAAGTAAAGAAGTCTTGGCTCTGACATGTACTTAAGTAAAAAGTAGTTATTACTTCTACCTGTTTTAGCTGTTAACTGAACCTCACATCATATTAATATTAGATAGATAGATACAGAGAGGAAAATAAGTATTTGAACACCCGGTTATTTTGCAAGTTCTCCCACTTAGAAATCATGGAGGGGTCTGAAATTGTCCTCGTAGGTGCATGTCCACTGTGAGAGACATAATCTAAAAAAAAAATCCAGAAATCACAATTTATGATTTTTTTATTATTTATTTGTATGATACAGCTGCAAATAAGTATTTGAACACCTGAGAAAGTCAATGTTAATATTTGGTACAGTAGCCTTTGTTTGCAATTACAGAGGTCAAACGTTTCCTGTAGTTTTTCACCAGGTTTGCAGGAGGGAATTTGGCCCACTCCTCCACACAGATCTTCTCTAGATCAGTCAGGTTTCTGGCCTGTCGCTGAGAAACATGGAGTCCTGTCCCATGTGCAGAAAAACACCCCCAAAACATGATGCTACCACCACCATGCTTCACAGTAGGGATGGTGTTCTTGGGATGGTACTCATCATTCTGCTTCCTCCAAACACGTTTAGTGGAATTATGACCCCAAAAGTTCTATTTTGGTCTTACCTGACCACATGACTTTCTCCCATGACTCCTCTGGATCATCCAAATGGTCATTGGCAAACTTAAGACGTGCCTGGACATGTGCTGGTTTAAGCAGGGAACCTTCCGTGCCATGCATGATTTCAAACCATGACGTCTTAGTGTATTACCAACAGTAACCTTGGAAACGGTGGTCTCAGCTCTTTTCAGGTCATTGACCAGCTCCTCCTGTGTAGTTCTGGACTGATTTCTCACCTTCCTTAGGATCATTTAAACCCCACGAGGTGAGATCTTGCATGGAGCCCCAGTCCGAGGGAGATTGACAGTCATGTTTAGCTGCTTCAATTTTCTAATGATTGCTCCAACAGTGGACCTTTTTTCACCAAGCTGCTTGGCAATTTCCCCGTAGCCCTTTCCAGCCTTGTGGAGGTGTACAAGTTTGTCTCTAGTGTCTTTGGACAGCTCTTTGGTCTTGGCCATGTTAGTAGTTGGATTCTTACTGATTGTATGGTGTGGACAGGTGTCTTTATGCAGCTTACGACCTCAAACAGGTGCATTTAATTTAGGAAAATAAATGTAGTGGAGGTGGACATTTTAAAGGCAGACTAACAGGTCTTTGAGGGTCAGAATTCTAGCTGATAGACAGGTGTTTAAATACTTATTTGCAGCTGTATCATACAAATAAATAGTTTATAAATCATATATTGTGATTTCTGGATTTTTTTTTTAGATTATGTCTCTCACAGTGGACATGCACCTACGATGACAATTTCAGACCCCTCCATGATTTCTAAGTGGGAGAACTTGCAAAATAGCAGGGTGTTCAAATACTTATTTTCCTCACTGTAGATAGATAGATAGATAGATAGATAGATAGATAGATAGATAGATAGATAGATAGATAGATAGATAGATAGATAGATAGATAGATAGATAGATAGATAGATAGATAGATAGATAGGTGTAAATCTCATTTAACAGTAGGGGGGGACAATAAATATAAAATTTCTCATGAGCAATTTTTGAAGGGGGACACAAATAATATAGTCAAATTGTACTGATAAAGACACAGTGTCCCCACAGTGAAACACTTTGCTTTTATTATTGTAGCATGGAGACTGTGTCATTATGGTTATTTTAAGTTTAAGTTTTTCTCAGGTTCAATGACAAAGCAAAACAAGGAATTAAAAAAAAGTTTTAACATTTTATTTAAAATTAATTAAGACACGGATGTAGCACAGTGATCATTTAGTAAATGCACAGATAAACAATATGCTCATTGTGTGTTAATGTTAAATTAACATTATACCAAGTCGTCCCAAATAAGACACTGCATGGGAAACGGCTTTGGTGTGTTAGTGTCAGTGCACTATGCTACAAGCTATTGT
The DNA here is from genome assembly GCF_946808225.1 of Silurus aristotelis. Classification (NCBI taxonomy): domain Eukaryota; kingdom Metazoa; phylum Chordata; class Actinopteri; order Siluriformes; family Siluridae; genus Silurus; species Silurus aristotelis. The sequence goes on from NC_139593.1 coordinate 1,932,512, forward strand.
AAACAAGCTAACGTTCACTAGATAAGTCATATTTTAATCACTAATAGAGCAGATTCATGGAAATTTACATCCCTAATCAGCATTTTTGTCGCAACTAATTTATGAATGAGTCTGCCGAAGGACGACTGTTTCTAAATGCATTTTTGCGGGGTTTTTTTTTCTACTCACACAATTATTTAGGTATATATAGATATATTGTTTACAATAGAGAGTGCGATATTTTTAGATAAATTTTTTTGGGTCGGTGGGCACATGTCCCCTCCGTCCCCCTCTGTATTTATGCCCATGTTGTTACCTAATAAATGTATCCAGGCTGAAGATCCACATACAGAACGCAAGCAGAGAAAAGATGATGATGATCATGAATGTGTCTGTTCTCAGTCATGTTCTCATCACTGACTCCTTTTGTCTCATCCACATTAACCCCAAACTTCTTACTGCCTTCTGCCTGCTGATTCTTATCTTCATAAAGAGTGAGAGTTAGGACTTTATACACCAGCGGATTGAAAAAGACGCGCAGTAACAGGAAATCGGTTGTTCGGCTGAAATCGGCGTGCAGTGGAAAGAAAATTTTTATATTTCACCAAATCAGTGGATTAAAACTAAAGTAACGAGCCGGTCATGATGCCACCCCTCCAGTGACACCGTACCTTCCATGGGACAGATTACACATGTTATTCAGAGCGTGGACAATGTGGACGTGTTCCCAAAGCGTTGCGATGCAGCTCGAGTTCCTGAAAGGGAACACTGGTGTATCTTTCCTGGCTCTCACACCACAGAAGTAGACTAGTTTAAGAAGCTCAGAATGAGCAGTGCAGAAGTCAACAATAAATATGGGGTTAATGTGGATGAGACAGACGGAGTCAGTGATGTAAACATGACTGAGAACACGGACATTCCTGATCACCATCATCTTTTCTCTGCATATGTCTATATGGTGGATTTTCAGCATGTATACATTAATTAGAGAAGAACATTTTTAATTTGTTTTGTATTAATATATTAATTAGGGCTGTCAGAATGCAAATTGATAAATGAAGATTAAACTGTCCCTTACGAGGGAAATATCAAGGTCCGTGACGTCGAAGTGACGTGGGGCCGCCTTCCCGTGGGCTCACCACCTGCAGGAGGGACCGTAAGGGACGGTGCTGTGAGGATTGGGCAGCAGTTGAAGGCAGGGGCCCGACCCGAATTACCGATAAGCGGGAGAAAATGAATGAATGAAAGATTAAACTGTGAATCTTCAACCTGTAACTCTGTACAGCTGAGCCTGGATAGTAGCTTAATCCTGTTTCTCTTCTCTTAGATGATCCTGCCAACAGGACTGTGAGTCAGTACTGCCAACAGTACTGACTCACAGTCCACACACACCACATACTCTGCTTTAACACACATCATGAGTCCATCAGTGCATGCTGAGACACCTCCAGCTACAGGTAAGAACTTTTCCTTGATCTCTTCTTTTTTCAGTTACTCCATTAAGCAAAATTTAACCCCAAACCACCGCTCCCTCATCCAGTGCTGTGTAGACCATTCATCCATACTGTAAATAAGTCTAAGATAATGCTGTCCAAGCATCAGCCCTCACCATTAATCATATCATCCTCTAATCATTAAAAATGCTCTTTGTTTATAATAATTCATGTAATTGCTTTACCATGTTGGTGTTATCAGTAATAATGATGGATTTTGGATGTCATTTTGGATGTCAAAAACAACAACCTTGAATGAAATTAAATGTTGATTTTGTAACCCTCTCAGTTCTGATATGAAGGCTACAGTTTGCCAGCTTAGTTTCAAAGCTAGTGCACACTGAGCTGCTTTCACACTTAAATTCACAAATTTAAAATAGGAACTGAAACCTAGCAGTTTAATTTAACATCATTTAAGGGTCTGCTAGTTTATTAAAATGATAAATTAATTGTGCATTCATGTTTTCAATTACATTTATATAAATAATTTCAACAGCCCTAATAAATGTTGAACTCCACTTAAAAGTAAGTTAATTCAGTCTCACAGTCTGATTGAATGCACATCTTCACATGGTCTAAATACACTGTACATTTATACTATAATTAATCATATGTATAACATGTGACCTAGTGTCAGGGATCCCCCGGCCACGCCTCCCTCGGCCGCTGTCAGGGATTCACCCTGCCACGCCCCCCTCGGTAACTGTCACGCTGCCTCATTATGCCTGCCATGATCACCGACAGCTGTGGCTCATTATGGATGAGACTATATGAACTCACGTTCTCGAGTCAAAGGCTGTCGGTTCTTAAATGTCATGCTGGTGATTTCCCGTGGCTGCTCAACCGCCAGCATTCCCCACTGGTTCTGTATCCTGATTCCGTTCCGTGTGGATTACTCTTTCCCTCTGGAGTTTACTTTCGTTTTGGTGAACGCTTTTCCTTTGGATTACTCGATTACTGGATGTACTTTGAGTTGAGTGACTCTTCGTGTTTTGTGTGGGCTTTTTGGTTGTGTTTTTGAATTAAACATGATTGACTTACTTCCGCTTTCGCATCATGGTCTTCAGCCTGACACCTAGTTAGGCTAAAAAAAAGTGTGGTAGGTCTGTACAGCGGTGGTAGCTGACACTCGGGCAAGTTGCAGAGCCCACATAATGTTGATCAAAGATTTTGGACAAGGCTTTTGTCCCAGTGTTGTGACAACCCTTCCTATAGTGTACCTTGAAATGTAAGTGCACACTCAAGATCTTATGGTCAAGCAAGAGAAGGTAATTTGGGCAGCTGCAGCTGATGTTCGAAGTGTCCCACTGAAGATCAACCCACGAAAAGCTGCAAGACCTGCAATTGTTCCAGGGAGTGGATTTAGGCAAGGGTGAGAATTAATGAAGTACAAATACTGACGGACGTAAGAATTGAATCCCATATGACACCTAGATAAGTGGTTCTCTCCAAGGGAAAGGTTGTGATTCTGGGAGTAGAAAGTGCTCGTCGAGTTCGCTGGATGGCGGGGCTTTCTGCTCGACAGCTGGCAATGCTAGATCCAGCTTATCAATGGAACGTTAAAAAGCGTGCTTCCGAAGCCTGTAAACAGGAGTTGGACCAGGCAGGTAAGGTTGGAGGAAGGGTCAAGCCCGTCTCAAAACCTTCTGCGGGGTCTATTTGTGAGCCCCAAGAACTGAAGCGCTTCTCTGCCTCAGCAAGTGCGGGACCAGAATCGCAAGGAGCAGGAGTGGAATCAGGAGGGGAGTGGTTGTCCCTGAAATTGGACATAGCATGCTCCGCTTCTGGGCAAGACACACAAAGGTTGTGTGTAACCCCCATTATAGAGTGGCGACACTTTTTCGATGCCTTTATTTTTGACAAACAATTTGGCAAACAATAGACATAAAATACACACAGAGCGTTTCATCAACAAACAGAAGCTGGTGCCGACTTCAATTCATGTGCTTTTTTATAGCATTAAATTATATATGTTTTTGAACACACCCCTTTGAACTAATTCCCCAATTGCACAGCCTTATAAGCATGCATATCATGAATGCTGGGTCTTGTTTGTTTTCTGAGAATCTACTACACCAACTGGTAACTTGTTTGCCATGTAGCAATAAAAAATATACTAAAAACCTGGATTATTCTGGTTAGGCACATTGTACTGCTATTATTTTGAACAATACTGTATATGTATGGAAAGCTTAAAGGGTCTACTGTTAAATAAATCAAATCACGTCCCTGGCTATCAGGCTATCGTTCCGCCATGCTTCAAAACCACCAACATCATTCAAATTCCTAAGAAATCTACTGATACCACCCTACAGCATATGCTTCAGTTATGATGAAGCACTTTGAAATGCTGGTCAAAGAACACATAACCTCCAGACTCCTGACAATATTTGACCTTCTCTGGCACAGCCTCTCCACAGATGATGAAATGACTTGACACTTTCTCTAAAGTAATTTAGCTCAGGCTCTTGTTATGTGCTTGATGCAGACACTGAAACTTGCTCTCCTTCTTCAGCCTGCTTGATCAGAAAGACTCTTTGTACCATCCTACTAGTGACAGTATGAATTTGGAAAGGCAGGAAGTGGGAAGGTTGCGCATGCACTGGTGGATTTGTAACGCTTGTAATGACTAAAAGTCATCATAGGCAGCCTGACACTCAAGTGACCAGTCACATCTGACTTCTTTATTGATGAACATGTGGTACAAGCTTTCTAATAACTGAAAGCATTCTAAATACTTCTGACGTTGTCAACATTGTGATTTTGTGAGTGCCAAACCCTCTCAGTTCTGACAAGAAGGGTAGAGTTTAATTTAAAATCAAGTACACACTTTGCAAAAAACTTCACACTTCTCTAACCTTTGGGTCTGAGCTGCTTTGACACATTATTCATAGCGGTCATTAAAAAACCTACAGTGCACTAGATCATCATTTAAATGTCTGTCCTGTCACATGACATTTTTCTGTAGCTGTATATAACATTTTTGTCCTGTACAGATGTTCCAGGTTTAGTTACCTACCTCATGATCAGTACAGGTGCAGTGGTGTTCATTGTTGGTGTGATTGTCGCAATCTATTGCAAAAGAAAATGTCAAGGAAAATAAACACTTGAGTTTCCAAGCTTATGATTGTACCCAGAATTAAAAGACATCAGTAACAATCACGTCTGGATCTTTTGTAAATAATAACACACAAACCCAATGAGACAATGACATACTGTACAATAGGACAACCACCCATCTACCTACCTACTGTTTTTTCTTCCTAAAATAAAGGGTTACTGGCATATTTTTTACAAATCTGCCATAATCAGTGCTTTAAATATAATAAACAACCAGACTTTGTTTTCTTCTCATTTCCCTGCAGGACCTGTAACATCTTTCAAAGAGGTACAAACTAATGATTTGCTCCTATTATTACTTTCAATAGTTTCAATAGTTTAATTCAATAATTTCATTTTACTTACAAACATTTTAATGAGTTTTGTTTTCTATTTCAGATAGAAGTGATGTTTATGAAAATGAGCAACATTTCAATTATCTTCAAGCAAGAGTAAACACCAAATTACCTGAATCTGTATGCAAGACTCCAGACCCAACCAACAACCAATCAGAATCAATCTATCAGTCTTCAGTTATTATTGATTATCAATCAGATTCAGTTTACCAGAATCTGACAGTCACTAATAGCAAATAAGATGTAGATAAAATTTAAACCCGCTCTCAGTTTTTATGGTTTCCCAGCAGGCATTTTTCTTGGCCTGTGGATTATTCATTTTCTGTATTGTAATTGCTTATTACATTATTATGCATAGTCCCAATGTAAACCTCTTATTGCAGAATTTACACTTGATTTGTTTCACCTTCTATGTAACTTTAAGTAAAATTGTATATAATTATAAATTGTGTATTGATTTTTCAAATTGTATACATATGGACAAATCTGTGGATTTTCCTATATTTGTTGCTATAATCATGAAAATGACAGTGATCTTGAAAGTATTCACAGCGCTTCACTTTTTCCACATCTTGTTACAGCTTTATTCCAAAAATGAATACAATTTATTATTTTACTGAGAATTTGTCAAGTAATACCCCATAATGACAATGTAAAATGTTCTTTGCAAATTTATTACAAATAAAAAAAAAAGAAAAATTGAAATAAAGAACATGTACAGTACATAAGTATTCATAGCCTTTGTTCAGTACTTTGTTGAAGCTCATTTAGTACAAATTACAGCCTCAAGTCTTTTTCAGTATGATGCTATATGCTGCCACCACCATGCTTACTGTAGGGATGGTATTGGTCAGGTGATAAACGGTGCCTGGTTTTCCTACAGACATCTTTGTTTCATCAGACTAGAGAATTTAGTTTCTCATGGTCTGAAAATCCTTCAGGTGCCTTTTGGCAAACTCCAGGCAGGCTGTCATGTGCCTTATATTAAAGAGTGGTTTCCATCTGGCCACTATATCATACACCATTATTGGTGAGTGCAGGTGCATTGTGCACAGTGTGCAAAAAATCATCCAGAGAAGATGTGCAGGTGCACCATGCACTGTGCAGAATTCAGTCAGAAGTCATGTATGAAACATATTAAAAAATGTCAGTGAATGTCAGACAAATATATTGATACACATCTGCTGCCTATGTGGTTAACTCCTTGGCTATGTGGAGAACACAGAGAGACCGCATGACATCTTGCATAATAGGGTGCGTAAAGTTCACTTATGTAATTTAGCTTATGTCAGCTTCAGCTATTAGTAGTAGAGGCTGAAATCTCCTACTTCTTCTTCCTCTTTCGACTGCTCCCATTAGGAGTCTCCACGGCGGATCATCCGTCTCCATACCGCCCTGTCCTTTACATCTGCCTCTTTCACCCCAACCACCTGCATGTCTTCCCTCACCACATCCATAAACCTCCCCCTTGGTCTTCCTCTTTTCCTCTTTCCTGGTGGCTACATCCTCAGAATTCTCCTACTGATATACCCCATGTCCCTCCTCTGCACATGTCCAAACCATCTCAATCGATCCTTCCTCACCTTGTCTCCAAAACATCCTACATGTGCTGTCACTATAATAAACTCGTTTCTAATCCTGTCCATCGTCATCATCAATTGACTCATAGATTTTTTCTCACTTCAGCCGTGAATAGACAGCACCTGGTCACTGGGAGGAGGGGTGGTCTTGCTTGCCTCCATCGTTGTTCTGCACCTCAAACCGGGCATAGAAGTCATCCAGCGCATCTAGGAGGGAGGCCTCATGGTCACAAGCAGGCGAAGTTGTCTTAGTAGTTTGTGATCCTCCCTAAGTACAGCAGCAAATATTGATGGGACTAACAACCAGTGTGGACTTTGCTCATCCATTTATACATCAGTAGTGGATGGCAGACCTGCTGAACATGAATTGCTATAAATGACTCAGCATTATGCTTTACCACCTAAATTTAGGAAGCTAAATTGCAAGACCCTTTTGGATGTTTATGCATTGTTTGTTCTGCATGACTTTATTAAATGTACCTTTGGAAGTCACCTCCTAGGTCACGACCTTGGATTTGCAGTATAGATAATGGAAGTGGAGATTTAGAAATTAAGTAAACTGAGGAGGTAGAGCAAGTTACTGTGTCTGCATCAATTACATTAAAGGGTCTGAGCTAAATTACTTCAGAATAAGAAAACCTTGCAGTGGTTTCAGCAGAAAACAAGTGAGGAATGTTTTTTTACAGGAAAGGGAGTTTTAGTTTTGCAATGACCATGCTGTGCTTGTCTGGGCATTCAATTGCCCAAAAACATCCTTTGCTTGACCAGAAGATCTTGCAGGTGCACCTCCATTTCAAGGTACACTATAGAAACTGTTGTCACAACACTGGGACAGAAGCCTTTTCCAGACTCTTTGATCAAAATTCTGTGGGCTTTGCACATTGCATGAGTGTCAACTTTACAGTCCAACCTCATTCCCAATTAGCCTAGCTGGGTCAAATGTTACATATGCGTATGTAACATCATAAAGATTGTGTGTGCTTTTTGAGCATTGCATTCCATATTTAGTCGCAATATGCTTTTATAATTCTGTGTAATACACAGTAGGTTTACTGACTACACTATTTTGTGTTTTGTGTATTTGTCCTACACTGTCTCTTGTATTGTCTTTTGCACTGTTTGCACCAGGTTGCACACAATGCACTTTATGTGGTGAGGACACTTACATTAAAACTTAGCTCTGTTATTTACTGTTATGTAGCTTTGTGTTGTTAAATGTAGCTCCAGGGTTCTGGAGGAACGTTGTCTCATTTCACTGTGTACAGCGTCAGATATATATGGTTGAAATGACAATAAAGGTGTTCAGTAGGGTTGAGATCAGATCACTATAGCAGGCCACTCAAGATATTTCTGTCCAAACCATTTAAACCATATCAGAACATATCTGAAGCTGACTTTGTGCACAGGGCCACATGCTGGAGCAGGTTTATGGAGGAACGTTGGCTCATTTTACTGTGTACAGCGTAAGATATATATGGTAAAAATGACAATAAGAGCTTTCTGACTCAGGCACTTCCTGAGGGGCTTTGCAGAGAAAACGTTGCTGTCTCTTTAATTACACAAATAGACACTGCACAGCCAACAAGACAGAGAACCGAGGAAGTGGCAGATGTCTAACAGCACTTAGAATGAAGATCCTCCTAATTTTCAACTTCTGCCTGATTATAGGTAAGTTACAACATATTTATTATCAACATTAAAACTTTGCACTGATGAACTTTTATAGCTGGACAGAAGAGCTTTTATTGTGAGGTTTCAGGGTACAAAAATTATCTACGGGCTGCTGAGTCTTTCTTTAGTTATTTTTAAAACACAAAGAGGAAGTTATATTACTATACTGCATTCTCAAGGAAATGTACATGTTCAAGTGAATTATACAGTAGAATATTTACCCACTTATGTTAATTGTAACATTCGCTTAGGAGGGTTTTTGTATCTGTGTAGAGGGTAGAAACTGACCATAACTTTACATTATGTGTTTAAAGGTCAGGGCTAATGCTTTATCAGTGCAGTCAGTCTGCAGTTTCATCATGCGCAAAATTATAAATGACTATAGTGTAAATGCAAAAAACAAAAGTGTGTGCATGCATAAATTTTGCAGTGTACAATGTAAACATGGTAGACATACATGTGCTAAGTGATGCAGAGGTAGATTGGGTCCATTTTATTATCGTATTTCTACAGGGGTGAATGTGCAAAGAATGCAGAAGTAGTCTGTCGCCATGTTTACATGTGCACTTTTTTGTCATTCCGGAAAAAAAAAAAACATTCTGATTGAAAGATTCGGTGGACTGTTTACATGAGCTGTAATGGCAGTTCAGATCAGTACGTCTTTATTTGTTTCCTGAAGGTAATTTGTTGGCAGCATACAAGAATATCAAAACCCAGCCATTAGGGTTGCACTCTTAGTGCCGGTCTCAAGGCCGGATAAATAGGGAGGGTTGTGTTAGGAAGGGCATCCAGCATAAAACATGTGCCAAATCAAATATACGGATAAGAAATCAGAATTTCATACCGGATCATACCGGACCATTACATGTATTGTTAGCCAGCAGGGTACCAGTGGAAATTGGGCTACTGCTGGCCAAAGGAGGAGAAGGATAGGAGGAAAATGTCTACAGAGACAGCAGGGAAAGGAGAAGTGGAGGAGAGTGGAGGTTCGGGTTGGTACTTTATATGTTGGTACTATGACTGGTAAAGGGGAAAAGGGAGCTGATATGATGGAAAAGGGGAAAAGTAGATATGTTATGTTCAGAAGACCAAGTGGAAAGGGAGTAAGGCCAGAAACATTGGAGGTGGATTTAAACTGTTCTATCATGGTGTGGATGTAAAGAGAAATGGTGTAGGGGTGATTCTGAAGGAAGAATACAGTAAGAGTGTAGTGGAGGTAAAGAGAGTTTCTGATAGGGTGATGAACATGAAACTGAAATTTGAAGAGGTGATTTCATCAGTGCTAATGCTCCACAAGGTGAAGGGAAAAAAGGTGATGAGGAGGTGATGGGTAAGTATGGTCTTAAGGAGAGTAATGTGGAAGGGCAGATGGTGGTATATTTTGCTAGAAGGATGGGAATGGCAATGGTAAATACTTATTTTAAGAAGTAGGAGAATCATAGGATGACATAAGAGTGGAGGAAGGTGCACACAGGTGGACAGTGTTTTATGTAGGAGATCCAACCTGAAGGAGATTGGAGACTGTAAGGTGTTGGCAGGGGACAGTGTAGATAGACAGCATTGGATGGTGGTCTGTAGGATGGTTTTGGAAGTGAAGAAGAAGAGGAGGAGATTGAGGACTAAAAGAAGACTGAATGAAGAAGAAGATGGTGGAAACTGAAGGAGGAAGACTGTAGTGTGAGGTTTAGGGAAGGGGTCAGAAAGGAGCTCGGTGGTGGTGAAGAGGTGCTGGATGATTGGGCAACTACTGCAAAAGTGATAAGGGAGACAGCTAGAAAGGTACTTGGTGTGACATCTGGAAATAGAAAGGAAGACAAAGAGACAAGTTAGTGGAATGAGGAAGTGTAGGAGAGCATAATGAGGTTGGGGAAACATAATTGGGATCGACAGAGAGATGAGAAAAATAGGCAGGAGTACAAGGAGATGAGACAGCAGGTGAAGAGGGATGTGGCGAAAGCCAAGGAAAAGGCATAAGAGAAGATGTAGGAGAAGTTGGACACGAAGGAAGGAGAAAAGGGTTTATACCGAGCAATAAAGGATGGAGATAGTAATGTGTTGACTAGTGAGGAGAGTGTGTTGAGAAGAGGGAATATTTTGAGGAGCTAATAAACAAGGAAAATGAGAGAGAGAGAAGGTTGGATGGTGTGGAGATGGTGAAGCAGAAAGTGGATAGGATTAGTAAGGGGCAAGTGAAAGCAGCATTTAGGAGGATGAAGAGTGGAAAGTTGTTAGGACCAGATGACATACTAGTAGAATCATGGAGATGTTTAGGAGAGATGCAGTGGAGGTTTAAACCAGGTTGCATACCAAGATTTTGAAAGGAGAGAGGATGCCTGATGAACGGAGAAGGAGTGCGCTGGTACCGATCTTTAAGAATAAGGGAGATGTGCAGACCTGTAGTAACAAGGAAGTACAAGGGAATAAAGTTGATCAGTCACACCATGAAGTTATAGGAAAGAGTAGTGGAAGCCAGGCTGAGAGAAGAGGTGACCATCTGTGAGCAATAGTATCGATTCATGCCGAGGAAGAGCACCACAGACGCATTATTTGCTTTGAGAATGTAGATGGAGAAGTATAGAGAAGGTCAGAAGGAGTTGCATTGTGGGTTTTTGTGGATTTAGAAAAAGGGTACGACTGGGTGGAGAGAGGAGTTGTGGAAGGAAGTCTGAGGAAGATGAGGAAGTCTGGTGTGTCAGAAGTATGTGAGGGTGGTGCAGGACATGCATGAGGACAGTATGACAGCAGTGAGGTGTGCAGTAGGAACGACAGACTGGTTTAGGGTGGAGGTTGGACTGCATCAAGGATTGGCTCTGAGCCCTTTCCTGTTTGCAGTGGTGATAGACAGGTTGACGGACGAGGTTAGACAGGAGTCTCCGTGGAGAGTGTGCTAGAAAAGTGAAGAAAAGAGTGCAGCCAGGGTGGAGTGGGTGGAAAAGAGTGATTTGTGATAGAAGAGTATCTGCAAGAATGAAAGGTAAAGTTTATAGGACTGTGGTGAGACCTGAGATTTTGTATGGTTTAGAGACAGTGGCATTGAGTAAAAGACAGGAGGTGGAGCTGGAGGTAGCAGAGCTGAAGATGTTGGGAGTGACGACGATAGACAGGATTCAAAAGGAGTTTATTAGAGTGACAGCACATGTAGGATGTTTTGGAGACAAGGTGAGGAAGGATCGATTGAGATGGTTTGGACATGTGCAGAGGAGGGACATGGGGTATATCAGTAGGAGAATGCTGAGGATGGAGCCACCAGGAAGAAGGAAAAGATGAAGGCAAAGGAGGAGGTTTATGGATGTGGTGAGGGAAGACATGCAGGTAGTTGGTTTAAAAGAGGCAGATGTAGAGGACAGGGGGGTATGGAGAAGGATGATCTGCTGTGGCGCCCCCTAATGGGAGAAGCCGAAAGAAGAAGAAGAATACAAGAATATTAATACACAAGACAACTCAAACACGATTTAAACACACAATTTTTCCAAAAAATATTGATTTAAAATGTTTTCACTTTATAGCTGAGGGGATAAATTAATGTCTAAAACTATTACTAGAAGTTCGACACTGCATGCCAGATGGAAGGAGGTGAAACTCTTGATTTATAGGATGAGGATGATTTAACAAAATGCTCTGGGTTTTACCCAAAACATGTCTATTGTATAACTGGGTAATCGTCATCTGCTTCCTTCCTGTAATTTTAATTCTGTGGTTATTAAAATGTCGCTTCAGACAATCTTTGGTTTTCACATTTTTAAGAATTGAACCAACACAACAATGAAAATGATAACAGCAACTCAATGTAGGATTTGTAAAACATGCACATCAAAGTTTTATCCACATTAAATGTCCTAAGTTTCTTCAAACAATATAGTCTTTTTTGCCCCTCTTAGACAAATAATCAGTATTTGGAGTACAATTTATTTTCCAGGACAGTACCCAAATATTTTTTACATTTCAAAATTCTCATACCCACTCCATACATGCATGTTTGCTGAATAGATTTCCTCTAAGAGTTAAAATCAATAGTCATCTCAATGGATGGACATTAAATAAAAAAAAAAAAGCATTCTGACACTAAATAATAAAATATCCACCACAGGACCATGTATAGAGTCCTCCTCACTTAGTAAACTAACAATTATCAGCAAATTTGCTTATTTCTAAAACTACTCTTACTATCATTTGTGTACAAAATAAATAACAAAGGAGAAAGGACACCTCGTGGTGACCCAGTAGATGACACCAATAATTCAGTCATTTACCTTAACTCTCTGTGTTCTCTGTACAAGGGCAGCTAAAACCTATCCAAGTGCTGAAGTATTAATTGTAAAAGATTTACTACTGCATCCTCTACACCTCACTTAGACCTATATGCAAATAGAATTGGTTCTAGAGATCTCTGAATTTCTTTCTTTTGGCTTCTCCAATTAGAGGGTCGCCACAGCGGATCTTTTTACACTGGATGCCCTTCCTAACGCAACCCTCCCCTTTTATCCGGGCTTGGGACTGGCACTAAGGCTTTTGCAACCCTAATGGCTGGGGTTGGTTCCCTGACCGGGGATCGAACCTGGACTGCAGTGTTGAGGGAACTTCTAGAGATTTCTGAATGCTTTGCATAATTTCTCTCTTTACCTTTTTTTGTTTAAATTATTTATAACTACAGCTGTGTCACAGTTCTAAAGTCATCTAGTGTCTATACATAAAAAAAAGTGCACTGGAATCACTGTAGACTGCTTTTAATGTGCCGGTATGTTTTATTGTTGAAGAGACAGAGCTAAAATATTATAAAATATTAGTCATAACTGATTGATTATATTCTTAAGAAATCTATCATTTATATTATCAGGCCCAGGTGCCTTCCTGATTTTACATTGTTTAAAGTCTGTTCACATCACCCACATTAAAAACACAATCATGCTCTCGGTTTATTCTACATTAATTTTTAAACTCTCAATTATTAGAATCAAATAGTAAATAAAAATTATTAAAGGCCTGTGACAAAACTGCATCTGAACTGAATCCATTAAACTAATTTTATTATTCCTTTTCCTACTATCCTGACCTGTTATTAAGTGCATCCCTCCCAAACGAAACGTCTCTAAATTACGTATGTAACCCTGGTTCCCCAAAGGGAATGTGACACTGCATCAACAATGCTTTGCAAACAATTATGCGTGACCACACTCTGAATCATATGTGTAATCTGTCCAACGAAAGTGTATGATGTCACTACCAAAACACATGTGGTGAGAGGGAAGGAAGTGCTCGCAGCGATGCAGGCAGTGAGATGCAGCGTTGCAGCGATGCAGCCCTGAGATGCAGCGTCTCGTTCCCTTGGTGAACCAGGGTTACATAAGTACGTTCCCCTTTAGGGTTTCCAATCGAGCTGCATCAACAATGCCTCGGGAATAAGAGTACAACACTGCCAGGCTGATGAATACCTGCCTAGCATGGATGGGCACACCTAGATTGAAGGACTAAGGGGCCAGGAGTGGCACTAAGGTCAAGGCTGTAAGACTGACCCTCACAATGAGACCTTATACCTGGCTGGGGTTGCACCCGCAAGCAAACCTGTGAGAGCGGAAAGGGAGGAATTGCTGGAAAGCCGCAGAATGTCTTTTGGCCTCCTGGAATCTGTCAACAACATCTTTGCTGAACAGGCCAGTTGGCATGACATCCAGGAGAAAGGGTCTGTGCCTGTCACTGAGATCAAAGAGAGTCAACCACAAGTGCACTTAGCAACATCTTGAATTACTACCTCCAAAAGTTCCTTAAACTGGTTTATCTGCCGAGGCAAGTCCACAGGCTAATCCAGTACAGTGCCTCTTTTCGGAGGAAGAGAGGTGAAGCACTGCGTCCTCTCTGCAGTGGGAAGAAACCACCAAAGAGCTGTCTACCAAAACCTGAGAAAATGTGCTGGATCTCCTTATTAGATTCCCGATTCTCAAATTTTAACACAAGATCTTCCTTATAGACTGCTTTTGCCTTATTAATTTCACACTTTATTTCTTTGTTTTGTCTAATAATACAAAATACATCATGCAGATGCACTGGGACACATCATCAGTGATGTATCCTGGGGCCATTGGGTGTTTAGGGTCTTTCAACATCAGACACCCTCGTCCAGGCGACCCAGCCGGGGTTGATCAGACTCCAGCCTGTGTCCCAGTAGCAATTGGCCACGGTTCTGCCTTTTTAGCCTAAAATATTCTACTCTATCTCCCTTTCTAAAGGCCCAACTTCTTTTTGACAGAAGATTTTGTAACCCAAGTTTTCTGTTTAAATATTTCCAGCACCACCACTTTCTTTTTTTTTTTTTTAGCAAAGCCAACATGGTGGTCCTCTTCAAGCAGGTGGGAATTTAGTGTTGTGCAGAAGTCACACTTAATATATCTGCAAAAGACATCAGCTTTGAGTAGGTTCTAAGTATCTGTCTAGGGATGTTGCCTGGGCTGGCTTATTTCCATAGTATTTTTTCCCAATAGTCTGCAAATGAAGCTTTGAATGGTGGGATCTGTGTGTTACAGAAGTTTAAGTTTTAGTTAGGAATTCTAAGAAAATTGGAAAATAATAAATTGATCTCATGTGTGATGTGCTTTTGTCCCAATACACCCATTTTTTTAATGAATGAATTATGTTTATAATTTAAAGTATTTGTATTAGTTATTTTATGTATTTGTTGTACCTGGATCCTCTGATTCTCTTCTGCTATTCCAGTATACCAATGTTCATTTTGGTCTTACATGTTGCACAATCATCCTGGATCACATTTCATTCCACTGTATTTCATTCTCCAGCTGGATCTGATGCTGACATTCATGTTCAGTCTGGATCTCCTGCTAAAGACACCAGATTCTCTCTGTATGATGACACAACAGCCAAAATCTTCACTGTCAACATCACTGATCTGAGAGCAGAGGATGCAAACACTTACTGGTGTGGGATCGAGCGGGCAGGGCCATTAAGAGATATTTACACAAAGCTTCAACTGCTGGTTAAAATGGGTGAGTTATACACAGAGGATATTAAAATAATCTCACACAATAGTTCACTTCTTTATTATATTTTATTATAATTACTTTATCATATAGCTCTTTTTTATTATATTTCTGTCATGTCATTCATCATATATCACTTTTTTCAGTTACTCCATCGGAGCAGGGTTCACCACAAAACCACTGCTCGCTCATCCAATGGTATGTAGACCTGCATCCATACTGTAATTGAGTCATATTTTATATATATATATATATATATACACACACCGGAATTTCCGGACTATTAAACGCACCCAAATATAAGCCGCACCCACTGAATTTGACCAAGATTTTTATTTTGAACATAAATACACCGCACCTGTCTATAAGCCGCAGGTATCTACACTGAAACTAATGAACTTCACACAGGCTTTAATGAAAGACAGTGTCTGTTACACGGCTTGTATCTAAACAGAAGCCTACCAAGAAAGTCATTGTTCTCTGTCTTCCTCCTTCCTTTCACAACAATTTCTCTCTCTGTTTTTCTTTTGGCATCGTCGTGTGTTTAAAAATCACCATCGGTGAAGCTTTTCTCCCGATGCCGTGCAGCTCAGAACACAGGTGAAGTGTGTTTTCATGCCCGGTTGTTTTCAGTGTGACGAATGATCCACATTTCCTGTAGACAGTCCGAGTGAGCGGCAGGTCAAACCTCAGAGGAACATCATCCATATTTATGATGTGGTGCGGCCCGATTCAGTGGGAGCGCATCTGATTCAATATAAAGAGTTTCATTGGTTAACCTGAACCCGTTCGGAAATTTCATTGGTCTAATGTTATGGGGCTCAGTGTTTTTTTGGCTTGAAGTTTGTGAAACTGGGAAAAACCCAGGAAAAATCCATAAATTAGCCGCTTTATTGTTTAAGCCGAAGGGTTCCAAAAGTGGAAAAAAGTAGCGGCTTATAGTCCGGAAAATACGGTGTGTGTTTTTTTTTATTAATTTTTATTTTTTTTCATGTTTACACTTTGGACAGTGGCAACAATATTTATACTAGATGAATGTCTGTGTGACAAAATAAATTTAAGTCTAAGATAAAAGCCAGATAACACATTAGCACTCACCTTTTGAGCCTCTGTGAATTAGAATTACTTTCTTTTTATAATATTTCATGCCATTGCATGAGCATGTACATCACATCACTGTCCTGCTCAGCACTTTGATCGTTAATAAAGACACTCCTTGGCTATCTAAAAAATAAAGACGAAAAGTTTTTTTTTTTTTAACCTAATCAGTTCTGACATGGAGGCTGCAGATTATTTAAAAGCAGGTACACATTTTGCAAAGTGCTTCACACCTCTCGGACGCTGTGGTTTGAGAAGTGTGAAGCGCTTTGCAAATGTGTCTAAATGTTTTTTTTTTTAACTGAGCAAAAATGCATCTTGCCCAGGTAAAAAAAAACCTTCATTTTCAACCTTCATGATGACCTGCTTAACAGTTGCTGTTCTTTGTACCCAAAATTAAATACAACAGTAATTCACTTACATAGTCACACCAATAACACACACCTCTTATACATAACTAATAAGTCAATGACACAGCATTTTTAATTTATTTAAACCAAACATAAAGGTTTTCTCCCATAGTTTTACTCAATCTTCACCTAAAAAACTATTATAATATATAACATTTTAATGTTTTTTTTTTCCCGTTTCAGACAAGTGATGTTTATGAAAATAGCCCAAATTTTAATTCTCTTCAAGAAACAGTAAACACCAATTTACCCAAATCTGTATGCAAGACTCCAAGCAGTCAGACACAATCTACCAGAATTCATCCAATACTGATAATCAATCAGATTCAGTCTACCAGAATCTGACAGTCACAAAAAACAAATAAGATTAAGATAAGATTAAAATGCTGGTGCAGTGTTTATTGGTTCCCCAGCAGATGTTTGTGGTTTGTCAAGAAAATTCATTTTATTGTTTTTACTTATCATTTCTTAAAATCCATTGCATGTTACAACCAAATTCCAACCAAATAAAGGTTAGGATGCTGTGTGAAATGTAAATAAAAGCAGAACACAATGATTTGCAAATCTCATTAACCCATATTTTATTCACAGTTGAAGATAGAAAACATATCACATGTTTAAAATGAGGAAATGAACCATTTTAAGGAAGAAAAAGGTCATTTTGAATTTGGATACTGAAACATGTCTCAAAAACATTTGGGACGGGGCAACAAAAGTGTGGAAAAAGTAAATTGATTAAAAATTAAACAGTTGGAGAAATACTTTGCAACTTCATTTTGGGATTTGAGGGGAACACAACATTCATTTTCTCCTGCTTATCCGTAATTCGGGTCGCGGGGGCAGCAGTCTAAGCAGGCCCCCGCCTTCGACTGCTGCCCAATCCTCACAGCACCGTCCCTTACGGTCCCTCCTGCAGGTGGCAAGTCCACGGGAAGGCGGCCCCACGTCACTCCGACGTCACGAACCTTGATATTTCCCTTGTAAGGGACCCCCGGAGCATAGAGGGTTAAGGGCCTTGCTCAAGGGCCCAAGAGTGGCAGCTTGGCGATACCGGGGCTCAAACCCCAGACCTTCCGATCGGCAACCCAGTGCCTTAACCGCTGGAGCCACCACTCCCCGGAACACAACATCTAAAACATATTTATGTAAATTTTTATATTTGTCTCATATCAGATCTCTATGCTTACCTGTTTTTGTGTTTACATGCAACATGTGCATGTTACAGCTCCACCTTGCTTTTCTTGTGATTCATCACTTGCCTCACTTCATATCTGTTTGGAGTTTACTTTTTGATTAATTTGTGCTTAAATACTCTGTTGTGTCCATGTCTACTTCACAAAATAACTATTTCTTATGTCCTAGTATTGTTGCTTGCCAGCCACTCGACCCACTCCTGGATTATGTTCTTGCTTTTGGATTTCAATTTGAACTTGTTTGCCATTTGTATTAATAAAACATTTTTATCTGCACTGCATCTGCTTTTGTTTGAATAGAACTCACATTACACATCACATTACTTTGCCAGTATCATGGATGAGTAAGATTGAGATGAAGTAATCATCATGCTTTAACTTAAATAAAATTAATTGTTATATTTGCATGGTGATTTTAACAATGGAAATTGTCCTAAAGCAGGTTTACAGAATTAATAGATTATAAACTCAACTCAACTTAGTTCAGTTTCTTTAGTGGTTTTTTTTTTCCCTTTCCCAGCTACACTTAGTCTTTTTTCAGATTGCAGATATTCTTTCATACAATGAAAATGTTTAATTTGAGAGTCTGGTGAGGCCCCAAACCCGAGGAGAGTCAGTGATTCATGTTCCCGTCATGTTCCCTACTGATCACCAAACTACAGTTCAGCATCAGTTCAAAGGCAAGCAGAACATTTAAAAGAGAAATAAATGAAGAAGAAACTCCAGACTCGAATTACACATTTTTTTTAAGCAGTTGAACAGAAGGTTTTGGGCTCATGATAATTGTAATAGAAATCAAATTCAACTCATTAATACCGTTCTATTGAGAGTCACATTAGAGTCTTTTCACATAAATTGATTTAACAGTTGATTAAGCAAAGAGTCATAATAAATCAGTACTTTGGATTCTTAAGTAACCCAGACATGAGAGTTGCATAAGCCAGTGCACTCTTAGTGCCGGTTTCAACCCCGGATAAATGTGGAGGGTTGCGTTAGGAAGGACATCCAGTGTAAAACATGTGCTAGATCAAATATCCGGATCGGAAACCAGAAATTCATAGCGGATCTGTCGAGACCCGGGTTACCAACGACCGCCACAGGTATCGTTGGCCAACAGGGTACCGGTGAAAATTGGGCTACTGTTGGCTGAAGGAGGAGAAGGAGAGGAGGAAGACGTCTACAGAGATGGCAGGGAAAGGAAAAGTGGAGGAGAGTGGAGGTTCAGGTTGGTATTTTAAATGTTGGTACTATGACTGGTAAAGGGAGAGAGGGAGCTGATATGATGGAGAGGAGAAATGTAGATATGTTGTGTGTTCAGGAGACCAAGTGGAAAGGGAGTAAGAGCAGGAACATCGAGGAGGGTTTAAACTGTTCTATCATGGTGTGAATGGAAAGAGAAATTATGTAGGGGTGATTCTGAAGGAAGAGAACATTAAGAGTGTAGTGGAGATGAAGAGAGTTTCTGATAGAGTGATGAACGTTAAGGTGGAAGTTAAAGGGGTGATTATAAATGTCATGAGTGCTTATGCTCCACTAGTGGGTTATGAGACGAGGAGAAATAAAAATCCTGGAGTGAGTTAGATGAAGTGGTGGAGAGTGAACCTAGGAATGAAAGATTAGTGATCGGGGCAGATTTTATGGGCATGTAGGTGAAGGGAACAGAGGTGATGAGGAGGTGATGGTAGGTATGGCCTTAAGGAGAGGAATGTTGAAGGGCAGATGGTGGTAGATTTTACTAAAAAGGATGGAAATGGCAGTGGTAAACACTTATTTTAAGAGGAATAAGGAGCACAGAGTGATGTATAAGATTAGAGGAAGGTGAACACATTTGGACTATGTTCTATGCGGGAGATGCAACCTGAAGGAGATTGGAGACTGCCATGAAGTCTGTAGAGTGAGGTTTAGGGAAGAGGTCAGACAGGGGCTCGGTGGTGGTGAAGAGGTTCTGTATGATTGGACAACTACTGCAGAAGTGATAAGGGAGACAGCTAGAAAGGTTCTTGTTGTGCCATCTTGAAATAGAAAGAAAG
This sequence comes from Silurus aristotelis, assembly GCF_946808225.1. Taxonomy (NCBI): domain Eukaryota; kingdom Metazoa; phylum Chordata; class Actinopteri; order Siluriformes; family Siluridae; genus Silurus; species Silurus aristotelis. Next base: position 1,952,407 of record NC_139593.1, read on the forward strand.
ACAAAGAGACAAGGTCATGGAATGAGGAAGTGCAGGAGACCATAAGGAGAAAGAGGTTGGAGAAACAAAATTGGGATCAGTAGAGAGATGAGAAAAGAAGGCAGGAGTACATGAAAATGCAGGGATGTGGCAAAAAAAAAGGAAAAGGCATATGAGGAGCTGTATGTAAAGCTGGACACTAAGGAAGGAGAAAAGGATTTGTAGCGATTGTCCAGGCAGATGGACTGAGCTGGAAAGGATGCACGTTAGAGCAATAACAGATGGAGATGAAAATGTGTTGACTAGTGAGGAGAGTGTGTTGAGAACATGGAGGGAGCATTTTGAGCAGCTGATGAATAAGGAAAAAAAAGAGAGAGAAGGTTGGATGATGCGGAGATGGTAAAGTAGGAAGTGGACAGTATTAGTAAGGAGAAAGTGAGAGCAGCGGTTAAGAATAAAGTTGATAAAGTTGATTCGTCACACCATGAAGTTATGGGAAAGAGTAGCGGAAGCCATTCTGAGGAAAGAGGTGACCATCTGTGAGCAATATTATGCCAAGGAAGAGCACTACAGATGCAATTTTGCTTTAAGAATGTGGATGGAGAAGTATAGAAAAGGTCAGAAGAAGTTGCATGGTGTATTTGTGGATATAGAGAAAGCATACGTGGAGAGATGAGTTGTGGTATTGTATGAGGAAGTCAAGTGTGTCAGAGAAGTATGTGAGGGTGGTGCAGGACATGTATGAGGACAGTGTGACAGCAGTGAAGTGTGCAGTAGGAATGACAGACTGGTTTAAGGTGAAGGTTGGACTCCATCAGGGATCGGCTCTGAGAGTAGGGAGCAGGTGAAGAAGAGCCTGGAGAGGTGCCGCTACCTTCTTTTAGGGGCTGCTCCGGCTGGTAGCACATAATACATTACCGCTAGTTCAAAACCCCTAGCTAGCAAAATGAACAAAAAACAACACAGGTTATTCACGTTTATTAAATTTTTTAAATACCAGTTTTTATGCCGTATGCCGTTGTATTTTATTTTAAAAACGTTAAAGGCAAACCTATCTTGAGCGCTTCCTTCAAAGCGGAGCATGGAGGTATGGGGAATACTAGTGGTAGGAAGTCCAGTAGATCTCTCACGGCAACGAGGAGATCCAACGTGAGTGAGGTGGAATCGGGACCTTATAAAGGGGAAAGGTAAATGGGGGAGAGGTGTAGGTGATTAGAGCAGGGAGAGGGTGAGTGAGAGTTAGAGGGATTTCCTGACAAAATCACACTTGCTTTGGTGTGAATTTAAAAATGATAATATTAAAATATAGATGACTAGATATAGATGAATATCATTAATCATAAATAATAACATAATTAAAGGTAAATTGAGCAAATGTGTTATTTCAGAAGTGTGCATCAAACTGGTAGCCCTTCACCTTAATCTGTACCCAAAAAGTAGCTCTCAGTTTCAAAAAGGTTGGTGACCCCTGGTTTAGAGACAGGGGCATTGACTAAAAGACAGGAAGTGGAACAGGAGGTATCAGAGATGAAGATGTTCAGATGTTTATTGGGAGTGACGAGGATGAACAGGATTAGAAATTAGTTTATTAGAGTGACAGCACATGTAGTACGTTTTGAAGACAAGGTGAGGGAGGCGATTTTGAGATAGTTTGGACATGTGCAGAGGAGGGACATATCGGTAAATCAGGGTATATCGGTAGAACAATGCTGAGGATGGAGCCTTCAGTTTTAGACATCACTTTATGCTGGTAAATGGGTAGATATAACATTGTAAGTGGTAAACAATGAAGTGTCTGATGGACTGATGCAATCCAGCAGCCTCTCTGGATGTGAACAAAAGGGACGGGTGTTAATTTTCGCAGAAATAAAATTTTTTCTATAATTATATTTATTATTATTCATTCCTCCAGACTAGAATGGTTAATTTTGAACCAGGAAGCTACAAAATGTGTGAGCAATGGAGCGATGTCCTGGAGAGATACTCCAGCAGACCAGGCCATAGAGGCAGCCATACTCCAGGTAGAATGAGCCTTGACTCCGAAAGAAGGAGGAAGACCAGTGGACTCATAAGATGAGGAAATGGCATCCACTATCCCCCTTCTGAGAGTCAGGAAAACTGGCAGGAAAACCTTTCCTATGACAGCCATAGCAGACAAACAGCTGCTCCAACTTTCTCTATGGACACAGTCGATTTTGCTTTCTCCTGGTTGGGGGGCCAGGAAAGGAGGATGGCAGAATGCCTGCAGCACGACGAGTCGTTGGGAAGCCTAAGGCACCTTAGGTACTTACCCAGGTTTATGGTAGAGAAAGCCACTGGCCATGCCAGGAGCAATCTCCTGGAGAGATGGGGCCACAGAAAGAGCCTGTTGGTGTAGGTCCTTAACCCTCTTCAAGAAGGATATTGCCAAAAGTTAAGTGGTCTTTACAGACAGGTACCTAAGGGCCACCTCTGCCAAGTGCTCAAAGGGGGCTCAGATAAAGCAGCCAAAACAACGGCCAGGTCCCACACAGCCACACGGGCCTCAGCCATTGGGTGCTGTGCAGGAAACGTGTCATGAGAGTGTGCTTACCCAGAGAGTGCCTCGCGGGCGGGGTACAATAAGCCATGATAGCGGACTTCAGGGTTGATAGAGCCAACCCTGTGGTAAATTGTTCCTGCATCTGAACCGACCGGGCAGTTGAATGGGTCTAACTGGTGGTGCTCACACCACATGGTGAACAGGTGCCATCTGCCTCAATAGAGAGACCAGCTGCTAGAAACTGTGCCCCCTCAGGGGCCACAGCCAAAGCTTCCATAACTCTGGGCAGGGGTGAGCAGGGTTCCCCCTGCCTGAGAGAGTAGATCCCTTCTTGGAGGGATTTCCCAAAAAAGGTTCCTCGACTCGAGAGGGCGTCTGCTCTCCAATTTAGATGACCTGGGATATAAACTGCTTTAAATGAGAGAAGCTTTTACTGGGACCACAGGAGGATCTGCCATGCCAGCCTGTACAGGATCTGAGACCCCCCTGGTGGTTGATGTACGAGACCACTGACGTGTTGCACATGGCAATCTCTCAGGTCTCAGAGGAAGTGTTTTAGAGCCAAAAACACACCCACCTAATCCAGGCAGGTAATGTGCCATGAGAGATGTAGCTCATTACATCGACCTTGAGACAGAAATGTAGGTTCTTTCCACATATGTAAGGCTCAAAGGGCTCGTCGCGAGACCTTGACAGTACAGAGTGGACTGCACTTTCAGGAGAACCCTCTGGAACCGCTTCAGAGTGAATGACTGGCCTTCTCTTACTCTCCTGACTGCTGTGAGGATAACTTCGATCTGGGCAGGAGACACTTGTGCCTGCATCATGGTCAAATCCCACACCATGCATAAAGTCGCATTCATACACTTTGTGAAGGTGCAGGGCGAGAGTGCTAGTCCGAATAGGAGGACCTGACATTAGTAAGCTTCACTCCCAAAAACAAACCTCAGAAACTCCTGAGAGCGGGAAGGATGACTTTGTGGAAATATGTGTCCCTTAGATCTATCGTGACAAACCAGTTATTAGAAAGACGGATGATCCACTGTGGCGACCACTAATGGGAGCAGCCGAAAGAAGAAGAAGAAGTTCTGTTAAGCTAAATACAATAATGAAAGCAATGAAAGCCAGAACAGGACACCATTGCTCATTTTCTCCACACAACAATAAGCCACCTGGACGAGAGAAAAGGGAATTATGCAAAAATGCTGTTTGTGGACTACAGTTCAGCATTCAACACCATAATTCCCTCCACGCTCACCCCTAATGTGGAGGCTCTAAGACTTAGCCTGCCACCATGTCAGTGGATCTTTAACTTCCTTACGAACAGACCACAAGCTGTAAACACCCCTCATCCAACCCTCAGCTCCCCAGGGTTGTGTTCTGAGCCCCCTGCTGTACTCCCTGTACACATATGACTGTGTGGCCACTTCCAACTCCACCACAATCATCAAGTTTGCTGACAACACTCTTTTGTTGGGCCTGATCTCCAAAAATGATGAGATGGCCTACCTACAGGAAATTGAAAACCTGGATAGATGGTGCCAGGAGAACAATCCTCTTGTGAACGTCAGAAAGACTAAGGAGTTGATAGTGGACTTCAGCACGAAGCAGGAGCAGTCATACCAACCGCTAAACATCAACGGGACCCCAGTGGAGAGAGTGGACAGTTTCTGGTACCTAGGTGTTCACATCACACTGGACCTGTCTTGGTCCCGCCGCAGCAACACCCTGGTGAAGAAGGCCCGGCAGTTTCTGTGCCATCTAAAACGCTTAAGGGACTTTAAACTACCCTCTCAGGTGCTAAGGACTAGCACCATTGAGGGCATCATGACAGGTAGCATAACTGGTTCAAAAACTGCACCATGCAGAACAGGAGAGCCCTCCAGAGGGTGGTGCGGTCAGCTGAACGTACCATCCACACCCAGCTCCCTGACGTACATCTACAGCGTGCGGTGCCAGACCAGAGCTAGGAAGATTGTAAAGGACCTTAGCCATCCTAACAATGGACTATTTTCTTTGAAGTTTCTTCTGAGTTTAAACCAGGATCAAGTACTGACCTCTCTCTCCATCTTCACTCATTTCTGCACTTTTTTTGCACCATTATGCCACTTTAACTCTGAACTGTCACTTCAACTCTGGACTTGAACAGCACAGTGTCACTTAATACCACACCATACTGCACATGGACACTTTAAGGACAATCACTAAATGTTGGACAGTTGTATAAAGCTTTTCACTGCATGCCGTACTCTGTATGTATGTGTGTGTGACAAATAAAATTTTATTTTATTTTATTTAATGAAAAAAATGTATGATAATCTTATACACAACAATCAAACAAAATGTACAGGTTATCATGATTATTTCGTTTGTATGTTTGTTTCTTGTGTGTGTGTTTAGTGGTTTAGGGTGATGATGACCATGCTGTTTGTTTCACTTCCTTAGTTGATATGCACAATGCAGACACGACATGTTACTAATATTACAAAGCAACACCCTTAGTTGCAGCAACTAATTCAGAGGAAAGAGGACTCATCAACAACTCACCTTTAGCAACCCGATCTCACAACTTTATTTTGGTCGCTGGACATGAAGGTCAAGTAGACACGGTAAGGAACAATTTGTAAAAAATATTTTTAATCACTAAATACACTCATTAGTTTAATCTCATAGAAAGGTTCAGTGTTGGGTTTTTTCAGTGCAGCTGATTTGCTTGAAAGCTTTTTTGCAAGCTTTATTACCTTCGTCAACTTTTACTGATCGACTATCAGTGCTGAGAAATATGTTAAACATCAATATCCTGATAAATTGTGCTTGGCAGTGTCTGAGTTTATATCAGTTTATAAACTTTGCCAAATGATTGAATATTAAAATATTTGCAAAAAATTCTAACACATAAAATATATCCATGAAATCACGCTTTGGCGTTGTTCTATGTAAATGAATGTGGCTGTGCAGGAACAAAGTCATGTAGAGAATCTGTAGGATTGATGACTGTATATAGTTACATCTGTGTGTACACACGTGTGATAAACACCAGTGTTGGAGTGTGTACTGGTGTTTCTTCCACACACAATTACAAATTGTTCTACACACTTAAACAAATGAATAAATGAGAGCTCTAGAATCAGAAAGTAAGAGAGTCCAAGTAGCTGGTTTTCTAGCTGTGGCTATGGAAGGCCACTGGGGTCATTATGCAGCTCTGTACTGATGTATTGTGGAAAGCCAATTAGGGTTTTTACAGTAAGACGGCTATGTAAATGTACTGTGTAGGGCCAATGGGTATATTCTAACCAGTGGTGTACAGTAATGAAGTAAAAGCAGTTTGTTACTGTAATTTAGATGATGACAGTGTGACAGAAGTGAAGTGTGCAGTAGGAACAACCTACCGGTTCAAGGTGGAGGTGGTACCGGATCAAGGATTGGCTCTGAGCCCTTACCTGTTTGCAGTGGTGATAGACAGGTTGAAGGACGAGTTCAGACAAGAGTCTCCATGGACTATAATGTTTGCGGATGACATTGTGATTTATGGTGAGAGTAGTGAGCAGGTGGAGAAGAGCCTGGAGAGGTGGGATGTGTAGCACGTTTTAAAGATAAGGTGAGGGAGGCGAGATTAAAATCGTTTGGACATGTGCAGAGGAGGGACATGGGGTATATCGGTAGGAAAATGCTGATCATGGAGCCACCGGGACGGAGGAAAAAAGGAAGACCAAGGAGGAGGTTTACGGATGTGGTAAAGGAAGACATGCAGGTAGTTGGTTTGTAAGAGGCAGATGTAGAGGACAAGGGGGTATGGAGACTGATGATCCGCTTCTCAATGGGAGAAGCCAAAAGCTTAAAACATTCTTTACGTGCTTAGTCCACCACTGATGCTAACACTGTTTTGGGTTTTAAAAAAAGAATTTCTATTCAAAAGTCAAAACTCTTAGAATTGTGAGCTTTTTCTATTATTTTGTTGTTATGTCTCAGCTTGGATTATCTAATGTTTTTTTTTTTTGTAACAGGTTTAATTGTGGTTGGTGAATATTTGATTGTTTTAATGAAATTAAATTAACTTGGTTAAGAGAGGTGCGAAATCTTCTGTCCTGGAAATGTTACAGCTTTACCTCTGACTGTTACGAATCTTTGACACTGAAGACTCCTTACATAAATCTAAAATAAATTCAAGAGCAACATATCTTTTTCTTAAAAAAAAATGGAAAATGGTTTAAACTATTTTATTTTTTGCAAGTCATTTTTTTATTTATTTAATTATTCTATAGAACCTTAAGTAATGATGTTCGTAACAATGGAGTCTCCACTTTGTCAGATTTTTCTCCTCATGATCTCAGGTGAGTTACACATTTTATCATTACTGCCCCCCCCCCTCGCTCTTTTAGCATACTACTGCTAGCTGCTACAAAGCGCATGCCCACTCAGAGCGTGATCATCTATTTCTGTGTTTAGGCTCAACATAGAATTGTTTTGGTCTATGTCACATGTCTTTTTTATTGTTATTATTATTATTATTATAATTTATGTAATGTCTCCACCCCTGTATTGTCATTGGTCCTTATGCTACCGTGTCTTTAATCACAGGTGTCTTTGTTTTTAGTGTTGATTATGTCTGTATATTTTCCCTGTTATTTAAATTTTTTTAAACAGCCAATTCGGTTTGTTTTCTGTTTTTTGACCTCACTTTTTCATTTTCACATGCTAGTTTTGCTTTGTTCATGTTTTAAATCAAAGCTTGATTTATAAAGCACATTTAAAAACAACAGCTGTTGGCCAAAGTGTTATACAGAATTTAAGCATAAAATAAAATACAAAATACAACAAAATAAAAGTCAACATAGGACACGGCAACAGATAATACCCTAAAGCTATGCCAGTGTGCTTACCTATGATCATACGCAACAGTAAAAAGATAAGTTTTAAGAAGAGACTTAAAATTAGCATATGTTGGTGCAGTTCTTATATAGGGTGGTAACTTGTTCCATATCTGTGGAGCAGCCACTGAAAAGGCACGATCTCCTTTCAATTTCAAACGTGTCCTAGGAACAGTCAACTGAAGACTACCTGTTGACCGAAGTTCCCTAGAGAGATTACATTGGAACAGAAGGAGATCAGAGATATCGGATGGAGCCAATCCATGGAGACCTTTATAGACAAACAGAAGTGTTTTAAAATGAATACGGAATTTAACTGAAAGCCAGTGGAGAGAGATCAACACTGGTGAAATATGTTCCCTCTTCCTAGTTGCAGTTAACAATCGAGCAGCAGCATTTTGGACAAGTTGAAGACGAGACATTAGAAACTGTGAAACACCCAAGTACATTCATTCATTCATTCATTCGTTCATTTATTTATAAAAGCACATTTAAAAACAACCCAGGGTTGACCAAAGTGCTGTACAAATTAGAATGAACAGGTACAGGTATACATTACAAACATTACAAAGAAAGCAATAAATGAATAAATTAAGAGCTTAGAAGATGTGTTTTAAGATTTGATTTGAAAGAAGAGAGTGATGATGCCGACTGGATCGATGCTGGAAGGTTATTCCAAAGTTTAGGGCCTACTATTGCAAAAGCTCGGTCTCCACGATGCTTTAACCTCGTTCTACAAATAAAGAGCATTCCGAGAGTGCCTGATCTGAGGTTCCTAAAGGGGTTATGATGGTATAAAATCTCAGAAAGGTATATAGGCGCTAAACCATGTAGTGCTTTAAAAACAAAAACTAGAATTTTAAATTCTATACGCAATTTTACAGGTAGCCAATGCAAAGAAGTTAAAATCAGATTAATATGATCAAACTTTCGTTTTCCTCTTAAATGTCTGGCTGCAGCGTTCTGTACTGTTTGAAGACGTCCGATCAGAGATTGATTTGCTCCATAATAGAGCGAATTACAATAATCGAGACGTGAAGTAATAAAAGCATGGATAAGTAGTTCAAAGTTCTTAAAAGATAGAGCAGGTTTGACTTTTGACAAACGTCGTAGGTGAAAAAAACATGATTTGACGACAGCATTAATCTGTTTATCAAACTTGAGCCCTGAGTCAAACAGAACACCAAGATTTTTTGCATATGGAGTAACATAAGAGCTTAAGATGCCGAGGTCTAAATTGCTAAAATCATAAAAATCACTTGGACTAAACAGTAAGACTTCAGTTTTGTTTTCGTTTAAGGATAAAAAATTATCGGAAAGCCAAGTTTTCACTTTATGAAAGCAAAACAACAGAACCTTTAAGGAGCTTGGATCACTGTGTTTAAAGGGGAGATACAGTTGGGTGTCGTCAGCGTATAAATGAAATGATACTCCATGTCTGGAAAAAATGGAACCCAATGGCAGCAAGTATAGGGAGAACAGTGTTGGGGACAGGATGGATCCCTGAGGAACACCACAGGAAAGACATGCAGTAGAGGAGGTATGTTGGCCAATTCGGATAGAAAACAACCTATTAGTTAAAAAAGACTGAAACCACTTCAAAACGATACCCTGAAAGCCTAAAAGACTTTCCAGTCGAGAGAGAAGAATAGAGTGATCAACCATGTCAAAAGCAGAGCTGAGGTCTAAAAGGACCAGAGCTACAGCGCTTCCGTTATCTGTAGCCAACATAATGTCATTGGTAACTTTCAGTAGAGCAGATTCAGTACTGTGCAATTTTCTAAAACCTGATTGAAATGAATCATAAAATAAGTTAGACTCAAGAAAAGAGTTTAGTTGGGTGAATACAACCTTTTCTAAAATTTTTGAAATGAAAGGGAGATTAGAAATTGGCCTAAAATTAGCAAGGTCAGACACGTTAAGATTTGGTTTCTTCAAAAGTGAAGTTACAGAAGCATGTTTTAGGCAGTCAGGGACCGTGCCAGTACTCAAACACATATTAATAAAAAACACGAGTTCAGGACCTATAGTGTCAGCAACTTGTTTAACAAAATGTGAAGGAATACTATCATATGGGCAGAAGGTAGGTTTCAGATGAGCAATAATATCTTTACAAATCTGAAGAGATATAGGACAAAATCTGTTCCAAGTAGAGGAGCACCCAGTAATTTCAGATAAATAATGCAAAGCAGGTGATGGTTGTGGCCTGGACTTGGTTATTTCGTCAGTAAAAAATGTTAAGAAGTTTTCACATAAAAAATCAGACACATCTGAAAAAACATCAACAACTGGATTTAAAAGACAGTACATTACAATAATCTAATCTGGATGAGATAAAAGCATGTATTACAGTCTCCATGTCTTTTGATGTTAAGAATGACTTCATCTTTGCAATATTCTTTAGCTGATAAAAACAACTTCTAACTACAGCATTGATCTGTTTATCAAAAGTCAAGGCAGAGTCAAAAGATAATGCCAAAGGAGAGCCAAAGATTAAGACTTAGTCTTAGACTCATTTAACTGAAGAAAGTTGGCAGACATCCACTCTTTAACATCTCTCAGACAATCGGACAAACACTAGAAACTGGAGACATCCTTTGGGTGCACAGGAACATAACACTGAGTATTATCTGCATAACAGTGATATTAAACATTGTGCCTCCTAAATATTGCATACAGTGGAAGCATTTATAAAGAAAATAGAACAGGACCCAAAATTGAGCCCTGCGGGACCCCATACAAAACTGGTGCACAAGATGATGAATATTTACCAGTCTCTACAGAGAGGGTACGATCCTTTAAATAAGATACAAACCAATCTAAAACACGTCCTTGAATACCAATTTGCTATAAGCGGTTTAAAAGAATGCTATGATCGAGTGTGTCAAATGCCGCACTAAGGTCCAGCTGGATTAAAACTGCACAATTTCCAGAATCAACAATCAGCAATAAGTAATTTAAAACTTTTAGCAATGCAGATTCTGTACTGTGTTGAGGTCTAAAGCCAGACTGATATTAATCGAAATTACCATTTTCCTGTAGAAAAGAAGAAAGCTGATTAAACACAACCTTCTCCAGAAATTTTTATAAAAACGGTAATTTAGAAATGGGACGGTAATTATTTAGATCTGTTGAATCAAGATTTGGTTTTTTGAGTAGTGGCTGTATGGTGGCATGTTTAAAATAAGATGGGACTATCCCACTGATTAAACTGCTATTAATTATTGACAGTAAACTAGGATTAATAGAGTTAAGTGTCTCTAATAAAAGACAAGGAGGGATAACATCCAACGAACAAAAAGTGGGCTTCAATTTGTTCAATTTGTTAATGCTCTAATTTGGATTATAATAAATATTCTTACCCACTTGCATCAACTTCTGCTATTGTGCATGCTTTCACTACACATCTATATGACAATCACAGCTACACAAACTGAAAACATAAAAAATTTAACCAGCAATATATTTTCTGTATTTTACACTTTAATTAGAATCACAAGGTTGGGTCTAATTTACCTATATTTATATATATATATTTATATATTTTTATATATATTTATTCATTCATTTTCTCCCGCTTATCCGTAATTCGGGTCGCAGGGGCAGCAGTCTAAGCAGGCTTCGCCTTCGACTGCTGCCCAATCCTCACAGCACCGTCCCTTACAGTCCCTCCTGCAGGTGGTGAGCCTACGGGAAGTATATATATATATATATATATATATATATATATATATATATATATATATATATATATATATATATATATATATATATATATTTATATTATATACAGTATATATAGTTATATATAACCTGCAGTTATACATTACGCTTATTACGCTTATACAGACGCTTATACAGATGCTGCGTCAACAACGCTTTGGGAACGCTTCCACGCTGACAAAGGTCAGTGGGGTTTACCAGCCCGCAGCGTTGCAGATGTCATTGATGTAAACTCCAGAGGACGAAGCCTTAGAGGCTGCCACAATACAGGTTGAGTGTGCTCTGCCCCCAAAGGGAGCGGGGTGACCAGAGGACTTGTAGGAGGATGCAGTCATATCCACAATCCACCTGGTAAGCATTTGCTTGTTTGCGAAGAAGCCTCTCCTCGGAGGACCATAGCAGATGAATGGTTTTCTGACTTCCTCCACATACTCATTTTGTGGATGTAAATGTCCAGTGCTCACACCGCACACAGCTGGTTTAGCTTTTCCTGGTCTGGGGCTTTTAAAGAAGGGGGATAGAATGCCTGTAGCCTAAAAGAGGGCATCTTAGGGCCATACCCCATTCTAGGGTATAGGAAGGCACTGGCCATGCCTGGAGTGAACTCCAGAAACAAGGGGGCCACAGAGAGGGCCTGAAGGAATGGAGGAAATGGCCAAAAGGAAACTCAGTCTTAACTGTGAGGAACCTTCAAGATGCCCCGGCAAACGGCTCAAAAGAGGGGCTCGGATAGAGCCTCCAACACAACAGTCAAGTCCCACACAGGCACTCTAGGTCAAATCGGAGGCCTCAGCCTCTGGGTGGTGCAAAGAAAATGCATCACCAGCAGGTCTCTGCCCAATTTGGAAAACTTCTTGAACGACTTCCAGCACTAAACCAACCGGGCAATTAACTGGATCCAGTTGGTGTTGATCGCACCATACAATGAACAGGCGCTATCTATTGGCATATGACCAGCTCTGAATTGGAGATTGGTCTCTACCACCTTGATGGGGAGACTGGACCCTCAGAGCTGTGCCCCATCAGGGGCCACAGCAACAGTCTCCACAACTCTGGGTGGGGGTGAGCTATTGTGCTCCTTGCCCGAGAGAGAAGATTCCTCCTGCTAGAAATCTCAAGGAGGGTGTTCAAGAAGGGCAACCAGGTCCAGAAACCATGGTCTGGCTGGCCACCGTAGGGCAACCATGAGGAGATGGACTCTGTCCCATCAAACTCTCTCCAGAATTTCCAGAAGCAGTGCAACCAGGGGAAAGGCATACAAGCGTAGCCTCAGCCTCGCCTGAACCATGGCGTCTAGTCCTAGAGGGGCTGGAGGTGTAAGGGAGAACCAGAGAGGACATTGCGATGTAATTTGAGTTGCAATCAAGTCTACTTCATCCCTGACAAATCTCTCCCAGATCTGCTCCACCACTTGAGGGTGGAGTCACCTTTCCCCATGTCTCAGCCCTTGTCTCAAAAGGGTGTCTGCTCATTTGTTTATACGGCCCGGGATGTACACTGACCTCAAGGAGAGCAGCTTCTCCTGGGCTCACAGGAGACTCTGGCACGTCAGCTTGTACAAGAGGCATGAGCGCAGACTTCCCTGGTGGTTGATTTCAGACCACCAAGGTGTTGTCCAAGCGAACCAACACATGGTGACCTCTGCAGACCCACCGAGACACGTCTGGTAGAGCTTTCCAGGCTGCCAGGTAGTCTGTTAAAGGTTTCAGTCTCTCGAGACTGACCTCTGGTATGCCTAGACCCGGAGCTACACCCATGGAGGCTGCAAGTAATCCAGTTCTGCTACAATACTAGACGGAAATCAAGAAGAGTGCATGCTGGAGCTGGCCATGCCCTGAAGCACTGATTGTGGCAGGGTTGAACAAACCAGGTTCCTGGGGGTGCTGGGGCACGGCAGGCTCTGCTTTTTACAATGCTCTGCTTTCGAACCTCCTAATGATGGGAGGGGCTGAGATGTTCCTGGGGCTGTGCCCACCAAGCAGCCTCGTGAGAATGACATGAAAGGAACCGCCAAAATTCTGCAGACTGTTTCTGGCCTCCTGAAACCTATCAACCATAATTACAGAGGTGCCAAATAGGCCAGTCGGCATCAGAGGGGCGTCAAGCAGCATGGCCCTGTTCTTACTGGAAATATCCGATAGGGTGAGCCGTAGGTGTCTCTCGGTGGAGATTAGGGCAGCCATAGACTAGCCAATGGCCGCAGCGGTCTCTTTTGTGGCCCTAAGAGCTACATCCGAATTGCTCCTAGACCTCCTGGCTGCCCGGGAGGAATGGCTAGCTAGTGTAACCGGTGGTCTGTCCCTGTTACACTAGCATCTCTTCAACCTGGGGCACCGAACCATAACCACACTCTTTTAATCCCACAACAATGTGGATTTGGCATTGAAATACCAAAAAAAGGCCAAATACAGCTTAGCCCACCAAGGTGTTAAGGTCCAGAAAGAACAGCACACCCTGATGTGGAGATTGTAACATAAGTCGCAGAAAGCACTCTTCAAGCTTACTGGATAGAGGGGCTTTCTGCTTATTGGCCAGCTAAGCCAGATCTAGCTTGGCTACAGCATGGGTCACAACCTTACATGATTACACACATGATTCAGAGTGTGGACAACACGGAAGCATTTCTCAAAGCGTTGTTGACTCAGCTTGAGTTCCTGAAAGGGAACTCAGTGTTTTATGGGGCTCAGGATAATGATCTCTAATCACCTCTTTCATGTGTCATGTTTCAGGAGCTCTTGGGAATCAATGGAGTGTGAAATACAGCAAACATCCCTGTGCTGTAAAAGGATCTACAGTGGTTATGGAGGCCACTTACACACATCCAACAGATTGTACAGTGACACACAGGTTGTGGTTTATAAACCCAGTTACGGGTGTAGAACCGACTGATCTGCGTAATGAATCAGGTTACTCAGGCAGAGTGGAGTATTTAGGAGATAAACAGAATCACTTCTCCCTCAGACTGAGTGATGTGAAGAAATCAGATGAAAACATGTACAGCTTCAGATTCATAACAACTAAAGATAAATATCAGGGTGAAGCTGGAATTACACTCAGAGTTACAGGTAAATAAAATCATCTTATTCTCTACATGTGTCAATCAGACCATAAACTCCTTTTAGCTACAGGAGTTTTTTGTAACAAATGAATGAAAAACTCTAAAATGTTATACTGAATTACTGTTTTCATGAAACACCACAAAACTCTGATTAACTCAAAGAACAAACACAGACACTCATTTACTTTTGGCAGAAATTTTTTCAATTGTTAGTAAACAGAAGTCCTCCAAACCTCATTCAAACACAAAAACAGACAATTTACCACTGTTCACACACACACACACACACACACACACACACACACACACACACACACACACACACACACACACACACACACACACACACACACACACACACACAGGTGGGGTGATTGAGGTAAATGAGCAGGTGATTATTCACTGATGCAGATTTAATGTTTCTCTCATTGTATAAGATCTTCAGCTGATCGCTCCTGCAGAACTGACAGAGGGAGAATCAGTCATTCTGACCTGTAAAACCTCCTGCAGTCTGACTGATCCACCATTCATCTGGTACAAAAACACACATGATTTAACCACAAACACCTTCAAGAGCAACGAACTCCACCTGCAGAGGGTCAGCAGTGAGGATGCAGGCAGTTATAACTGTGCTGTAAGAGGATCTGAACATCTCCCATCTCCTGCTCAATACCTCAGTGTCAGATGTGAGTTTTATTGACCTTCTTATTTATTATCTCAGTATTTAATAAAGTAAAACAACACAAATGATTTGTGTAATAAAAATGATGATACTGATAAATGTCAGTATCAGAGTCATAACAGTTTGTTTGAGGGGAGTTTATTTGTTAAATATCACAGACTCATTCATGTATTGTTATAGAATCCTAATCTCCTTCACTGATCTCTGAGAGGATGTTGGTTTTAGTTCTTCTGTTTCTGCTGAACACTGAGCCTTGAAGGCAACTGGAATTTTTTATTTCTAGTATCTTTTAATTTCACTTTTCATTGACTAGAACATACACAACTCCGTGTTGTTCATCTATCTTTTAATTGTAATTTTTACATTTAGTAATTACAATAACTTTGAGTGTGTGATTAATGATTTTGTAAAAACAATTTCAGTGAGAAGGTTAATGTATTTTAGGCTGCTTGATGGTGTAGACTTGAAGATGCCACATATATTCATGACTAAGAGTCCAGGAGTTCACATGGAAGGAAGCACATGTTAAGAAAAATAATGTACATGGGATTATAATGGGATTAAAATTTTAGACCTCTGTGATTTGGTGTCTTTTAGGAGGTTTAGTTTTGTTAAAAATATTTTGGACAAATACAATAAAATCTCTTCACTGAATCCCATTTTAACCAATTATACCCATATATCAAATATATTTTTAAATTAATTTTGAAATATACAGAAAATAGCCAATAGAAATATATTTGCTAAAATGTACACGCATATATTTTCTATAAATGGGGGAGTGGTGGCTCCAGCGGTTAAGGCGCTGGGTTACCGATCGGAAGGTCGGGGGTTCAAGCCCCGGTATTGCCAAGCTGCCTCTCTTGGGCCCTTGAGCAAGGCCCTTAACCCTCTATGCTCCAGGGGACCCTTACGAGAAAAATAAATCAAGGACCTTGACGTCGGAGCGACGTAGGGCCGCCTTCCCGTGGGCTCACCACCTGCAGGAGGGACCGTAAGGGACCGGTGCTGAGAGGATTAGGCAGCAGTCGAATGCGGGGGCCTTGACAGCCCGATCCCTGGACATGGAGAAGTGTCTGGGGAATCTGCTTAGACTGCTGCCCCCGCGACCCGAATTACGGATAAGCGGGAGAAGATGAAATTAAATTAAATTTTCTATAAATACTTTTTGACCATTTTTTTTTTTTTTTCGAAAATATATTTTAAAATAATAAAAAAAAAAAAAATTTGCAATCCATATATTTCAATCCAAGAAAATACATTCACATTTATAAATTTATATACATTCATACATTTAAAGAAAATCTTTATTTTATGTACATTTATAGCTTATGACAGATGCCCTTATGCAGAGCGACTTACAACTGAGCAGGGGAGAATAAGGGCCTTGCTTAGGGGCCAAGCAGTGGCAGCTTGGTGGTGGTGGGATTTGAACTTTTGACCTTCCGATCCAAAGTCCAATGCTTTAACCACTGTTCTCTCCTAACTACCATTTTTTGTCTAAAACATGTACATATACGGCACCATTTCACAAATCAAGGCAAGGAATATTATATATACAGTATATATATATATATATATATATATATATATATATATATATATATATATATATATATATATATATATATATATATATATATATGTGTGTGTGTGTGTGTGTGTGTATGTATAATAAATTATATATTTTTCATGGATCCTTTGATCTCCATCCGTAGTCTACTGTACTGTTTTTGATTTTAAAAATATATTTTATTGAACATCGCAACATACTACATATATTGAACATATATTTTAAATATATTTGGCTAAAAATATATTAAGGTTAACAGTGTTTACATGCAATTGGTCAATGATTTTCCTAATATGAAAAAGTCTCTTCATTTTTAATAAAGTTGGTGTATTTTTGGAATGGCCCACATATTCTCAATAGTGAGAAGTGCTAAACATATTTAAATACTGGCTTCAGGTATTGATGAAAGATCCACATAAGCCTTAATTATGAAAATGAAACTGCTTTCTTCACTCTAATCATTACATTTTCTAGATCATCCAAAGAACGTTTCTATCAGTCCCTCTGGTGAGAAAGTGGAGGGCAGTTCAGTGGATGGATAGATAGATAGATAGATAGATAGATAGATAGATAGATAGATAGATAGATAGATAGATAGATAGATAGATAGATAGATAGATAGATAGATAGATAGATAGATAGATAGATAGATAGATAGATAGATAGATAGATAGATAGATAGATAGAACTTTATTGTCATTGCATAGTACAGGTACATAGCAACGAAATGCAGTTTGGCATCTACCAGAAGTGCAAAATGTAGCAGTCGTGCAAAAGTGCAAATAAATATATGGCATATTTACAGCAAGTTATAGTGATATGTAAACATATGTGAAGTAAATAAATACAAAGGCAGTAACAGTGCAGAGACGTGTGGACATCAATTTAGAGTACAAGTCGAGTAAACAGTCTACTATATATATATATATATATATATATATATATATATATATATATATATATATATATATATATATATACACACAGGTTATATACACAAATGAATGAAATGTTGGGCAGAATGTACAGTAATGATAAGTATACACAGATAAAAATAGTGCAGATGTAATGAGAAGTAAAAGATATACTATGTAATATGTACATGTATTGTACAGAGGTTATATACAGTGTTTGTTTTGTGTTTGTTTTGTGGTGATTTAGCGGTGTAGTGTAGAATTCAGTAGTGTGATGGTGGATGGAAAAAAGCTGTCCCTGAACCTGCTGGTTCTGGTGCGCAAGTTCCTGTATCTCCTTCGTGATGGAAGGAGGTTAAACAGTTTGTGACTGGGATGGGAAGAGTCCTTGATAATGTTGTGAGTTCTGCGCAGACATCTGCTGTGGTGAAGGTGCTCAATGGCAGGTAGTTGGGTGCCAGTGATGCGTTGGGCGGTTTTGACCACCCTTTGCAGGGCTTTTCGTTCGAATCTGACCTGCAGCAGTGATGCAAACCCACCTGTGGAGACCTACACCTGGTTTAAGGGAAAGACATCAGTCGGGAAAGGAAAGACCTACACCATCTCTAAAGTCAGCTCTGAGGACAGTGGAGAGTACAAGTGCATGTGCAGTAATGAAGTCGGTCATCAGAACTCCACCAGTGTAACTCTGAATGTTCTGTGTAAGAAAAAAATGATGAGGACAACGAAGATCATAATGAAGAAGTTTATAACAGCGTAGCAGTGACAAAATACACGAAGCACTTTGGATTCCTCGGAGTCAGAAAGAACCCAGTGCAAACTCTGCCCAGATATTTTATATTGTTCTTCCCTTTGAAGTATAGACCGGAGTTATCCTTTAAATGTAAATTAGATATAGGACATGTGTGAGGAAACAAAAGGCTGGGGAAGACCATTCTCGGGGGCGGAGGTCAGCAGGTGGTAATCACCAGTATTAGCACCTTTGCTGGTGCCGGCCCCCCCAGCAGGTCAGGAAGGGGTATTGTGTGAATGATAATCATGGTCTCAGATACCTTTTGGTTAGAGATAGTCCTTGGGGCTTGCTGCTTCTCCCAGACTGATTAAATTATGTCTATGATTCTGATTGATACAACTGAAATTCTACATAACTACTTTTGTGAAATGTAAGCCGTTTTGCGGTTGAGCTTATTTTGATATAGCGTAGGGTGGAATCTGGGTTGAGGCAGTCTGTAATTCTTACAGTCCCCCCTTTGATGCTTTTGGCCCTGAAGCATCACATCCACTCCCTTTACACAGATTACACCTCCTGTCTTAGGCAGGTGCCCAGTGGCGGTGAAGCCCTGCCTTAGGTTGTCCTCCTTCGGCCCTCAGAGAATCTTACCCGTCATTGGAACATTCACCTCATGCACACCGGTTATCGCTTCATCCCATTCGGCATGCTTACAATGCAGGTTTCTACTAAAATTTTTGTTATTTGTAAAATCTTATCCATCATTGGGTCATCAACTTAGGCACACCTGTTTCATCCAATTAAGCAAACGTATTAGACATATCTCTATAAAATATTTGGCTATATGTAAAATTTTATCTGGGTTTGGAATAGAGGCCTTCAGGAACCATCATAACCAATAGAGGCATCTTTACCATGAACAATGAATAATCTGACATTTTAACACAAAATGAATATCATGTAACATAATACGATATCATAAAAATAGTAAAATTACATACACAAACAGTAAAGTCTTTCATAAACGATGGGAATGTCCTATAGTAAACATAGAACTGTCTGAAATCTGACATCTTAACATGGAACACATACAACATAATATTTGGCCAATAATGAGGAATATAACATACATACAGTGATCTTAAAAGTTACATCCCAAATTAAGCCGGAATAGGAAAAATACGATTCTGGGATATTTTTTATCAAACGAATTGCTCTTCTGGTTCAAATGATGTCTGTTGATATAGTCTCGTCTTCACCGAACCAGCAGGAAGTGCTGGTTGTAGCTCTGCGTATTCTTGCATTATTCTCCTTACTGGAAAGGACAATGCTACCATCCGTTCAGCCATCTTTGTTTGGTGATTCTGAAAAACTCAGGGAAACAGAAAGAATTGCCCCCCTCCCCTTTTCACACATAAAAGTTCTCAGTGTATCTGGAGTTTCCTCTGAAAACACTGGGCACATTAACAATAAATAAACATTGAATGCGATGACAGCCCATTACCAAAGCAGCACTTAAGTTGAAGGTGCAGCACCTCTAAATGCTGTGGGAGAAGCATTACATGTTAAATTTCAGCAGTTAACTCTATTCTTTACTGTGGCATTGTTGGTGTTACTTATGGTAGAAATAACCCATACAATTCCACCTTGAGAGATTGGTTCAACATAGTTAACACACACACATTGAATAATCTAATGACTAAATAATTGTTCTATTAGCTCAGCGGTTTCTATCGACATACAAACTTAGACCTTTCCTCTTATCTTAGCTTGTCAGCAGTCACTTTAAAACATGGCTAATAGGACAAAACTTAGCTAGATCATTATCAAATTGTAGTTTAAATCTCCAACATAAGATTACTGATTATGGTTAACATTTACAGCTCTGAAAGGCCTAAATGCTACAATTCTACCCCAAATCCAGTCTTATGCGACAATTTTTAACTACTTTGGTGTATATGTATTACAGTGCATTAACAACTACAGCATCACAAAGCCTGCAATAGTCGAAATTAATACACAACAGTAAAAACTTTAGCTACATTAGCCTAAATGCACTTGAGCACATTAACAACTGTTCAACACCAGCTAAATTCACATTAGTCTACATCTATGTTCGCTACACGTGTAACTTATAGCATATGTTTTCATAAGAACAACTGCAAGGACTGTCATTTTAACAATATAAGCTTAATTTCGAAGTTACTTTAAACTAAATACTACTTGGACATCACAGAAATCTTTGTCGGGACCGAAATGCATAAAATGCAGTAAGTCGTTAACCAAGGCAACATTAGCAAACAGAGTTTTTACTCTTAGGGGACAGCTAACCATTTTACTACAGACCCCATAGCCTTATTGAATACTGCAGTGAGTTCACATAAAGTTTCTTTTAGATGCACAGTTACCTGATCTGGGTTATCAGAATGCATATTTCTACGTTGAAGGAAATAGGGTGGTGGACGTCTCTTTCCTAAAGACCAGCATTTGTGGACTACGTGGCCAATCTTGTGGCAAAAGGAACACAATTTACTTTGCTTATGATGCAGCTTCAATTGCTCACATTCTTCCGTGGTCTTAAAATCTGGATTCTCAACACCTAGTGCCGATACAGGATGAGACGTCTTTGAACTAGAATTACTACTGTAAAACTGTATCATCTTAGTAATAATGTCATTGTATTCAGATAAATGTGTCACATGCATTGCTATAGCAGAGTGGGTGAGGGGATCACATTTCTTAATCAAGGCAGATTTGAAGCTAACATCATTCTGAGTAATATCAGGATTGCCACTGAAAGTTTTAAAGGCATCAAATAATCGCTCAGAAAATGCCACTGGGTGCTCCCCTTCTCGCATGTGAATGTCAGCTATTTTATCCCAGTTAACTGACATCAGCCCTAACACTTCAAGCAGTGCCTGTTTCCTCTCAAACTTATTTGCATTTCTGTCCTTTACTTTCTGAGTTAAGGCTCCAGACAAGGTGTCAGGCAAACAAAGGGTTAACAAAATGCATGTGTCACCATCCGTACATTTGTAAATGTCGGCATATCGTTCCAGATTTTTCAGAAAATCTAAGGGATCCTGTTTTACAGGATCAAATTTCCCAATATTCTTAATCACAGTTTCTAGTTCATTGGGGCTAAACCCTCTGACCAGAGTCGAGACCATTGGCTCCTCCCCTCCTTCATTAGCTCTCACAGTTGTAGTGACGTGAATTGGTGCTACTGGAAATTTAACTGTAAAGTCAGAGTCTTTACTATTAAGTAACTGAGACTCTCTCTCCAAACCCTCATTACTGTCTTTCTGCAAATTTAATATTCCTGGAACTCGGTTACACAATGCAACATCTACCAATCTTTTACTGGGATTTTCCTCAATTCTGCCATTATTTTTTAGAAACTGACAGGCAGCATTAGATTCCTCCAAATCCTTAAACAAGGATTCAACAGATGATTTGAGCATACTGTTGTTAGTTTTCAGAAATGCGATCTCTTTCTGCATTCTGTCCTTTTCTTCTTTCCATATAGTTTCAGTGATTTGGTAATTTTTTGTATAAACGTCTCCGATACTGACTCTAGAAAGAAGTTGCTTATTTTCAGACTCAAGCTCATCTAACTTCCTCCTGGTTACCTTATAGGAGGCAAAAACTCCCTTAAGGGCATTTGCAATTTTTCCTTGTTTATTCCTAGGCATTTTAGGATAAGTTTCAAACTTAGAAACAGCCCATTCATAAGGCTTATCACTAACCTTCTCTATTCCATCAAACATCCCTTGTGAGCCGTGTTTAGCGATGTACTTAATAATCAGCTCTTCAATTTCCAAAATACTCCAAAGTTACAACTACCCGTTATGTAGATACTTTAATATGATTGTTTGTCTATTTATTCACAGCAACAATAGTTGTAGTACACAATGAGTCAACTGCAATAATATACCACAAACAGGTATAGATGCAACGCTGTCAAAATACAAAACAAAACCACACTATGTGTTAAAACAGTGTCACAGTCCGTCGGACAAACTTATTATATACGCGTTTTTTTTTTTTTTTTTTACCAACCGTACATTACCTAGTTGCCTATAAATAGCCGTGAGTTCATGTACCGATTGAACTTTTACAATAATACAACAAACTGTTTAAAATATTCTGTTGTCACAAGACCGCGTTATATCCTAAACCAGTACGTAGCCACAGTACTTCGGGCTTAAAACATGAGTTTAAAACAGTGTCACAGTGCGTCGGACAACCACAGTACTTCGGGTTACTGTTAAACTTTATAGAGCCGCTGTGCGTCGCGCTCTTTACACTACTACCAGTTTCACTTACGTCAGAAACTGTAATAGTACTCTCACAGAAAGTTTCAAATACTTTAGAAACTTATAAACTTAAGCACTTTGCTTCAGTTACTTTAGAAACAATAAAATTCCAATACAACTCTGCCGCCACACTACGTCGGGCTGATTCAGTTCCGTTAGAATCTTACACAGAAATGTACAGAATTGGCTTAAGAACTCCTCCTGCTTATACTAAATAAACTAAATATTTTTCTTGCCCTTAAAATCTTTCTTTTCTAGATTTTTGAAAACAAGGGGTTCCCTAAAATAAAATAAAAGCATAGAAGAAAGAAACCGTTTTCTTACCTTTCCCCGCTTTTTTTTTTTCGAAAATCCCTCGCTGGGTGGCTCGCCAATGTAAGAAAAAAATGATGAGGGCAACGAAGATCGTAATGAAGAAGTTTATAACAGCGTAGCAGTGACAAAATACACGAAGCACTTTGGATTCCTCGGAGTCAGAAAGAACCCAGTGCAAACTCTGCCCAGATATTTTATATTGTTCTTCCCTTTGAAGTATAGACCGGAGTTATTCTTTAAATGTAAATTAGATATAGGACATGTGTGAGGAAACAAAAGGCTGGGGAAGACCATTCTCGGGGGCGGAGGTCAGCAGGTGGTAATCACCAGTATTAGCACCTTTGCTGGTGCCGGCCCCCCCAGCAGGTCAGGAAGGGGTATTGTGTGAATGATAATCATGGTCTCAGATACCTTTTGGTTAGAGATAGTCCTTGGGGCTTGCTGCTTCTCCCAGACTGATTAAATTATGTCTATGATTCTGATTGATACAACTGAAATTCTACATAACTACTTTTGTGAAATGTAAGCCGTTTTCGGTTGAGCTTATTTTGATATAGCGTAGCGTGAAATCTGGGTTGAGGCAGTCTATAATACTTACATCTGTGTAAGTTAAAGCTGAAGATCTTTTTACGTCCAATACAAGATTAGATTAGATTAGATTAGATTCAACTTTATACAACATATACAATGGTAATAAGTTAATGGTGAGCAGCAATACAAAGAAACAAAGTGTGCAAATGAGCATAGTTTTGTGTAAACAGTCCGTGCAATAACAAAGTGTGAGGTGAGAAATGATCAAGTGTCCAAGTGAGCATAAGATTTTGTGTAGACAGTCTATTAGCGAAATAATGAAGTGTGAGGTGTGGGGGGAAATGTGGTAGTGTATCAGTGAGTGGCAGATTTTAGTAAAGAAACAGCTCTAGGAAAAAAGCTGTTCTTTAGTCGGCTGGTCCTGGTCCGGAGGCACCTGAAATGCTTGCCGGAGGGCAGAACAGAGAACAGTCTATGGACGGATGAGAGGAGTCCTTAAGAATGCTGCGAGCTCGATGCAGACATCGTTTCTTTTGGATGTCCTCCATGAACGGGGGTGGGGTCTCTGTGATGCGCTGGGCAGTTTTTACCGCCCGCTGCAGTGCCTTATGCTCTGCAACAGAGCAGCTCCCATACCAGACTGTGACACCGCTGATTTTTCTTAAGTGTCCTCAGGAAAAAGAGGCGCTGGTGAGCCTTCTTGACCAGACTAAAAGTGTTGATAGCCCAGTACAGGTCTGCCGAGATGTAGATCCCAGGAACTTGAAATTGGAGACGCTCAACAGCCATCCCATTGATGTGGGTGGTGTCATGTGTGCCTCTTGTCTCCTTCCTGAAGTCCACAATGAGCTCCATTGTCTTGGAGGTGTTAAGGAGCAGGTTATTATCATTGCACCATGTGGCTAGGTGCTGAATCTCATTCCTGTAGGCAGTCTTATCATTGTTGGTGATGAGACCGATCACGGAAGTGTCATCTGCAAACTTGATGATGGAGTTAGATCCATTCACAGGCCTGCAGTCAGAGGTGAAGAAGGAGTAGAGGAAGGGGTTTAGCACACAGCCCTGTGGTACACTAGTGTTAAGTGTGATGGTGTTGGAGCAGATGGAGCCGGATCGAACCTGCTGGGGTCTGTTGGTCAGAAAGTCCATGACCCAGTTGCAGGTGGAGGTGTTAATGCCCAGATCTACAAGTTTGGCTATTAACTTGGATGGAATGATGGTATTAAATGCTGAGCTAAAGTAAACAAATAGCATACTTGTATAAGTGTTCTTATTGTCCAAGTGTGTGAGCACAGAGTGCAATGTCATGGAAACTGCATCTTCTGTGCTCCTATTGCTGCGGTAGGCAAACTGGTGAGAGTCTAATGTGGATGGTAGAGAGTAATTCAGGTGTGCCAGGACCAGCGGCTCAAAGCACTTCATGACAATAGGTGTCAGTGCTACAGGGCGGTAGTCATTTAGGCACGTTGGGTTTGAGTGTTTTGGCACTGGCACAATGGAGGTGCATTTAAAAGCAAATGGGAACAGCGAAGAGTGAAATGGAAATGAGAGCTTTTAGGGGGATTCGGTGTCTCTCGTTAATGCCGGGAGCGGCAGCGCTAGGCAGCGCGACAGCTGCCGAGGGGGGTGTGGCAGGTGGATTCCTAACAGGTAAACAATGTTTACATACAATTGGTAAATGATTTTCCTAATATGAAAAAGTCTATTTATTTTTAATAAAGTTGGTGTTATATTTGAAATGGTCCACAAATTCTCAATAGTGAGAAGTGCTGAAAATATTTAAATACTGGCTTCAGGTATTGATGAAAGATCCACATAAGCCTTAATTATGACACCGAACTGCTTTCTTCACTCTTATCATTAATTTTTCTAGATCGTCCGCAGAATGTGTCCATCAGTCTCTCTGGTGAGATTGTGGAGGGCAGTTCAGTTAACCTGACCTGCAGCAAGTCAAGTCAAGTCAAGTCAAGTCAAGCGCTTTTCACAACAGACATTGTCTCAAAGCAGCTTTACAGAAAACAACAGTGAAGGTGAATGGTGTGCGTTTGTCCCTGATGAGCAAGCCGTGGCGACAGTGGCAAGGAAAAACTTCCTTAGATGATATGAGGAAGAAACCTTGAGAGGAACCAGACTCAAAGGGGAACCCATCCTCATATGGGTGACATCAAGAGTTTGGTCATAAATCTTTCAACAATACAGAACAATTTGTGATCATCATAGATCCAGCAGCAGCTTCTCCATGCCAGGGCCTTTGAACACTCGGCATCTACTTCTCCATGATCATCCATAGGTCCATAATCTTCACGAGGTGGGACGTGACTGGAGCTGGCCAAACCTCAGGATGCCTCGGGATGGGGAGAGAAAGAGAAGCAGTGGAGAGGAATTAGCGTAGCTGCTGTTCATGATATTAACAGCACAAGTTGATAATGTGCATGTAATCATATATTCTGGAGCACAAGGTTGTGATGTGATGTGTGTGATGTGTGTTATGTGTAGGCTTTGCTAAAAAGATATATTTTTAATCTACACTTAAACTGGGAGAGTGTATCTGAACCCCGAACACTGTCAGGAAGACTATTCCAGAGTTTAGGAGCTAAATGTGAAAATGATCTACCACCTTTAGTGGACTTTGCTATTCTAGGAACTACTAGAAGCCCAGAGTTTTGAGATCTCAGGGAGCGTGACGGATTGTAGCGTGTTAAAAGACTGGATAGATACATGGGAGCCAAACCATTTAGTGCTTTATAAGTGAGTAGCAGTAGTTTGTAGTCTATTCGAAACTTAATAGGAAGCCAATGTAGGGACGATAAGATCGGGGTTATATGATCGTATTTTCTTGACCTAGTAAGAACTCTTGCTGCCGCATTCTGAACTAACTAAAGCTTGTTTATTAATGATGCAGGACATCCACCTAGTAATGCATTACAGTAGTCTATTCTAGAGGTCATAAACGCATGGACGAGCTTCTCTGCATCAGATATAGATAACATATTTCTTAGCTTAGAAATATTTCTAAGGTGAAAGAAGGCTGTTTTTGTAACTTGATTGATGTGATTTTTAAAAGATAAGTTGCTGTCTAAAATAACTCCCAGGTCTTTTACCGTTGAACTAGTAGTTACAGAACAACCGTCTAAATGCAGGCTGAGATGCTGGAGCTTCTGTGTACTATTTTTTGGGCCAATGAGCAAAATTTTCGTTTTATCAGAATTTAATAGCAGAAAGTTATGAGTCATCCAATCTCTTATTTCTTTAACACACTCAGTTATGCGAGCTAATTGAGCTGTATCGCCTGGTTTGGATGAAATATATAGCTGGGTATCATCAGCATAACAATGGAAGCTAATTCCATGCCTTCTAATAATATTTCCTAATGGAAGCATGTATATTGTGAAAAGCAGGGGTCCTAGAACTGACCCTTGTGGCACGCCATAATTTACTAGCATTATCCTGGATAGCTCTCTATTTAAATCTACGAAATGGTAACGATTGGACAGGTAGGATTTAAACCAGCTTAATGCCTGTCCCTGAATACCGATGTAATTCTGTAAGCGATCGAGGAGAAGATCATGATCTATAGTGTCGAAAGCAGCACTAAGATCTAGTAAAACTAATAGGGAGATGTAGCCTTGGTCTGAAGCTAAAAACAGGTCATTAGTGATTTTAACTAGAGCAGTTTCTGTGCTATGATGGGGCCTAAAACCTGACTGAAACTCTTCAAAGATATTGTTCTCCTGCAAGTGGTTACATAACTGGGCAGCGACAATCTTTTCTAAAATCTTAGACATAAATGGGAGATTTGAAATTGGTCTGTAATTCGATAGCGTGTTTGGATCCAGATTAGGTTTTTTAATGAGGGGCTTAATAACTGCTAACTTGAGGGATTTAGGGACATGACCTAACGATAGTGAGGAGTTAATAATATTCAGAAGAGGCTCACCAGCTGTATATAACACTTCCTTCAGTAGTTTAGTGGGAATTGGATCTAACTGACATGTTGTTGATTTAGCTTTCATAATAGCATCATACAGCTCTTCCTGTCCTATACATGTAAAACAGTGTAGTTGTGGGGTTGTAAGCACTAAACGGTTTGGCTCCCATGTATCTATCCAGTCTTTTAACACGCTACAATCCGTCACGCTCCCTGAGATCTCAAAACTCTGGGCTTCTAGTAGTTCCTAGAATAGCAAAGTCCACTAAAGGCGGTAGAGCATTTTCACATTTAGCTCCTAAACTCTGGAATAGTCTTCCTGACAGTGTTCGGGGCTCAGATACACTCTCCCAGTTTAAGTGTAGATTAAAAACATATCTTTTTAGCAAAGCCTACACATAACACACATCACACACATCACATCACAACCTTGTGCTCCAGAATATATGATTACATGCACATTATCAACTTGTGCTGTTAATATCATGAACAGCAGCTACGCTAATTCCTCTCCACTGCTTCTCTTTCTCTCCCCATCCCGAGGCATCCTGAGGTTTGGCCAGCTCCAGTCACGTCCCACCTCGTGAAGATTATGGACCTATGGATGATCATGGAGAAGTAGATGCCGAGTGTTCAAAGGCCCTGGCATGGAGAAGCTGATGCTGGATCTATGATGATCACAAATTGTTCTGTATTGTTGAAAGATTTATGACCAAACTCTTGATGTCACCCATATGAGGATGGGTTCCCCTTTGAGTCTGGTTCCTCTCAAGGTTTCTTCCTCATATCATCTAAGGAAGTTTTTCCTTGCCACTGTCGCCACGGCTTGCTCATCAGGGACAAACGCACACCATTCACCTTCACTGTTGTTTTCTGTAAAGCTGCTTTGAGACAATGTCTGTTGTGAAAAGCGCTATACAAATAAACTTGACTTGACTTGACTTGACTTGTTGTAAGTACGATTGTGTCGGGAGATGCTGTCAGTGGTTGAACTGCCACAATTGTTTTTGGAATGTTATCTATTTTTTCAGTGAAGAAATTCATAAAGTCTTCACTACTAAACTGTGATGGAACACATTTTTCAGATCCCTGATTTGTTGTTAGTTTAGCTACTGTACTGAAAAGGAACCTGGGATTGTTTTTGTTATTTTCTATGAGTTTGCTCAGGTGTTTAGCTCTAGCAGCTTTTAGCGCCTGTCTGTAGCTAAGCATACTGTCTTTATACGCAATTCTAAATACCTCCAATTTAGTTTTCCTCCATTTTCTCTCCAGATTACGTGTTGTTCTCTTTAGGGCATGCGTATGACTATTATACCAAGGTGCAGGTGCTTGTTCTCGAACCTTTTTTAACCGGATGGGGGCAACAGTGTCTAAAGTGCCAGTGAGGATAAGGTCTATGTTGTTCGCCATCTCATCAAGATGATCAGCAGTTATGGGTTTAATGTGAAACTGAGATAAATCAGGCAGGTTATTTATGAATCTGTCCTTAGTGGTTGGAATAATAGTCCTACCAAGTCGATACCGTGGTGAAACACGGTTAATCTGCTTTACCGGTAGTGTGTACAGTATGAGATAATGGTCTGTGATGTCATCACCCTGGGGTAAAATATCTATATCAGTGACGTCTGCTCCGTGGGAAATTATTAAGTCTAGTGTGTGGTTAAAACGGTGGGTTGGTCTGGTGACGTTTTGTTTAACTCCAAAAGAGTTTAGTAAATCGACAAATGATAATCCTTGGGCATCGTTTGCATCATCTACATGAATATTAAAATCTCCTACAAGCAGCACTTTATCAAAACTGATCAAGAGGTCTGAGAGAAAACAAGCAAACTCATGAAGAAAATCAGCGTAGGGCCCTGGGGGTAGCAGTGATGCAAACCCACCTGTGGAGACCTACACCTGGTTTAAGGGGAGGACATCAGTGGGGAAAGGAAAGACCTACACCATCTTTAAAGTCAGTTCTAAGCACAATGAATCGGAAGGTCTGGGGTTCGAGCCCCGGTATCGCCAGGCTGCCACTCTTGGGCCCTTGAGCAAAGCCCTTAAACCTTTATGCTCCAGGGGTCCCTTATGAGGGAAATATCAAGGTCCGTGACGTCGGAGTGACGTAGGCCCGCCTTCCCGTTGGCTCACCACCTGCAGGAGGGACCGTAAGGGATGGTGCTGTGAGGATTGGGCAGCAGTCGAAGGCGGGGGCCTGCTTAGACTGAATTATGGATAAGCGGGAGAAAATGAATGAATGAATGATTGAAATCTCCCTCAACAATAAACGCAGCTCCCGGGTGAACAGTCTGTTGTTTACTGATGGCTGCATAAAGTTCTTTCATAGCGAGCTTAGCACCAGCATCTGGGGGAATGTAAGCTGCTGTGATATTGGTGGAAGTAAACTCCCGTGGTAGATAAAACGGTCTACATTTAACCATGATAAACTCCAGGTTAGCTGAACAATGACTCTTGACAATAACAGAGCTCGTGCACCAAGCTTTGTTAACATAAATGCACAATCCACCGCCTCTGGTTTTACCGGAGCCATCTAATGTCCTACCTGCCTGGAGTGTGTGTCGTCCCGCTAGCTCAATAGCGTTGTCCGGAATGCAGCTGTGTAGCCATGTTTCCGTAAAGATCATGACTTTACAGTTCCGAAGTTTAATGCTGTGAGTGATGCTGAGTCGAATCTCCTCCATTTTGTTTACCAGTGACCGAACATTGGCGAGGAAGATGCTGGGTAAAGAGAGCCGGTGTGGTGTTAGCTTTAGCTTAGCTTTCACTCGACCACGTTTCCTCCGCCTTTGTTTACGAACTTGACGCCGCCTGCGAGCACTTCTGCCTGGCTGGGTAGAGTGAGCGGCCTCGGGTGTTCTGGTGATCTCAGGGAGGAGATGAAGGTTGTCGATAAAACTGTCGGGAAGTCGTAAACCAATATCCAAAAGCTCACCTCGGGTGTACGATGTAAATGCACAGCTGTTAATTTTTTATGGATACTTTGCTCTCCATCCTCATTGTACGGTAAGTGATTTAAAAAACATTTTATTGAGCATCACTGCATACATCTATTCAACATATATTTCAAATATATTTGGCCCAAAAAAAATATATATATATATCTTCGGAACATGAGTAATCTACGAAAATAAAGTAATCCACAGAACAGAAAGTAATCCTCGGAACGGAAAGTAATCCACGGAATGGAAGGTAATCCACAGAACCAGCTGGAAATGCTGGCAGCCTCGAGCAAGGTTGGTGTCCATAGCCATAAAGTAGGTCCGACACGAGTGAGATGGAAAGAGAGCTTTTATGGGGAATCGGTAACAGGAGCGGCAGAGCGAGGCAGGGGCGGCACCTGACGCCCCAAAACCACCCACGCCAGGCGGGCCAGGGCACTCCGAGGAAGGCCCCGCCAGCCATCCATGGTCGAAGGAGGAGGCCTGGAACACACTGCCCAGAAACCAGGGAAGGCTAGGAAGGACCCGAGGCGGGGTGAAGTCCACTGCGGAGATCTGAGGCAGAGCAACACCCTGTGCAAAGGTCCGGAACTGAGCGACGGCCACTATGGAGATCTAGAACCGAGTGATGTCCACCACGGAGGTCTGGAACGGAGCACCGCCCTTGGCGAAGACCGGAGGCTGAGCGACGTCCTCTGCAGAGATCAGAGGCAGAGCAACGCCCTCAGCGGAGTCCAGAGGCCTTGCGACGCCCAAGATTCAGAGAACGTATGATGCCCATGGCAGAGTTCAGAGGCCGAGTCACGCCTTCTGCGGGACTTTGGAGCAGAAACGGGGGTCCGAACAGTGCCCTCTGCAGGTACGCCGTCCCTTTCGCGGCCAGGCGGCGGTGTTATGGCACCCTCGGCGGAACACTGAAGCTGAGCGGCACCCTCGGCGAAACACTGGAGCTAAGCGGGACCCTCGGCGGAACACTGGAGCTGAGCGGCACCCTCGGTGGAACACTGGAGCTGAGCGGCACCCTCGGCGGAACACTGGAGCTGAGAGGCAAAACTCTGGAATGGTGCGGTGCATTTGTAGGAACTCTGGAAAGGCATGGCGCGCTCGTGGAAACTTTGGGACAGAGCGGCGCACTCGTAGGAACTCTGAAACGGAGCGGAGCACTCGTGGGAACTCTGGAACAGAGCAGAGCGCTCGTAGAAACTCTCGAACGGAGCGGAGTGCTCATGGGAACTTTGGAACGGAGCGGAGCGCTCGATAGGAACACAGGAACGGAGCGGAGCGTTTAGAGAATCTCTGGAACGGAGCGCCGCCCTCAGAGAAAATCTAGTCACAGACTTGGGGATCCGCCATTGTCATCCTGAACATCCCAAGGAGTTGCCTGATGAATTTGGCGTAAAAGCAAAAATCGCCTCCTTTCAAGCTCCAGAGCTTGCTGGGGAAATCTGAAGCAGAGTTTGGCTGCCGATTAATCGCGGTAGGGATCGCGGTATGGCGATCCCGTTTTCGGAAGCGGAAGTAGCTCTATCATGGCTTTATTGTATTTCAGTACAAACACACACACACCAATAGTAAAGTATAATGGAAATGAGAGCTTATATAGGGAATCGTTGTCTCTCGTTGATGCCGGGAGTGGCAGAGCGAGGCAGCGTTACAGCTGCCGAGGGGGGTGTGGCAGGTGGATTCCTAACAGGTTCACAGTGTTTACATACAATTGGTCAATAATTTTCCTAATATGAAAAAGTCTCTTTATTTTTAATAAAGTTGGTGTTATATTTGGAATGGTCCACATATTCTCAATAGTGAGAAGTGCTGAAAGTATTTAAATACTGGCTTAAGGTATTAATGAAAGATCCACATAAGCCTTATTTATGACACTGGACTGCTTTCTTCACTCTTATCATTAAATTTTCTAGATCGTCCAAAGAATGTGTCCATCAGTCTCTCTGGTGAGAAAGTGGAGGGCAGTTCAGTAAATCTGACCTGCAACAGTGATGCAAACCCACCTGTGGAGACCTACACCTGGTTTAAGGGGAGGACATCAGTGGGGAAAGGAAAGACCTACACCATCTTTAAAGTCAGTTCTAAGCACAGTGGAGAGTACAAATGCATGTGCAGTAATAAAGTCGGGCATCAGAACTCCACCAGTGTAACTCTGAATGTTCTGTGTAAGTTAAAGCTAAAGATCTTTTTACATCCAATACAAGATAAAACTATTATAGATTTACTTCATATTTACCAAACTGTTTTAGATCCGCCAAAGAACATCTCAGTGTCTATCAGTTCCTCTGGTGAGAAAGTGGAGGGCAGTTCAGTGAATCTGACCTGCAGCAGTGATGCAAACCCACCTGTGGAGACCTACACCTGGTTTAAGGAGAATAAAACATCACCTGTAGGATCAGGACAGAGTTACAGAGCTCTACAGAGTGGACTGTATTACTGTAAAGTTCAGAATAAACTCGGCTCTGAGAGATCAGCTGCAGTGTCCATCACTATAAATGGTGGGAGATTTAATTAGACATTACTGTTTTATCACTACTCAATCTTACATTCTGTGGATGAACTACTACTTTACTATAACTTTTCTCTGTGTGTGTGTGTGTGTGTGTGTGTGTGTGTGTGTGTGTGTGTGTGTGTGTGTGTGTGTGTGTGTGTATCAGATGTCTCTATAATTGTATATGTGACTGTTGGATTGGTTGGACTTGCAGCCCTTCTCTCTGTACTCTTCTGGCTGAGGTGAGAATAAATGTGTTGATACATTCATCATTAATTCCTCTAAAGATGTTTTTGAGGTGGAAATATTTCACATTTTATGAACAGATGCAGGAGACAGAAGAAAAAGGCAGATGAAGGTTACTATCAGGTGAGTTAATACAGACCTGTCCATCAGGGTGGCTGCTTTGTTCATAATAAACTCTTACTGTAAAGATCTTCAGCAGAACCTGCTCATGTTCTTCACCCCTCCTCTCTGCAGAACGTTGGGCTGAGTGCTAAAGACGAGACGTATGCAGCTCTTGACCCTGCAGGCCGGAAATCTGATGATGGTTATCACACACTTGCAGTAAGTTTTAACTGAAACATACAGTTACTGCTAGAATGAAGGTTGGTGTTGAAGGTGTAACAGAATAATACTGTATTTTATTGCTGTTAATAAAATTTAATAAGGCGTGGCCTCTTAATTTACAGGTTTCTCATCCCAGTCCTCCTGATGACACGCTCACTTCTGACTACTGCAATGTGGAAGTGAGTTTTAGTTTTTAAACCTAAAACCCCTATTTAAATAGAGTATTGTGATCATGTGACTTCTTTTTATTTGATAGTGTGAGTTACAATACACAGCTGATAACTACATTTCTGATGTTCCTGTGTGTGTTTTCTTTTAGACTTTGAGGATCATGATGAAGAGAATGAGTCCTAAAACAGCTGATGAATAGAGAGAACTCCTCACTGAAGTGGAGAACCTGAATCACTTCTTTACACCAGCAACATCAACAACTTACAGCCATTTAAAACTGTTATTATCATTTCAAACCATCATTCAAAGCAGTGAAGTGATGTTTTATTTACCGTAATTTCCGGACTATTAAGAGCACCAATATATAAGCCGCACCCACTGAATTTCACAAATATTTATATTTTGAACATAAATAAGCCGCACCTGTCTATAAGCCACGTCTACACTGAAACTAATGAACTTTACACAGGCTTTAACAAAAGACACGTTACACACGGTTTAACGGGTGAAATATGCTTTGCTTCCTTTAGGAGCATAGCGGTATTTTGGGAATAGCATGGCACTGCATTTTTTCCGGTATTACTGCATGTGTGCAAGACCGAGGAATATGTCCTTATTATCTTTGACTTACCCGTAACGCTGTTGCCAAGAAAAATAAAAAGCACAAGTTTTGGAAACCTTTCAGTGCTTATATGATTTCTGTTGCAACTGGAGTTAGCGAGCTCTCCCTTCACCCAGACTCAACGCGCTACAACGGCTTGTATCTAAACAGTAGCCGACCAAGAAAGTCATTGTTCACTGTCCTCCTTCCTTTCACAACTATTTATTTTGGGAGTTTATCTTTTGGCATCGTTGTGCATTTAAAAATCACCACCGGTGGAAGTTTTATCTCCCGATGCCGTGCAGCTCAGAACACAGGTGAAGTGCGTTTTTTCTTTTCTGTTCGGAAATTTCATTGATTTAATGTTATGGGGTTCAGTTTTTTGGCTTGAAGTTTGTGAAATCAGGAAAAACCAAGGAAAATCCATAAATTAGCCGCTTCGTTGTTTAAACTGCGGGGTTCAAAACGTGGGAAAAAAGTAGCGGCTTATAGTCCGAAAAATACGGTAATAGAAATTTTAGATGACAGATTCAGACAACTGGTTTAACCATTTTGCATTCAATGATGTATACAATGAATTCAATTCAATTCAATTAATTTTTATTAGTATAGCGCTTTTAACAATTACCATTGTCTCAAAGCAGCATTACACAGATAATGTGGTGATTAAAAGTAAATATGTTCTTTGTAAGTAAGTTTGTCCCTGATGAGCAACTGTGGCAAGGAAAAACACCCCGAGATGGCATAAGGAAGAAACCTTTAGAGGAACCAGACTCAAGAGGGAACCCATCCTCATCTGCACTAAGAAAAAAATTTACTGATCAAAGGTTTGACTAAATAAATAAGTTTTCAACCTCGACTTGAACACTGAGACTGTGTCTGAGTCCCGAACACTAGTTGGAAGGCTGTTCCATAACTGTGGGGCTTTATAAGAGAAAGATCTGCCACCTGCTGTAGTCTTCATTATTTGAGGAATCAACAGATAGCCAGCACCTTTTGATCTAAGTAGGCGTGGAGGATCATACTGGTACAGAAGTTCACTCAGATACTGGGGTGCGAGACCGTTAAGTGCTTTATACGTCAGTAGTAGTATTTTATAATTAATGCGAGATGTAATTGGGAGCAGTGTAGATGATTAAAACAGGGGTGATGTGGTCATATTTTCTAGATCTAGTGAGGACTCTTGCTGCTGCATTCTGAACTAACTGAAGCTTATTTATGCACCTACTCGCACACCCAGACAGTAAAGCGTTACAGTAGTCTAATCTAGAAGTAACAAAAGCATGAACTAGTTTTTCTGCATCCTGTAACGACATCATATTTCTAATTTTAGCAATATTTCTAAGGTAAAGAAGGAGATCCTTGTGATATTATTTACGTGAGACTCAAAGGAAAGACTCGGGTCAATAATCACGCCAAGGTCTTTGACAGCCATACATGCTGAAACAGAAACATCATCCAGAGATGCTAAGTAATCGGAAAGTTTACTTCTAGCTGCATGTGGTCCTAGTAAAAGTACTTCCGTCTTATCTGAGTTGAGCAGAAGAAAGTTATTAGGCATCCACTGTTTAATGTCCTTTACACACTCCTCAATATTGTTAAGCTGATCTCGCTCATCTGGCTTTGCTGAAATATACAGCTGTGTATCATCAGCATAGCAATGGAAGCGAATCCCATGTTTATGAATAATTTCAACAAGAGGCAGCATATATAAAGAAAAATGCAGGGGGCCTAAGACAAATCCTTGAGGAACACCAAACTTTACCTCATAGAGTGTGGAGAACTCACCATTTACATCAACAAACTGATAGCGATCAGTCAAATAAGACCTGAGCCAAGAGAGAGCTGTTCCCTTTATTCCAACAACGTACTTAAGTCTAGCAAGTAGTATAGTGTGATCAATGGTGTCAAAAGCTGCACTAAGGTCAAGCAAAACAAGTAAGGAGACAAAACCCTGATCAGAGGCCAATAACAGTCATTTACCACCTTAACTAGCGCCGTCTCTGTGCTATGATGAGGCCAAAATCCTGACTGATACATTTCAAAAATATTATTCATAAGTAGGTGTGAGCATAACTGCTGTGCTACAACCTTTTCCAAAATTTTGGATATAAAGGGGAGATTTGATATTGGTCTGTAGTTGGACAGCTGACATGGGTCAAGGTCAGGTTTCTTAATTAGGGGGTGGATAACTGCCAGTTTGAAGGATTTTGGTATATAACCAGTGCTAATGGAAAAGTTTATTATTTTTAAAACAGGTTCAATTACCTCTGGAATGATCTGTTTAAAGAAACTAGGCAAGGGATCGAGAATGCAGGTTGATGATTTTGATGAGGAAAATAATTAATTTAAGTCACTCTCATGAATAGGAGTAAAGCTTTTTAGTTGATTGTCTGCTATAATTATGCTGCTGTCTACAGGGTTACTTGTAAAATAATTTGGATTTATATTAACCGTCTGGATTTCTTCCCTGATGTTCTAAATTTTCTTATTAAAAAAGTTCATGAAATCATTACTACCTATTGATGGTGTGCATGTGAGTGCAGTGCTTTTATTCCCTGGTAATTTTGCTACCGTGCTGAATAAAAATCTAGGATTATGATTGGTATTTTCTATGAGGGTGGAGAAATATGCTGATCTAGCAGCACTAAGAGATTTTCTATAAATTAGGAGGCTCTTCTTCCATGCTATTTGAAATACTGTTATTTTGTTTGACGCCATTTACGTTCAAATTTTCGAGTGGTCTGTTTTAAGGTGTGCGTATGATCATTATACCACTGTGCTAATTTTTTTTCCCTGATCATTTTGGTTTTAAGGGGAGCTACATCATCTAGGGTGTAACGTAATGTTAATTCTAGGTGTTCAGTGGCCCAGTCGAGCTCTGCGGGGTCAGACGGAGATCTATCTAATATCGTAATTTCTGGAAGATTATTGATAAAACGCGCTGCTGTAGCTGACGTAAAAGTACGCTTAACACGGTAACGTGGTGAAGTAGTAATGCAATGACTGAGGCAGATTTTAAACGAGATTAGATAATGGTCTGAAATAGCTTCAGACTGTGGAATTATGACTATGTTTTTTATTTTTAATCCAAATGTAAACAACAAATTAAGAGTGTGTCACCACTATGAGTGGGTCCTATAACATTCTGATTAATTCCAACTGACTCTAGAATGGACACAACTGCTGCTCTTAAGGAGTCTTCCTGATTATCAAAATGAATATTAAAGTCACCAATAATTAATGCTTTGTCTAAAGAAGTAGCTAAATTAGTGATGAAATCTGCAAATTCTATGAGATGAATTGATGCTGAGATGTTTTTTGGGGTTAAAACTATTCAGGTGAAACCAGTAGAATATCCTTTGATCAACATGAATATAAACAACTGATAATGTAGGAAACAGCAGACACTCGTACACAATCAGTTAAATTAATGTACAAAAGCATTCAAAATGTGATCAAAGCAACAAGAAATGTTCTTATGATGAGCCATATCACTAAATGATGTGGAGGTTTTGTGAACAAGTAGTTTTGAGAAATTCCTCCAAAGCAACTGAGAAAAACTGTAACAGACAGTGTTCGTCAGTGTCTGTCTATATATATATATATATATATATATATATATATATATATATATATATATATATATATATATATATATATATAAAACCAGCCAAACCATCAGCAATGCATTTGTCTTTTCCATTTTTACTGTAAATAAATGTTTTAAACAAGAATTTGAATTTGAGTGACTTAATTGAAAAATATTTGTGGTCAGACTTCATAGAACCGACTAACATTTCGGAAAATGTATGGTCTCATACTCACAACTCACTCACTCACTCACTCACTCACTCACTCACTCACTCACTCACTCACTTACTCACACACACACACACACACACACACACACACACACACACACACACACACACACACACACACACACACACACACACGGGTTTTATTTATTTTAATTGAGCTTAAATGTTGACCTGCATCATAATGTCATGAAATGTGACTCGAATATTTACTTCAGTGTGTGATAGAGACACCTAGTGGTTAGACAGGTGAATTGCAGGATGCTGTGCTGTTTTTGAGATGGAAACTCTGAACTGAACTGAAGTAAAATTACTTATATTGGTAATTTTACAATGTAAAAAATATCGTAGCTGAAGTAAGTCCTAAATATATCAAAACTGTGAGATCTGCTGAATATTTAAAGTATAGTGAGAAACTCAATGTTACAGAGGCTCTTAAACACCTACATGAGGATCTGCGTAATTCATTATGGAGCTGGAACATGGGTGATACACTGCGGTTCCAGTAACAAATCCAGTTGAGAAAAGAATTTACTGTATAAAAAATGCAGTATGTAGTAACTTCTAATTGTTAATTTTTCTACATTCAAAAAACATTTACTGATTTACTTTCGGTGCTGAAAAATATAAAGCTATAAAATCAATATAATGGTAAATTACATAATGTTTAAACATTTCTAATAAATAAAAAAAGAATAAAAAATTTGCCACGAAATCACCATTTTTACAGGAAGTTGATGATACAGAAAGTTATTTACGGTATATGGTGATTTGGGGATGTTGTTTTATGTAAATGAATGTGTTTGTGCAGGAACAGAGTCATGTAGAGAATCTGTAGGATTGATGACTGTATATAGTTACATCTGTGTGTACACACGTGTGATAAACACCAGTGTTGGAGTGTGTACTGGTGTTTCTTCCACACACAGCTTTGAAGCTGTGGTTATGGAAGGCCGGAGGGGGCATTAGTTGAATCTGTGGAAATGTAGAGTGGAAGTCCAGATGGATTCTTATGTGCCAATACTGTGCTAGAATTGGCGACCTTTAGTGGAAGCAGCCGAAAGAAGGTGAAGACGATTTTGGCTACGTAAGTACATTTGGAAAAAAAATTAAAAAATTCTGTTTGCACACTTCTGTTGAACCAAATGTTTAAATGTACAGTATTTATTTTGGATTTTGTCGGCGCTACTGTGTTACAGTTTTTCCGCTTCTTTCGTTTTTTTGCACTAAATGTTGCACATGTGCACTTTGTGTTGTTAGTTTAGAGTTCTGTGTAGTTCTGTGTTCCTTTTGTTAATTTATCTTGTTTAATGGAGCACCGTGGTCCTGGGGAAATGTTTTATTTCACTGTGTACAGAATCGTGTACGGTTGAAATGGTAATATAGCATACTTGCCTTGACTTGACATTTTCTGTCAACCTCCACTCATCTGGGAAGATCTTCCACTAAACTGTAGTTTTTTTTTTTTTTTTTCATTTAGCCACATGGGTGTTATTAAAGCCAGTTACTAAATGCATTTGAAATGAAAAACACTTACCTGAAAAGAGTAGGTGAGGTTGGAAATTGTACTGCAGACAGCCACTAGAGGGCCTCAGAGACGTTTCAGCTTCACTTTTCCTAATTGCAATGTCCAACCTTATATACTGTGAAGTCATTGAATAAATTATACATTTTCACCCCCTGTCAGTCTCAGTCTCACTCTCGGCGGAGCTTCGACCGGATCCCGAGGGAGGCTGGAGATATTGAGTCCGAGTGGACCATGTTCTCCACCTCCATTGTCGAAAGCGGCCGCTCGGAGCTGTGGCTGTAAGGTCTCCGGTGCCTGTCGAGGCGGCAATCCCCGAACCCGGTGGTGGACACCGGA
This sequence comes from Silurus aristotelis, assembly GCF_946808225.1. Taxonomy (NCBI): domain Eukaryota; kingdom Metazoa; phylum Chordata; class Actinopteri; order Siluriformes; family Siluridae; genus Silurus; species Silurus aristotelis. The sequence goes on from NC_139593.1 coordinate 1,992,011, forward strand.
AGTAAGGGATGCGTCAAGCTGAAGAAGGAGTCCTATCGGGCCTGGTTGGCTTGTGGGACTCCTGAGGCAGCCGACGGGTACCGGCAGGCCAAGTGAACTGCAGCCCGGGTGGTTGTGGAGGCAAAAACTCGGGCCTGGGAGGAGTTCAGTGAGGCCATGGAGAAGGACTATCGGCTGGCCTCGAAGAGATTCTGGCAAACCGTCCGGCGCCTCAGGAGAGGGGAGCAGTGCCCTATCAATGCTGTTTACAGTAGAGGTGGGGAGCTGTTGACCTCACCTGGGGAGGTCGTTGGATGGTGGAAGGAATACTTTGAGGATCTGCTTAATCCCGCCGTCACGTCTTCCATTGAGGAAGCAGAGGCTGAGGGCTCAGAGTTGTACTCGTCCATCACCCAAGCTGAAGTCACCGAGGTAGTCAAGAAACTCCTTGGTGGCAAGGCACCGGGGGTGGATGAGATCCGCCCTGAGTACCTCAAGTCTCTGGATGTTGTGGGGCTGTCTTGGCTGACTCGCCTCTGCAGCAATGCGTGGCGGTCGGGGACAGTGCCTCTGGGATGGCAGACCGGGGTGGTGGTTCCTCTTTTTAAGAAGGGGGACCGGAGGGTGTGTTCCAACTATAGGGGGATTACACTTCTCAGCCTCCCTGGGAAAGTCTATGCCAGGGTACTGGAGAGGAGAATACGGTTGATAGTAGAACCTCGGATTCAGAAAGAACAGTGTGGTTTTCGTCCAGGCCGTGGAACACTGGACCAGCTCTATACCCTCTACAGGGTGCTGGAGGGTTCATGGGAGTTTGCCCAACCAGTCCACATGTGTTTTGTGGATTTGGAGAAGGCATTCGACTGTGTCCCTCGCGGTGGCCTGTGGAGGGTGCTCCGGGAGTATGGGGTCCGGGGTCCTTTACTAAGGGCTGTCCGGTCCCTGTACGACCAAAGCAGGAGCTTGGTTCACATTGCCAGCAGTAAGTCAGACTTGTTCCCGGTGCATGTTGGACTCCGGCAGGGCTGCCCTTTGTCACCGGTTCTGTTCATAATTTTTATGGACAGAATTTCTAGGCGCAGCCAGGGGCCGGAGGGTGTCCGGTTTGGTGACAACGCGATTTCGTCTCTGCTCTTTGCAGATGATGTTGTCGTGTTGGCTTCATCAAACCAAGACCTTCGGCAGTCACTGGGACGGTTTGCAAGTGTGAAGCGGCTGGGATGAGAATTAGCACCTCCAAATCCGAGGCCATGGTCCTCAGTCGGAAAAGAGTGGCTTGCCCACTTCAGGTTGGTGGAGAGTTGCTGCCTCAAGTGGAGGAGTTTAAGTATCTGGGGGTTTTGTTCACGAGTGAGGGAAGGATGAAACGGGAGTTTGACAGACGGATCGGTGCAGCTTCTGCAGTAATGCGGTCGATGTACCGGTCTGTCGTGGTGAAGAAAGAGCTAAGCCGCAAGGCGAAACTCTCGATTTACCGGTCAATCTACGTTCCTACTCTTACCTATGGTCATAAGCTCTGGGTCATGACCGAAAGGACAAGATCCCGGATACAGACGGCCGAAATGAGCTTTCTCCGCAGGGTGGCTGGGCGATCCCTTAAAAATAGGGTGAGAGCTCCTCACTCGGGAGGAGCTCAGAGTAGAGCCGCTGCTCCTCCACATCAAGAGGGGTCAGCTGAGGTGGCTCGGACATCTGTTCCGGATGCCTCCTGGACGCCTTCCCGGGAAGGTGTTCCGGGCACATCCCACTGGGAGGAGACCCCGGGGAAGACCTAGGACATGCTATGTCTCCCGGCTGGCCTGGGAACGCCTCGGTGTCCCCCCGGAAGAGCTGGAAGAAGTGTCTAGGGAGAGGGAAGTCTGGGCATCTCTGCTTAGACTACTTCCCCCGCGACCCGGCCCCAGATTAGCGGGAGAAGATGAGATGAGATGAGATGGGATTTATGTTGCATCCATATTTCAACATGTCCATGTTGCTTAAAGTATCAAAAACAGGATGTATTAATATATGGTACATTAGAACAGATAGAAATGTGGGATTAAATATTTAATTTGATTAACAGACCTAATATTAATATGATGTGAGGTCCAGTTACCAATGTGACACTAAAACAGGTAGAAGTAATAACTGCTTTTTACTTAAGTACATGTCAGAAACTTACTTCTACTTAAGTAAATGTGTGTACTTTTGCCACCTCTGACTGCAAGTAAATCACCTTTCACCCTTCACCTTTCACAATAATGTTGCAGTGCACTCCCTTACTGCCAGGGTTTTTATTACACCTTGTGGTGAAAAATTGGAACTGCACCAAACACTACAGAGGCTCTCTTAGATTGATGCTGCCTCATAATTAGTGGAAGAACAGACATACATTTAATGCATTTAAGATTTGCTATTTTAATTTATAACTTTTACAGATGTAATTACACATTTATATGTTTTCATGTGCAAAGGTTAAGAAATAAAAATAAAAATCTACATTTCCAATGATGACATCTTTTTTCAGGTTAGTTATAGGTGGTCTAGTGGTTAGGATGCGGCGCTCTCACTGCTGCGGCCCGGGTTCGATCCCTGGTCAGGGAACCAACCCCAACCACTCTTAGTGCCGGTCCCAAGCCCGGATAAATGGGAAGGGTTGCATTAGGAAGGGCATCCAGCATAAAAACATGTGCCAAATCAAACATGCGGATGGTCCGCTGTGGCGACCCCTAATGGGAGAAGCCGAAAGAAAGTTATAGATCTTTTATATGGTTTTTGAGATGGAAGTGTCACAGAGACTTGTTAACATTGGTTAAGGAGTTTCCTTAAATACATTTGAAGAAGGTTATGTTTAAGATCATTCAAAGAGGGCAGTTAGACTGCACATCGGAAACGCCTGTTACAGGGTGTAAAGTTTACTATACAATAGGATATGATATAGGATATGGTATGGGTATGGTATAGTTGACAGACTCTAGACTTTAGCTGTTTGCTGCTTCTTCTGAGCCTTTTATACATTGAATATTTTCCTTCATTATATAATATTATTCTCCAGCTCCTTGTATGGTCCTTGTTAGCTGATTATAAAAAATATAAATCTTCATTGACAACCTGTACAATACAATTTGATTAACATAAACCTGCTATGTGTACTGATAGTTAGCTTTTTGGTTGAGTATAATTCACAGAAATGTAAGTACTGAATACAACAAATCATGACAAGAAGCCATATAAGGGCCACCATGTAAAAATGGTGTCACATGAATTTGAACGATTCAGGTATAAATCCTATTTTCCATAAACATTTGGTCTTATCTAGCTCATATTGCTTTCCATAATTAAATAGTTATTTTCTTTTCAGCTGGATCTGATGCTGTAACTACAGTAACTGGATACAAAGGAAGATCAGTTCAGATTAAATGCTGCTATGAAACTGGATATGAACATTTTGAAAAGTATCTGATTAGAGGTAAATATACCAGGTGGCATCCATACAAAGACATTCCTGTTCATTCTGGATCTGCTGCTAAAGACACCAGATTCTCTCTGTGTGACAACAGAGCAGCTAAAATCTTCACCGTCACCATCATTGATTTGAGAGCAGAGGATGCAAACACTTACTGGTGTGGGATCCAGCAATCAAGACTTTATAAATTTAAAGAGATTCAACTGGTGATTATGGGTGAGTGTTACACAGAGGAGACGAAAATAATCTGACACAATAAATCACTAATTATAAACACACTGTGTTTGGGACTGTTAAACCACCATGTACAATGTTTAAATGTGTATTTGAGAATCATTTGCAGGAGTATACACACAAAGAATGTGTTTATGGTGTGGAAATATATTCCTTTGGCAAAACGTTTGTTCTCTTAAAAAAAGGTTCGAACAAGCACCTGCACCTTGGTATAATAGTCATACGCATGCCCTAAAGAGAACAACACGTAATCTGGAGAGAAAATGGAGGAAAACTAAATTGGAGGTATTTAGAATTGCGTATAAAGACAGTATGCTTAGCTACAGACAGGCGCTAAAAGCTGCTAGAGCTAAACACCTGAGCAAACTCATAGAAAATAACAAAAACAACCCCAGGTTCCTTTTCAGTACAGTCGCTAAATTAACAACAAATCAGGGATCTGAAAAATGTGTTCCATCACAGTTTAGTAGTGAAGACTTTATGAATTTCTTCACTGAAAAAATAGATAACATTCGAAAAACAATTGTGGCAGTTCAACCTCTGACAGCATCTCCTGACACAATCGTACTTACAACCCCACAACTACACTGTTTTACATGTATAGGACAGGAAGAGCTGTATGATGCTATTATGAAAGCTAAATCAACAACATGTCAGTTAGATCCAATTCCCACTAAACTACTGAAGGAAGTGTTATATACAGCTGGTGAGCCTCTTTTAAATATTATTAACTCCTCACTATCGTTAGGTCATGTCCCTAAATTCCTCAAGTTAGCAGTTATTAAGCCCCTCATTAAAAAACCTAATCTGGATCCAAGCACGCTATCGAATTACAGACCAATTTCAAATCTCCCATTTATGTCTAAGATTTTAGAAAAGATTGTCGCTGCCCAGTTATGTAACCACTTGCAGGAGAACAATATCTTTGAAGAGTTTCAGTCAGGTTTTAGGCCCCATCATAGCACAGAAACTGCTCTAGTTAAAATCACTAACGACCTGTTTTTAGCTTCAGACCAAGGCTACATCTCCCTATTAGTTTTACTAGATCTTAGTGCTGCGTTCGACACTATAGATCATGATCTTCTCCTCGATCGCTTACAGAATTACATCGGTATTCAGGGACAGGCATTAAGCTGGTTTAAATCCTACCTGTCCAATCGTTACCATTTCGTAGATTTAAATGGAGAGCTATCCAGGATAATGCTAGTAAATTATGGCGTGCCACAAGGGTCAGTTCTGGGACCCATGCTTTTTACAATATACATGCTTCCATTAGAAAATATTATTAGAAGGCATGGAATTAGCTTCCATTGTTATGCTGATGATACCCAGCTATATATTTCATCCAAACCAGGCGATACAGCTCAATTCGCTCGCATAACTGAGTGTGTTGAAGAAATAAGAGATTGGATGACCCATAACTTTCTGCTATTAAATTCTGATAAAACGGAGATTTTGCTCATCGGCCCAAAAAATAGTACACAGAAGCTCCAGCATCTCAGCCTGCATTTAGACGGTTGTTCTGTAACTACTAGTTCAACGGTAAAAGACCTGGGAGTTATTTTAGACAGCAACTTATCTTTTAATAATCACATCAATCAAGTTACAAAAACAGCCTTCTTTCACCTTAGAAATATTTCTAAGCTAAGAAATATGTTATCTATATCTGATGCAGAGAAGCTCGTCCATGCGTTTATGACCTCTAGAATAGACTACTGTAATGCATTACTAGGTGGATGTCCTGCATCATTAATAAACAAGCTTCAGTTAGTTCAGAATGCAGCAGCAAGAGTTCTTACTAGGTCAAGAAAATACGATCATATAACCCCAATCTTATCGTCCCTACATTGGCTTCCTGTTAAGTTTCGAATAGACTACAAACTACTGCTACTCACTTATAAAGCACTAAATGGTTTGGCTCCCATGTATCTATCCAGTCTTTTAACACGCTACAATCCGTCACGCTCCCTGAGATCTCAAAACTCTGGGCTTCTAGTAGTTCCTAGAATAGCAAAGTCCACTAAAGGCGGTAGAGCATTTTCACATTTAGCTCCTAAACTCTGGAATAGTCTTCCTGACAGTGTTCGGGGTTTAGATACACTCTCCCAGTTTAAGTGCAGATTAAAAACATATCTTTTTAGAAAAGCCTACACATAACACACATCACACACATCACATCATAACCTTGTGCTCCAGAACATCTGATCACATGCACATTATCAACTTGTGCTGTTAATATCATGAACAGCAGCTACGCTAATTCCTCTCCACTGCTTCTCTTTCTCTCCCCATCCCGAGGCATCCTGAGGTTTGGCCAGCTCCAGTCACGTCCCACCTCGTGAAGATTATGGACCTATGGATGATCATGGAGAAGTAGATGCCGAGTGTTTAAAGGCCCTGGCATGGAGAAGCTGATGCTGGATCTATGATGATCACAAATTGTTCTGTATTGTTGAAAGATTTATGACCAAACTTTTGATGTCACCCATATGAGGATGGGTTCCCCTTTGAGTCTGGTTCCTCTCAAGGTTTCTTCCTCATATCATCTAAGGGAGTTTTTCCTTGCCACTGTCGCCACGGCTTGCTCATCAGGGACAAACGCACACCATTCACCTTCACTGTTGTTTTCTGTAAAGCTGCTTTGAGACAATGTCTGTTGTGAAAAGCGCTATACAAATAAACTTGACTTGACTTGACTTGACTCTTTTTCACTCTTAAATTTGTGTAAATGTCAAATCAAGTGCGATATGCCAATATGCTGCAGATAGGGTTGTATTTAGCTCCAAGTAATGGGATTTTTCTCCATTTATTCATTTATAGGTCTTCTGAAATGTTATGGTAAACTTTTGGGTGTGGCTAAATATCAATAAACTGTACCATGAAGCAATTATTAATGTGCACTTAAGAAAATCAGCTATGCTTTTATAAATCTGACCTGGAAAGGAGAACCTGTACTGTCCCCTGATGTGGTTTCTGTTCTCTCAGATGTTCCTCCCAGCAGTACTGTCTCACAGTCCACACACACCACATTCTCTGCTTCAACACATACAGTGAGTCCATCAGTGCATTCTGAGACACCTCCAGCTGCATGTAAGAACATTTTCCCTTCTTTTACTACACACCTCCACTACTGACTCCATGTATTTCATGTTACATCACAATGTTTAATGTGGTTTGAACATTTAAGTCAAGTCAAGTCAAGTCAAGTTTATTTGTATAGCGCTTTTCACAACAGACATTGTCTCAAAGCAGCTTTACAGAAAACAACAGTGAAGGTGAATGGTGTGCGTTTGTCCCTGATGAGCAGCCGTGGCGACAGTGGCAAGGAAAAACTCCCTTAGATGATATGAGGAAGAAACCTTGAGAGGAACCAGACTCAAAGGGGAACCCATCCTCATTTATGTTTGTGATGCCCCTTTATGTCCTGAACAGATGTTCCGGGTTTACCTGTCTACCTCCTGATCAGTGCAGGTGCAGTGGTGTTTGCTGTTGGTGTGATTATAGTAATTTTCTAATGCATGCACAGCAAAATAATTTTTCCAGGTAAAACCCACTTTAATGCATGTTTCGGATTAATTTATTTTGATTTTCCAACCGCTTTACTGGCATCCACATGTGCTTACTAACAACGGTAAAAGACAGTAAACAATTATCCACCTCTGAATCTTTAGTTAGTGATGTTATACAGAGAAAAGCCTGTATATGATGCTGGAGTCACTGCATGTAGCTACAGACTGGACCAGAGAGAAATCACTTCTAGCTTCACTACTGCATATTATTCTGTTTTCTTTTTTTGCTAGGACATTTTTTTCAAGTCAAGAAGTTTTAGTGTCATTTCAGCCATATATAGTTGACGCAGTACACAGTGAAATGAAACAACGTTCCTCCAGAACCCTGGTGCTACATTAAACAACAATCACAGAAACAGAAAACACAGGGCTCAAATGCTTATAAACTGATTAAATGCCATTCCCATCAATATATTAATTTTATTTAATACAGCTGTGTCATGTAATGCAATGGAAATTCAAGTGCAAAAATTTATTAAAGAAAAAAAAAATATTTAAAAGACAAAAGAGACGAAAGTGTACATGAAGTGTAGTGTTGGTGAACATGAACCACATGCAGAGAACTAAATTTGTGACGGTTCATGAGGTGCAGTGGATTGTGGGAAATGTAGTCTGTGTCTCTCAGTGTGATCCTGACAGTGATATGTGATTGTCTTCAATCTAAAGTGTTTTATATTTTGTATGTAACCAAACTGTGGTGATGTTCTCATCTCCCTGCAGGCCCTGCAACAGAGACACAATCATCCAAAGAGGTACAAGACGAGTGTTTGTTTAAGGTTGAATTTTCACAAACACTTTACTTACAAACATTAAAATTATTATTATTATGTTTTTTTCATTTCAGACTAATAAAGATTATGAAAATTACCACAATGTACTCACCCTCCAAGCAAGAAATAAACACAATTTACCTGAATCTGTCTACCAGAGTTTAGATCCAACCACTAACCAATCAGATTCACTCTACCAGACCCTGAACTCCACTAATAACAAATGAGATTTAGGATGATGTTGGTAATGTAAGAGGACTGGGAGAAAATGTCATAGTGATTATCATTTCTTTACTTTTTTTGTCTGGAAGGTTTTTGCTTTGACTGTGCATCATGTAAAAATATTTACATTTTCAGAAGAACAAAAAATGTATAAATGCCATTCTTTATTAAAATAAAGATTCTTGACCATCTATGTGGGTATTATTTACAATGTTTTTATCAAAGTTTAAGAATTCATTCTTTGTGGTCATGACTAATTTCATTGGTCTACTTAGTGGATGCTGGTGAGGGTCCTGACAGATTCTGTGAGTACCATGGATTTCAGGACAGCAAATATTCCTTAGTTCCTGAATTTCACCACCAGGCAACAAACAGCACTTTGATGGAATTTCCCTGTGTAGTGTCTATAGGCTCAGAGTGGCATGAAAGTGGTGTGGAAAGCCTGGGACACACCAAGTCGAAGGTTGACCAGCAATGTTGATCTTCAGGAGTGCATGCACCTCACCAGTTTTCCACAAAGTTGAACTGAGACACACCAGACGGAAGACAGCTGATGGTCAACTAGTGTGTATGTTCTGTGCTTGTGTGAGAGCAGGTGGCAGTAGCCTGTATTTGCCATCGAAACAATGAAAGTGGAGGAGCCAGAACTTTACATATATAACGCAAGCAGCATTTATTCCTGCCATGATCATTACCAACAAATTTGAGTAGGTTTTGTTTAACATTGCTTGATGGCCAACCATCGACTTGGTGTGGAAATCCTGAGACACACCAAGTCCCAGGCATGATGGGGTGTATGGTGACATGTGTGGAAAAGCAGTGGATGCAATGTGAGGGCATGCTGATCCACGACTATGCACGGGTTCTCAGGTCGGTGTCAAGGAAAGACGTGAGAGTGTGTGTGTATGTGTGTGTGTTTGCATGCCCTGGCATGAGTACAAGGAAGGAAATTGCCAGCAGGAATAAATAAAAAATAAATCAAAGCTCTGCCTGTGGAACATTATGTTACTGTGATATAAAAGGAACTTAAGCGGGTAAAGATGAGACCACGTGCTGGACATCAGACAACACGTTAGGCCACCGAGACCAGCGCTCATGAGTGGTGTCTGACAGTCTTTTATGATTTGGTGCAATACAAAGAATACAAAAACGTGCTTCCGGTGCTTTTATATCTGTGGCGGACATATTGGAAGGACATGGTGATGGTTGGGAGTTGTGAGTTTCCAGCAGACTCTGACCTGACATACAGAATCTACACTCAAATTTAATTTCACTTTTAGTTTTTTACATTAACATGGAATTTCACTTTTTTGAAGATCAATTTAAATTCCAAAAGACTTTAGTTTCAGTTTACAGGTACTGGTGAAATAATTAGTCAATTCATGGCTAATTCTTACATCTGTCTCCCAATATGTTGTGTAGATTGAGTTGCTCTGGATTTGGGTATCTGTGAAATTCCAATAATAATTGAAATGCTTTATGTACAGCTGTACAAGTTGTTTTGCTAATTTAACTTCACAATCTGCAACTTATATAACACAACCCCTGTACAGTATTTTTGTATTGTATGCAGTATTCACCCATGTATTGGTTCTGATTTACTTTGCCCTCTAGGGGGTACGTAGGGGTCTTTATTCACATACAGTTACAGTAAACAGTGACAGAAAGCTGTTAATAATGTAAGCTGTATGCTGATAAAAACGACATTGTACACTAACTTACCACCAAGCGAGAGGAAATAAAACACAATTAAGATTACAGTTCACGTTGCATTACACAATTCTAATGTTTAATAGTTTAGAAGCAGACATATCTTTATATCTTGAAAGCATTTTTAACAGCAGCAGCATTTTGCATTTTACACCAACTCTTCCTGAGTGGTTTTCTGTCACAGGAAGTGGTAATAAACATGACCACTTGTTTTTTTGCCCCCAAAATAGAGACACAGCAGCGTCATTAAGGTAGAGAGAATGAGGAAGTAGAAGAAGCATTTTATTTATTTGTTCTCAAGAAGGCATTTGTTGAGACTGATCTTAGAATGAAGATCATCCTCCTTTTCACGTTCTTCCTGATTACCGGTGAGTAAACACACTTCCAAATGACCATCAACATCAACATTAAAGCTTTGCAGTTATGGACTTTAACAGCTTGATAGAAATTTTTGAAGCTTTCGTAATCAAGTTTTAGGGGGTAATGAGACTTCCTAGTTTTCTTACATGAATGTCATGTATAAATGTATAGGATCTGTATAGGATCATCTATGTACATAGTTTGTACCTGGCTCTTCTCTTACACTCATCACAATAATTACAATTAAATATTCCTGGATAGTGAATTAATTTCACTGTATTTCATTCTCCAGCTGGATCTGATGCTGAAACTACAGTAACTGGATACAGTGGAAGATCAGTTCAGATTAAATGTCCCTATGATCCTGGATATGAAGAGTACAAGAAATATCTCTGCAGAGAAGAATGTAGCTGGAATTCCTGGAAGGATGTTTTGGTAAATTCTGAAACTCCTGCTGAAGACACCAGATTCTCTCTGTATGACGACAAAACAGCCAAAATCTTCACCGTTACCATCACTGATCTGAGAGCAGAGGATAAAGGCACATACTGGTGTGGGATCGAGCGCACAGGGAGGGATATTTACACAAAGCCCCAACTGCTGGTTGAAATGGGTGAGTGTTACACAGTGGAAACTTAATTATTAAACCACCATGTACATTGTAGAAGGAGCCTCATTTATTAAGTGGAAATTCTGAGAACTAAGATTTATGATAAGAATTTGGGTGTGGTTTAATACAAATTAGCAGTACCATGAAGGAATTTGGTGATTTATAGAGTATCGTTGAAATTGATAAATGAGGATCAAACTGCAGAGGTCCATGTTTCAGCTGGAAGTCAGGAGACATTCTTGTTCATTCCGGATCTCCTGCTATAGACATCAGATTCTCACTGTATGACAACAGAAAGTCCAACATCTTCATCTTCAAGATCAATTATCTGAGAGAAAATGTCACAAACACTTACAGCTTCGAATCCTGGGTGAAAAGGGCGAGTGTTAGAAAAAAATTCTGCAGCATTGAAGGTCCCAGTGAGCACAGTGGCTTCTATCATACATACATGGAAGAAGTTCGGAACCACCAAGACTCTTCTTGGTGGTTCCAAAGAAGGACCTTAGTCAGGGAGGTGACCAAGGATCTGATGGTCACTCATTTCTCTGTAGAGAGAGGAGAACCTTCCAGAACAACAAACATTACTGCAGCACTCCACCAATCAGGCCTGTATGGTAGAGTTGCCAGAAGGAAGACACTCCTCAGTAAAAGGCACATGACTCTCCAGATTGTCATTTATTAATGTGCACATGAAAATATCAGCTACTGTAAAAATCCTCAAAAAAGATTGATAAATGAAGCTCAAATTGTGGATTATAAACCTAGAAATTGTAAACGGAATGGAAAGAGAACCTGAATTGTAGCTTTCTTTCTATTTCTCAGATGTTCCTACCAGCAGTACTGTCTCACAGTCCACACACACAACATACTTAACTTCAACACCTATCACAAGTCCATCAGTGGATTCTAAAACTTTTTTAATCTAAGCTTTACTTTATTATATTTCTGTCACGTCTGTCATTCATCATGTCTCCTTTCTTCAGCTAATTTGGTAAACACAGTTCAACACCAAACCACCGCTCCCTCAAAAAATGGTATGTAGACCTGCATCTACACTGTAAAGGAACACCAACAGTAGTTTGAATTTTCATGTTCCTGGTAAATGTTTGTCCTGTACAGATGTTCCATGTTTAGCTGCCTACCTCCTGATCAGTACAGGTGCAGTCATGTTCATTGTTGCTGTAATTATAGCAGTCTACTGCAAAAGAAAATGTCGAGGTAAAAACCACTTGATATTTTGTTACCTCATGATGACCTGCTTTAAATACACATTCAGTCACATGTTATATATCTAATCAAAAGAGGCGATGACACCCAATTTATTTCTTTTTAACCGAAATGAAGGATTACTAATATAATTTTGTGTAAACAGAAAGCTGGAATAATCTCAGTGTTTCCTTTAAAATGCAAAACACAGCCTAACATTGTTTTCCTTCTCATGTCACTGCAGGACCCGTAACATCTTCCAAAGAGGTACGGACTAATGATCTGCTCCTGATATTACTTTCAGAAACACTTCACTTACAAACGTTTTAATTGAGTTTTGTTTTCCATTTCAGACAAGTGATGTTTATGAAAATTGCCCAAATTTCAAACATCTGCAAACAAAAGCATGCAAGAGTCCAGACTCTACCACTGACCAATCAAACCATCAGAATTCAACCTTTACTGATATCCAATCAAATCCAGTCTATCAGAATCTGACCTTCAGTTATAAAACATAAGATTCAAATGCTGTAGCAGTGTTTATTGGTTCCCCAGCAGACATTTTGCCAGGCCTGTGCGTTAATCACTTGCTGTAGATTTTTTATGTCTGTTTTTAAATTAAACTTTGTTACTTGAAGTAATCTCTAATAAATCAACCAACATATAATGGAAAGTTTGCATGTAACAATGCTGTACCTACAATAATATATATATATATATATATATATATATATATATATATATATTTTAACAAGTTTTTTGTAAATCAACTTTTTGTTCTTATAGTTTATCTTGTCTTTAAATTACTAACATCACATTATTTATATGTTATATGCCAACAAGAACATTGAGACCTCAGCTTCCAGGTTGTTCTACCATGTTCCTCAGTGTTACTGCCCCCTTCAGGCAAGCAGCAAGAATATGATAGATGTTAATTATCCGGCTCATTAATTCCTCTTGCATGATATCAGGCTTCTATTTAAAGCACAAACCATTAATGTCATCAGCAAAACCCCTGGCTTTGGTCTTAGCATCCTGAGATTGCCTTCTACCTTTCCTTTGCAATCCTCCGGTATAAAAGGAGACATGTATACATTATACACTCTTTACACCTTCCATCAACACAGCAGGGGTCTTTCCTTACAATGTGCTCCGTTTCCCATTACTGTAGCATTCGTAAAGGGTGTTTAGACCCCGTATGAGTGACGGCTCAAGCCAGAGAGTCACTGCCTACACTTAACTCAAAACTCGTGTGTAACAAGTCACATATTCTCTTCAAATGTAAGTGGTGTATCATACAAAATAAAACAGACAGTATTACCAGATACCCCAAAACACCTACAGTCCTTCCTGCTGTGTAAATTGTCCCAGCTAGAAGTATGAACAACAATTACTGTCTTTACTGGGGCACCTTCACCAGACCAGTATTCCCAAGTAAATCCTGGGATAAGATCCTCCATATACAACATGAAAAGAAAGCATATACCCACATTGTAATTCCTAAGCAGCAAAATGTATCTTCTTGTCCTTCCAATTTTGTTATAGACCAAAAGGACTGCTCAGAAGACATGCATGTGAGTTCTTTGAGTCAAACTCAGACCAGGGACTTTTCTGCAGGAATCATAATAATGGCAGGTGGAACAGAACTCCATGGCCATGGCCTGTGACCTGCTCTTGGTTGGTCTATATGTGTTTTCCTGCACCTGTTTGGAAATGATCTAGGAAACATTCTGAATGTTACAAGATTGTGTAAATGAATTATTCACACTGTAGCATCATGATATCTACAATCCTGTCAAAATCCTCTGTCTGCCTTGTGTTTGTACATTACATTCGGAGAACACTGCAGTGTTTTGTTCCTGGTTCACACTTGTCCACTAGAGGGCAGTACTATTGCAACTAAATTATTACATTTAGCAGTGCCAGGTAGCTGCTCATGAATGGTGTCTGGTGATACACCTGAGCGTGAGACACACTCACGAACACTCCATTTAATCCTGGAGTAAATCTAGTTCACTCAAATAACACAAACATTGCTTTTACATGAATAAAAACTACTTTGTATACGAACTCCCCACCGACTGAGGAGACACAAAGCAAATTTGAGATTACAGTTCACACTGCAGTGCAGCATTTCTCACAGGCACTTCCTGGGTGGTTTCCTATCACAAAAAGTGGAAGTGGACATGAGGTCACTTATGCCTTCAACACACAAATACACACTGTACAGTCACCAAAAACAGAGTGAGTGAAGAAGTGGAAGAAAACGAACAAAGCATTTCTTTATTCGTTCTAAGAAGAAGCTTTCACTTAAAATGAAAATCTTTCTTCTTTTCACCTTCTGCCTGATTGCAGGTAAGTAAAAGCACATTATCATCACCATCAACATTAAAGCTTTGCACTGACGCACATTTATTGCTCGATAGATCTTTTATCAGGGAAGCTGAGGCTTCCTGTTTACCACAAAAACACTTTTAGTATCCTACGCATGCAAACATCTACACATCTTAACTTGTGAAATAATTTGTAAAGCATTTTTTTATATAATACCTGAAAAGATTGTGTTTAATGGTCACTGTTAATGGTTTCAGTTCAGCCGGCTTTCATTCTCATCTTTCTTCTTGTGGTTAAACACAAAATGTGCAGCGAGAAGAAAACCCATGTTTAATAAGATCTATGATTTATACTATTATTCTGTGTGTATGCAATTTAATCTTCTGTACCTGCCTCTCATTTTATTTGTCACAATGTTTGCACTTAAATATGTCTAAATACTGATCTTATATGTTGCATCATCGTCCTGGATCACATTGGATCACACTGTAATTCATTCTCCAGCTGGATCTGATGCTGTAACTACAGTAACTGGATACAGAGGAAGATCAGTTCAGATTAAATGTCACTATGAATCTGGATATGAAAAGAACAACAAGTATCTCTGCAGAGGTGAATGTCCCCGTTGGCCTGCAACCAAAAACATTCCTGTTCAGTCTGGATCTCCTGCTGAAGACACCAGATTCTCTCTGTACGACGACACAACAGCCAAAATCTTCACCGTCACCATCACTGATCTGAGAGCAGAGGATGCAAACACTTACTGGTGTGTGGTACAGCGGACTGTCCCATTGAGAGATATTTACACTAAGCTTCAACTGCTGGTTAAACTGGGTGAGTGTTGCACAGAGGACACTAAAATAATATATTATTAATTCATCACATTGTACAATGTTTCAGGTTTAAAAACTTTGATTAATAACCAGTTCATGGATCTTTAACCTGACAAATTTGAACTGTATGAGATTTAAAAATGGATCTTTCAGATGATTCTGCCTACAGTACTGCTTCACCCACCACACACTCCACTTTAACACAGGACACGAATCCGTCAGTGCATGCTGAGATCACAAGTACATCATCATCATCAACAATAACAGCAGGTATGGACTTTTTGCCTGACCTCCTCTTTATCACATTTCTCCCACATCATTCATGTCTCCCTTTTTCATTTCAGCTAATTTGCTAAATGATGCTAAAGACCCAACCATCGCTTCTGCACCTCAGAGTATGTATGCAAAAAATCAGCGTATTTAATCCTTTATATAAATTCTTCTACATGACACGTAGAACACGGACCAAAACGCTACATGAGAGACGACGTCAGCTGTGGTGTTCATGGTAAATATTTAAAGCAGAATTCTACATCCTGTGGTTTAGCGATGGACAGGAAGTGACTTAAGCTTTTATTCTCATCACACTCACAATACCCACAATTTCAACCACTGCATTTTACACTGCAGACTGTATTTGTGCCAAATAAAGAGAAATTAAATAAATAATATAAAGAATTTTCACATATTGGGACTGTACACATGCAGGATCTCTTCTACTTCCACATATGAAGTGTAAGACTCTCATCCAGAACCACTTCCAGTTATTTCATTTACGTATACTGCTGAGCAGTTGAGGGTTAAGGATCTGGTTTAAGGGCCATGTAGTGGCAGATTAATGGAGCTGGGATCTGAACATGACCTTCCGAATCAGAAGTGCAACAATCCAGTACGCCACCACTTTCAGTTTAAATCTATATTGGGTGCATTTGCACTTCCTTTACTGTGGTTTGTCTCTGCAGGTGTGAACGTTTCTGTGTCTGGTTTGAAAACATGCCTCATAAAATCAAACTATTTTTAGATAGATAAATAGATGGATGGATGGATGGATGGGCAATAACTCAGGGTTTAGTCCAATGTTTTCCACCTCAGTTTGGTCTAAAAATACTAATTAAAATGTAACTTCTTGGGTTATGCATATTGGGTAATTACATGGATTCTTTGTTTTATTTATGGTTTAATTTAGTAACATAATCAACACATGCTGGTTTTGATCATCTGCTCTCATGGAGACATTTTTAGTGGCTCAGCTTCTAATAGACAAGAAATTCGAACTGACGATCAAAAGAGAAAATCACATGTTTTTTGGCAGCTTTACGCAATACCATGTTATAAAAAAGACAATTCAGCTCTTTATTGAGGTCTGTTTCCTCATTCAGGCCTGTAGTCTATTTACAGACACATGAACACAATCCACTGTCTGAAGGCCACAACAACAACATCTAGAATTTCACTTGCACAAACACACACGCACGCACACACACACACACACACACACACACACACACACACACACACACACACACACACACACACACACACTTTTTTTCAGGGAAATTAAGAGATGGTTTGAATGTGACTCTCATTATGATCATGTTTTCCTTCCAGAATTTCCAACTTCTGCTTTCATCACTGCAGTATCTGTGCTCCTAGAGCTGCTTCTTATTGCCATCTTATTCACTTTCAGTGTACAGAGGAAAAAGAAGACGATGACACAAGGTACAGCAATCAATCACATTTTCACTTGTTATTGATAGTATGATAAATAAAATGCAGAAAATGATTGGTATTATATTTCAAATAAAATTACACTATGTAGAAATGTAATGTCCTGGGGAATGTGTACATCATTTGACCTTTAAAAGAGACTAAATAATTTCTGCATAGATTTCTGACAAAAAAATCATTTCCCACCATTCTGATGATTCTTTTCATCAGGATTTAGCTGAATGAAATCCCGACACTATAAAAGTTATAATGTGTTGTTCATACAATGTTCTTTTCCCAACTCCTAGCCTCGTTTTCAGCCCTGTCTCCACACAGCTCCTCAGACATCTTTATGGTGAGTTGTTTCTCAAAAACTGTCTTTGCTTCCAACAAAACCACAGAAATAAATGTTTGCGGCCACATCTGATGTACTGCACTAAACCAGACATTACCATTAGCTCATCTGCTGTTTACATTTCTATATAAACTGGGTGACTCGGTCCATGCTAGATTTGAACTCAGGCCTCAGTGTACAGTAGTGTGGGGCAAACCTGTGAGCAACACAATAGAATAGAAAGGAAGAGTGTTATTAGTGCCTGAACTGTAGACTGAAGACGTCTGATGCCCAATTCTTACATTACAGCAAATCTAAATGAACTAATGAAGCAAAGCAAGTGAGAACAGGAACAAGAAATTTAGGATTGATACCTGGAACTAACCAGGAAACAAAATATTGGGAAAAATAATCCAATGGCTTGTACACCAGTACAGAGGAAAGACTCAGGGAATGTTCTAGTTATTAAAATACTAATCTCAGCTATTTTTTAGCCACATAGCATGAACCCAAGACTGACTGGTTTAACAACCTTCAAGCAACTCTTACACAGTAATGGCTTCAGGTGAGGTTAGATGGCACTAATTACTCAGAGACAGATTTGTCTCCCTTTTAGAGGCAAAGCTACCTCTAATTAACACACCCACACTGTCCACTTTATTAGGTACACCTGTACATTTATGCATTTGAGCAGAAGAACTAAAGTTCACATCAAACATCAGAATGTGGAAACAAATTTGATCACAGTGGGTTTAACTGTGGAATTATTGTTGGTACCAGATGAATTAGGTTTGGGTTTTTCACAAATGGCTGATGATCTGGGATTTTCACAGACAACAATCTTTAGAGATTACACAGCATTGTGTAAAAAACAAACACACATTGAGTGACAGTTCTGTAGAAGGAAACGTCTTGTGGATGGAAAATGGCCTTTAGAATTTCATCTGTTTTCCCTGAAACTCATTCATTATTAATTACATTTCTGTTTTTAGGACATGATTTGATTACAGTTTCTTATTTTACTTCTGATCAGGTTCCATGTCACGTTTCTGAAAATGAGGAGGTTTCAAACAGTCTTTACTCCGCTGTACAACTTCCCTCAGCCCCGTCTGAGATTTACTCCAACACTGGATTACCCACAATTCCCTCTGATCCTTCACCACCTGTTTATGCTGCAATAAAACGCCCAGCACATCAGGACGTCTACTCCACAGCTCAGTTACCCTCTGATTCATCAGTCAGTGCTGCTCAGTCATCAGATATAAAATCAGGTGAAAGTGTAAAATACGCAACAGTGAGTTTTGACAGCAGTTTGAATGGTGCAGCTCCAACACTGATCTCCAAAAACCAGAACATCTCATGTGATTATGCTTCTGTTACCATCACTGAATGATGCTAGTTAGAGTACATCATGTTGCTAAAAGTGGAAAAATAGTTGACAAATAGCTGTTATGAGAGGAACACAACATCTGGCTCATGCTGTTACATAGAAATAATGAAATTTGGGGTGATAATAGTTGCACGCCATCATCACACAATCCAATCACTCAGTTAGTTTTTTATAGTAAACAGAAAGAAAAACAAAGTAAAAAAATACAAAATAAAATTTTAAATAAGTTGCAATAAAAGACCCTTTGCATGAAAAGCTGAATTTGAACTTCATTTGACCTTCATTTTGTCTCTGTGTTTTTCCTGTTTATGCAGAGTTTCAGTATACACTATAATCTGCTTAAGAAGAGAAGTAAAGAGACTCAGATTCAGTTTTGTGTAGGTCTGGTCTCTCTAAGCTAATAAAACCTTGTTTTTGGAAAAGATGTTATGACTCCTCATTAAATTCCCAGCACACTTGTGCTCATGAGACTCGATTGTCTCGTCCAAAACTAATCACCTCATCAACCATGCCCTTTTTATTTATCGCCCACTGACACATAAAACTAAAAGATCATAAAAAATAGTTTTGGGGGAAACATAAAATTCAGCTAAACTTGTAAAAAATAAGAAGACTTTTCCAAAAAAAATATATATAATTTGGGAATTTGTGGGGTTGAAGATTATCCTACTGACGGCCACTAGAGGGCCTCAGAGACATTTCAGCTTCACTTTTGACTGCTGTGTAACTTATACACTGTGTAGACATTAATTAGAATACAGTCACATTATCATCTACATGGGACCAAAAAAACTCATAATGAATCATTACACTGTCAGTACTCCAACAATCAATGTGTGAAAGAAAGACACGACTTCACACAACCAGAAACGTGTCAATGATTACAGAACTTGGTGGGTTTTTTTTAAGAGCAGCACCATCAGGTCCAATGACTCTTATTTTCCTTCTCGGATTATTTCCTACATTATGTTGGCAAATGTTTGTGCACACCTGGTCATAAGTACGGTATGTGCTTTCTGAGCATCACACTCTCACTCTTTACCACAAGATTTTGGAGTGTTTTTGTGGTTATTTGTATTCATCAGCCACAAGGTTGTTAGTAAAGTCAGGCACTGATGTAGGTGAGGTGAGGAGGCCTGGGGTGCAGTCAGCATTTCAGTTAAATCCAAAGGTGTTCAGTAGGGTTGAGGTCAAAGATCTATAGCACATATAGCATTTATAACAGTCAAGATTTTTCTCTCCAAGCCATGTAAAGCAGATCTTCATGAAGCTCACTTTGTGCACAGGGGCATCGCCATGCTGGAATAGGGTTGGATTTCTAAGTTCAACTGAACAAAGTTTTAATATATAAAAGACGTCCTGTACAATTGTGTGCCTCCAGGTGTGTGGAAACAGTTTGGAGAAGATCAAATGTCTCAATACTTTGTTCTTATAAGAGTATGTTGTTGGATTTATTCCTGTTATACACTTTGTACTGTAGAGGGCAGTAGAGGCCTCAATCTCAGACCTTTACACACTGATGAGACAGTTGCAGGGTGAAAAACACAAAAATACATTTAAATGTAGAATATAATATTATAAATAATATAATAAAACTAATATTAAAACATTTTTAAACAAGATAATGTTTTACACATTCACAAAAAAAAAAGACGTTTAAAAGTTTTCACAAAAATAAAGATTTCTTCATAACCTTCACATACAACATTTCACAAATGCACTTCCTGAGGAGTTTGCAAGTATTTTTTTTCTTTCACCAAAAGTGGAAGTGGACGTCAATTTCAACCCACTCACACAGACACCACACAGACAGAGACGGTGAGGAAGTGCAGGCTGTCCAACAAGATTCTTTTATACTATTCTTTAAAGTGGAGCTTCTGAGTCTTGAAGGTCATGAAGATCCTCCTCACCTTCTGCCTGATTATCAGTAAGTCATTATTTATAATCATTCATAAATCATTTTCTGTTTCAGTCTCGTATTAAAACACTGGATTGATTGACAGTCAGCAAACTGCTCAGATTAGACACGTGACCTACAGTCAGGAATCTACACTTTGACATTTAAATGATTCTCTGTGAATCTGTGACCCATCTGAACAACAGTTAATAACAAAAGGTTATGATTCCAAATACTTTGTCCACATTTAGAAAAAAATAATGAACTCTAAAGACTGTGTATCTGTTAGGACGAGGATTTTACTGTACATTTCTCTGATTATTAAAATCACTGCGATGAAACAAGTTCTGGAAGTTCAGATTTGTGGCCTGTAATCTCTCATATGTTTTTAGGGTCCCTGGTGGTCTAGTGGTTAGGATGCGGCGTTCGATCCCCGGTCAGGAAACCGACCCCAGCCACTCTTAGTGCCGGTCCCAAGCCCAGATACATGGGGAGGGTTGCGTTAGGAAGGGCATCCAGTGTAAAAACATGTGCCAAATCAAACATGCGGATGATCCGCTATGGCGCCCCCTAACGGATGAGGCCGAAAGATGTGAATCTCTCATATGTTTTTAAAGGAAAAAAGGTCTCTGATTCCATCTGACCACAGTTTTGAAAAACAGACACTGTTTAAATGATTAAATGTTCTTTGTAAGTAAGGTCTTTCACAACCTCATGGAGTAACACAACTTTGTACCAGGGTGACAAATGAGGGTAAGAAGTTGGAGACGAGAGGAAGGACACTAATGTGCAAAACTCAGAGAAATCTTTATTTTGGGAAAGACATCCACCAAATGCAAAAAAAACATGAAAAGTGAACCTGGAAGTGGAATTTTCGAAATGTGTCCAATTCAGAATTTCTTTTAAATACCAGTTACCACTTGAAAATGATAAACACCACTGTTTAACAGACGTACTGCAATTAATTCACCTTTCACAAATATGTTGTAGTGCACTTATTTATCTCCATATCTCCATTTATCGAGTTCATATTGGACCTTGTGGTGGGACACTTGTAGAGGCCTACATGATGCTCATGCTGCCTTATGCTTGGTGGATGAGAGTTTAATAACGGGGTTGCCAGATTGGGCTAGTTTAACCTGTCTAGTGTGTACAGAGTCACTTGTATTGTAAGATTTACTGCGTAGACCAGTGGTGTCCAAGCTTTTCCATAAAGGCCCGGTGTGGGTGCAGGTTTTCATTCCAACCAATCAAGGGAACACCTGATAGTCATTTCAAATAAAAATCATCCGATTTAAACAGGTAGAATTTGGTGTTGCTCTTGCTTGGTTGAAATGGAAACCTGCACCCACACCGCCTTTGTGGAAAAGATTGGACACCGCTGGCATAGACAGAGATGTAATGGCGTCTGTGGAGTGAATAAAGTCTGAACATCAGAAATGCTGTACATGTGAAATACTGGTTTTCCTGTTTAATGGCTAAGAAAAAGACCTCGGCTTAGTTTCAGGTCTTTTACATTGTTTTTGGGATGAGATGAAGAGCCTTCATTTGTCACATATACAACAATCAGGCATGACATTATAACATTCTAAAGGGTGAAGTGAAGAACACTGATGATCTCTTTGTCATTTACATTTACGTTTGCGGCATTTAGCAGACGCCCTTATCCAGAGCAACGTACAAAAGTGCTTTAAATCTCTAGTAATGAATAAATCTACACTGGAACGCAAGATTACAAACCTAATATAAATATAACTCGAATTCTACAAACTTGGAAAGTGCTAATTTAGGTTTTTAAGGAAGAGGTAGATCTTCAGTCGTCACTTGAAGATAATCAGGGACTCTGCTGTACGGACATCTAGGGGAAGTTAATTCCACCACCTCGGTGCCAGAACAGAGAAGAGCCTTGAAGTGTACTTACCTCTCATTCTGAGAGAAGGTGGTACCAGTCGAGCAGTGCTGGAGGATCTCAGACAGCATGGTGCAGTTCAAGATGTGATGAGGTCACTGAGGTAAGATGGTGCTGGTCCATTTTTGGCCTTGTAGGCAAGCATCAGTGTTTTGAATCTGATACGTGCAGCTACTGGAAGCCAGTAAAGGGAGCGCAGCAGTGGGGTGGTGTGGGAAAACGGGCTGATTGAACACAAGTCGAGCAGCTGCGTTTTGGATCATTTGCAGTGGACTGTTCGTGGACAGTCATCATCTGTTAGTGTGTGGAATTATTTATTAGGCAGCAAGTGAACATTGCGTCCTCAAAGTTGATGTTAGAAGCAGGAAAAATGGGTGTAAGGATTTGAGTGAGTTATGATGAAGAGATTCTATGCAGGGATGAGTGAGTTGACTAATGATCAAATTTATAGCTTGTGAAAAAATTGTCACATGTTATGTTGTACCCCTGATTCCTCTCTGGGGTTCCTCCAACCAGCTTTCCAGTCTAATCCTGCATGTTTAATGCATAGCTGGTGTTTGCATCACATGCTGCCAGATTGTTATGCCATGGTACGGAAGGCATATATTGCCTAAATGGGCAGAAACCCCTGAATGCCACTAGACTTTCACCCACTGTGACATGAGGGTATGGGGTTGTAGAGTAGTGCAAGTTGTCCTACACTGTGCTAATAGCTGTCAGCTTGTCTGTCTCCCGTCTGACAGCCATTGATTGGATTACTCTGGAGGAAATATGCCAGGTATCCAGCGACATTGTGGCACGGAATAAAGCCCTGCCTGTCTCAGCATCGCTCAGACTGGCTGTTGATTTATGCTTAATTTATAGACCCCAGACAGGCTGAAGAGTTCTTATCTAGAGTTCTGTCACACGAGTCACTGCCATTCTAGTGGCCCCTGGCACCATCTTTATTAGGTTTTCTGCAGACAGTTTTGCCTGATGCATATTTGGAATAAACACTGTATTTTACAATTTGTTGATGTAAATGTCATGCTTTCAGGAACTTAAATAGCAGTTTCCTCATTTGGTTAATAATCAGAATCAAATTCAGAATTTACATCAAGATGGTCTACAGTTTCAGGCACATCTTCCTGTATTTCACTATCATGATTAAAAACGAGTTCCTGAGCCTCAGGTCTTTCACAACAAATAGTCTGTGACACGTCCGACCCCTTTAAGCTTCCACTTTGACTGCCGGTTCAAATTGACCCGAACTTTATCTACATAATGTAAACATGGAGGTTTAAATATGTAAAGTGAACTATTTAAATTGTATATGTTGATTACACTAATTAAGCCAAGCAGAAGAAATTTCATACTGAAAAAATACATTCATTTGTATTTTGTATTTTTTTACTTTTTACTTTAAAATAGCTCAATTTCACCCACAACATAACATAAGGGTTAAAATAATCTTACTCTACATATTATTAAATTACATCTTTGTATGCTCCTGGTATGCCGGTTAAAAAAAAGAGAGAAAGATAACACCATATGTACAATAAAATATTGTACACAAGAGATGAATAATAAAACTGAATCTGAAACTGAATCATACACCTGCATGTTTTCTGCTTGTTTAGTATAACCTGCAGAACTGAGTGTACAAGACATATACTGTAAGGGCCAGGTGTAATTCTGAAGAATTCTGATTCACTTGTCACCTAAATTTTAAAGATGCAGATATAAATCCTATTTACTATAAACATGTGGTATTTAGCTCATTTTGTTGTGCATAATTCAGTTATTTTCTTTCCAGATGGATCTGATGCTGTAACTACAGTAACTGGATACAGAGGAAGATCAGTTCAGATTAAATGTCCCTATGAATCTGGATATGAAGAAAACAACAAGTATCTCTGCAGAGGTAAATGTCCCCATTGGCCTGCATACAGAGATGTTCCTATTCGTTCTGGATCTCCTGCTGAAAACACCAGATTCTCTCTGTATGACAACACAACAGCCAAAATCTTCACCGTCACCATCACTGATCTGAGAGCAGAGGATGCAAACACTTACTGGTGTGGGATCGAGCAGACAGGGATTGATAAATACACAGAGATTCAACTGATGATTATGGGTGAGTGTTACACAGAGGAGACGAAAATAATCTGCCACAATAATTCACTAACTATTAACATATTATCAAAAACCCCATGAACAATCTACAATGGATCATATTTATCATGCAAAGAACAAATTTTGAGTTGTAAACCATTTAATCCTTCATGTCACTCCTTCATGCAATCAATCGCCCCAACTTCATTATAAAAATCCAAGCGTAAATTAAAAGAAATATTATTAGCCGTTTATTCACGAGAAAGAAATGGTGTACTATAAGAATAAGCACATATACTATGAGCATGGCCGCAGGAAGTGGGGGTGCTGGGGGTGAAAAAAGAAAGAGAAAGATTTTTTTTAAATGTAGGCCTATTAAAAATATTTTGCACAATTTATAAATTCCTTATGAATATTTTAGGAAATGATAAAAATATTCCATTAGTTTTTCTATATAGAAAGCTTGAATTGTCTACTTTTAAACAAAACAATTCAAAACGAAAATAAACCGACTAGCATATGTTTATTATGTATTCCGTATTAGGTGTGCATTTCTCTCAATAGGCGCGTCACTGCAAAGATGACGAGTGAGCATCGTCAGCTTCATCTTTGCAGCCCGACACTGACACACAAAAAAACCCACTTTATTAATAAACAATTCAAATGTCTCCTTGCTATATTTGACAGATCCATAATCATTACTTTTGCCGGTTCTTTGTGACAGCTGTTCTGTGTGTTATTGGCAGCGTCACCCTCTGGTTACAGCACCAGATCATGGACATTTTATTTTAGAGAATGATCGCAAAACATTAGATATTCTAGAATTAAATCAACTAATCGAATATTCAAAAATAGTGTCTCATCCCTGCATGGAATCTCTTTTTTCTTTTCCCATATCTTCACTCGCGTCTTCACCCATTTCCAAAGGGGATTAAACGTTTCTTCCTTTGTTCGCTTTTAGGTCGATTATTTTCATATTCTTTACTGTGGTAAAGTAGAAAAAAACGCTGTACAGATAGTCTACAGTTTGTGCTTGTTATTAATTAGACATATGATAATTGGTAATGCGCGTCAAGTTCATGTGTAAAATGCGTTTCACACGCGCGGGTGATTTTAGTTTGGCTTTCTCTGGCAGCGCGCACACATAGCCTAAATGCCTTGCCCTTGTGGAAGATCAAATTAGCTCTTCATACCTTTTACAACAACATGAAGATATCAGAAAAAGAGATCAGTGGTCTCTTTCCTGCTCGTGTTCCACATCCCTCTCAAAGCGCAGAGCGGGAGGCTATAACGCGTCTTTGTGTGGAAATATAAAACTGTTTTATTTTATTTTTTTTAAATCGATTCAACTTTATTATATTATGTAAGTTACCAGTAGTTACTGATATTTATTTCAATGCTTTACAGGCTTTAGTGTGTTGTTTTTTCACTGCAACACCGCCGGTATTTGGTCCACTACCACCGCGGTGGTAAAAAAACTGCCATCGTCACAGCCCTATGTATTTATTTTTAAAATGTATTCTAAATAGGCCCATAGGCTCATAGGTTTTTTGTCCCAAAAAATAAAAAATAAAATAAATCACAGCACCCGCTGTTCAAAATTACTTCCAGCGGGCCTGACTATGAGGCTGTAGAAGCTGACATGCGATGGCTGAATCGCATTATTGTTTTGAGATTTTGAAAGCTCTCACTTTGGCACTAAAATCTAAAGCAGAGCATCGTTTAGATGAAAAATTGTTCATGTGGAAGCTGTCATGAGGACTGGAAGAACACTGTGGTACCAAATCCACAACTACATGTAGGATGTACGTACATGTACATGTAACTCAACTGTGACTGTGATTTTATGTTATATATTAGGTTTTTATACACATACCTCAGCTGTCCTGTGGAAAAAATGCCAAGATAGCATTAGACAACGTCAGAAATATGTATTTCAGTTACCATGAACACTTTGCTAAATGAGGCTCATTGTGTGGATCATTACTCCAAAGCCTGATCTGGTTTCCATCCCCTGCAGATAATCCAGCAAGTACCGTCTCACCGAACACACACGCCGCTTCAACCCACTCCATGACTGTATCAGTGCACAAATCTACTCAGAGCACATTCTCATCAACAGGTATGAACGTTTTGCCCCTGAGCCTGTTCTTCTTCCTCACATTTCAACGCGTGATTCATTGTGTATCTTTTATTTAGGTCAAAATAATGAACCTTCATCTGACCGTAAGTAAAATATTACATTCTTTGGGCCTTTATTCCATTAGAAGATTCTTGTAAATAAGAAAAGGAACACACACACACACACACACACACACACACACACACACACACACACACACACACACACACACACTGCACTGTCACAATTCAGCTATCATCAGATAAGGTTGTGTAAGTGTTAACCACTTCGCTCTAACCCATGGTTTAGTGAGACACAGGAAGTTTCCTGAACTCTAATCTTTTAGTGGGGGATGTTTCTTTTATTTTTTGTTACCCGTTGCATCATTCCATCAACAGACTGTAATGCAAACTGCAACCCCAGAACAGCTGCATTACTGGAAGCAACCTATTGAAAGCAGAATATTGCTCTTCATATTGTATTGTCTTCATTTCAGTGGAGTTGTTCTGAGCATGTGTGAGTTCTCCATATCTACATGGACCATCAGCCCATGGTGCTTTTACACATATGCTGTTTACAGATCAGTATGTTCGAATGAATCTCTGATGTTCTCCACATCAGTTTGGTTCTTGATGAGAATCGACTTTGAACCAGTTCATCTGCAGGAACCGGGACATCAAATGTTCTGGGATACAGCGTTTCTTTTGTGTTTAAAAGAGACTGAGGAAAGCCATGAGGTGCAGTCTGAGCTGTTCTGCAAAAGTGGCGTCTGTTCTGCAAAATGAAGGAAATGTGAGAAAATGAAAGCAATTTGTAAGAGTTTTTTTTTTAAACTGTGTGAAAGTTCTGGCTCCTTGTTCTCTTTGTGTCCTTTCACACATTTGTCATTTTTTGACCAGAGACTCACATTATTATTGTCAGCTTTGGATGTCCAGCTAATTTTATTTTGTTTCCTTTAGCCATAAAATGTATGACTACAGCAAAATATTCCAGTTCAACACAGTCATCAACATTCTAAACATGTCTATTTCACTTTCCTCCCAGGCAAAACATACAGTAGATTGTATATACAGCAAAATCTGCATTGTGTTTAATTGTTCAGATGAAGTGTGGTGGTGAATTTGATATTATAATCATGTTTCTATTTCAGAACCTTTCTTACAAAAATCCACCATCATCATCATTTCCGTGGGTGGGGTTCTAGTGCTGCTTCTCATTGCGCTTTTATCTGCAGTGGTGATTCAGAGGAAAAAGAAGACCAAAGGTACCACAAACACATTATTGAGTTTGATTCAGGCGATTGTGTGTAATGGAAAAAAGACCTTACAAAAACTGCACATTTGAATGTGGAACACTTAAGGAGGCAACAGAAACAGGAAGTAACAGCATGTTGAAAATCCAGAATTATTTGGTGTATCATACAAAGTTACTTCACTGCCTGTAACAGTCAGCATTAGTGCAGTTACGCTTAACGGGACCAGGCAATGTGACTTTTGGTTTTATTCAAATTAAATAAATAAATACTCAATTAAACTTCATGAGGATAAAACTTTGAGAGGATCCTGACTCCATCCTCATCTACTGTAAACATCAGATATTCATTCATTCCAGATTCATCAAGATTGAGGTTTTCAGCTGTTTACTGACTGAACAACATGTACTGTTTTAGCTCTAATCCATATTAAGTGTTTATTTCAAAAAGAAACAAAGACGTTCGAATCTTGTATGATGTTCAGCAGTGACATAACCACCTGCCCAATCTTATAGCGAGCATATAGCAGGAGAAATGTGATTATACAAACCGGAGAAAACCCGCAAATATGAATGGTATCATTTTAGTGAAAATTGTAATGTTTCTAAAATAATTTCACCAAAATGACCGATTTTTCAGGATTCCCACTTTTTAAAAAGACTTTGTAATCTCATTAATTTTAAAGAGAAATAAACAAGGTACACTATATTTCCAAAAGTATTGGGTCACCTGACCTTTCCTGCTATTTGTGCTTCTTTACCAAACTGTTACCACAAAGCTGAAGGCACTCAATTGTACAGTATTTTATAAATACGCTATATAAAAAACTGTATTCACTTGAACTTGGAAACCCAAACCTGTTCCAGCATGGCGATGCCCCTGTGCACAAAGTAAGCTCCTTGACTATCTGGTTTACATGCTTTGGAGAGGAAGATCTCCTGCTATAGAGCTCTGATCTCATCCCTACTGAACTCCTTTGGGATGAATGTGAACGCTGACTGCACCCCAGGTCTCCTCACCTACATCAGTACCTCCCTCTCATAACATACTTGTGGCTGACGAACACAAATATCCATAAATACCTCCAAAATCTAGTGGAACATCTTCCCAGAAGAGTGGAGGGAATTATAAGAGCAAATTGGGATTAATGTGGAGTGTGATGCACAAAAATCACATCCCAAACTTGAGGGGATGAGCAGGTGACCCAATACTTTTGGCAATATAGTGTACCTAACATAGTTAACAAGTAAAATAATCTCACCCAGTTGCTCGGCTAACACATTATTCAAAGGAAACAGAAATGAGGCTGCGAAATTTCGAAAAGAAAACGTTTCTATTTTAAACCAGACAATCAGCTTGCTAGCTGGTGAAAATGCTAATCAGGAAACTTGTGTAAAAAGTGAAATTAGTGGTGGTTTCCTGTCAGAGAGAGGAATCGCTTGTAAGAGTTTCTCATATGTAACAGAGCGAGATTTGAACTTATGACCTTGCATTCAGAAGCTATCTTTTTCGCTTCCACTTTCTACATGACACACCTGCTAGTTTCATAGTGAAACCTTTATCCAAATGTGTTTCGTTTTCATTTGTAAATTCGTGACTCTTCACTGGGAATAACGCTGACAGTAATGATATTGGATAGAAACGAATATGAATGAAGTATATAACATTTACAAATGACTTTTAAATACATCACTTGTATAATAGTGTGTGTGTGTGTGTGTGTGTGTGTATGTATTTTCCTCTCCTCTCCAGCTCAATCTCCACAAAGCAAAAACTCCTCAAACAATTGTGTGGTAAGTTTTTTTTTCCTAAATCTGGTCATCTGATGCTCAGTAAACTGACCCTTCATAGAGCTGAAAGATTTCAACCAAAGCAAACAAACAAAACAACAATGTCACATCTAATGTATTGTATAAATGCTACTCCTTCCTTGAATAAATCCTATTAATAGCAATCATTGTCATTTCCTGTCATCTGAATTTGCTTCCACTTTATATCGATTTATTCAGTTGGTAAAAAATGATGACAAAACTCTTCATGAGCTGTTACACGGTTCATTCGAACATTTCATTGTGTACTTGTGGTACATCAAACACAGTCATCACATCCTCTTTTTTCCTCTCTCAGGCTCCAACTTCATACCAAGGACATCTTTCCAATTCACTTTATTTCACTGATGAATCCACAAACCCCTCTGATGTTCCTCAACCTATTTACTCAAACATTGGCGTACCCAAAGTTTCCTCCGATTTTTCAACACCCGTTTACGCTCAAGTAAAACGCCCAGGACATCAGGATGTTCACTCTACTGCTCAGTTAACCTCTGTTCCATCAGTTAATGCTGCTCAGACCTCAGGTGAAAGTATAATGTACACAGCCGTGAGCTTTGACACCAGATCCAGTGTTGTGGGCATTTCCAAAAACGAGACCTCGTGTGACTACGCTACTGTTAAACTCAATGAATGTGGCTAGTTAGCGTATGTCATATTGCTAATCATGTTTTATTTGCGCTATGTAGCACTTATTACATCACAGTGCTGTTTGGTTCTCAAATACCATTGGTCAGAAGGTGTTGAGATGTTTCCTATAACTGTCCATTAAAATCTGTTCAAAGGGAAGTCTGTATTCAAATCTGGGTATAAATCATGTATTTATTTCTCATTCAATTTCTTGTAACTTATTAGTACAGTACAATGTGTAATGCGTAGACTTCCTCCACTGTGTGTGTGTGTGTGTGTGTGTGTGTGTGTGTGTGTGTGTGTGTGTGTGTGTGTGTGTGTGTGTGTGTGTGTGTGTGTGACATTATTTGTTTAGCATTATTATGTATGAATCGCCTTTTATAAATTAGAACTTGGTCCAGGAGGAAGTGTGGTAGCTTATTGGTTAAGGTATTGGACTTTGGATCTGAAGGTCATGTTCAAATCTCAGCCACATCAAGGTGCCACTCCTGGGCCCCTGAACAAGGCCCTCAACCTGCTTAATTGTATGAATTAGATCAATGTAACCCCCTCTGGATGAGCGTTTCTGCCAAATGCTGTAAATAATTGTTTTGTTATTTATTATTTCTGTAATCCGCTTTTAGTTCATGTTAAATTGTCAATAAATTGTTTGGTTGAATGAAATTGGATGTGATTTATAGGTTCAACTCAGTTTACGTTCAGTAAAATAAACCGCATGGTTTTAATATTACATCATTGTAACCTGGGGGCACAAAATAAGTAAAAAAAAAATCTAAACATCGACTCATGAATGGTTTGATTCCTGAAAGAATGTAACTTACTAACATACAATCTTACAACCATAACTTAGTTTCAGGTGATCTGAACGGTTTAGACTTTTGCTGAGTGCCTCTTGATGTAGAAACAACGAGTGGATTAATTGAGATTAGGTCTAGCTTCTTCTACACAGAGGAGTTCCTCCAAGGAACATACCCTAGATGTCCAAACATCCAAATGTACGTTGTTACAATCTTCCGAAAACAAAAACATAACACATCAGAACACATCTCAGAACATCATGCGAAGTTAAATGACATCAACCCGCCAACAAGAACAGACACAAAAGGGGGAACGTAGGCTACTGTATGTTTTCATTCATTCGAATAAAATGCCATTTTCGACAAAAAAACTTTCTACACGTTCGTTTATAATGGTTTCCCAAAATTTGTTCATCCACACTGGAATGTCTGAAAACGCTTACATCATTTCCGGCTTTAAACAAAGACGTATTGGTGTGGACCTGGCCCTAAACACATGGTGCTTAACGAGACACCGGTTAAAACCCTAAGCAAGGCATAAGGTGTAGTGCAGGGGTTTTCAACTGGTTCTGTGCCAGTGACCACCATTCTGACTAACAAGTAATCCGCAGCCCACTATTGTGTGTGTGTGTGGGGGGGGGGGTACTCCTTACCTGTTTCTGGGCGTGGTAACTTCCACACAGTCTGTCTATTCGTGGTGATATAGTGGTACATAGTGACAGCCTCATATCATTCTCTGGTTCCAGCCTTGCCCTGTACTTGTTTGAATATTTTAGATATTTTCATTAAATTCAGTTTTCCCACTAATGTGCAAATATTCTGAAAATGTTTGGAAAAATAAATTATGGAAAAAAAGGGATTTTAATAGTTAAATTATGTAGGCTGTCACGGACCACATGCAATCCCACCGCGGACCACCGGTTGAAAACCCCTGGTGTAGTGGATTGGGGGTAGGGAGTATGTGGCCACTGGCGGCATCAGGTGGGGAAAAACAGTAGCACAGTCACTAGCATTTTCCAAGATGCTGACACAGAGTGTTTAAAGCTTTTCTTCATGCTAACCCTGAAAGACTCTAACTTTTGATAGACACTGCATGAAATCCTCCTTTTCATACTATATAACCATCTCCAGCACACATTTTACTTATGGTACTGTATTTATCACCCTGAATTAGCAAACTAGCAGGAGGATGTGTTATTGATCAATTCTGCGCAAGTGAATATAAGACGTACGTCCACACTGCAAACATGAGCATTTCATTCTTCTGCAATTCTTTACCTGTATTACTGTAGCATTATAAAAGTATTTAAAGCTACAGTGGAAGCACACGTTAGTATGGTACAATTTTAGTTAATGTGTTTTATCCTTATAAAGTCTACAAAAGCGAAATTTAAAAACATTGATACACGATCATAAGTCATAACCATTAAGATAATCACATGTAAGTTATAAAGTTTTAAATGAAAAGATAAAGAATGAAGTGTAGTTACAGGAAAGGATGAGTTTGTAACACGTGTATGTTTTAGTCACAATGACCACATTCTTTAATGAAAAAAAAATCTAATTTCAGGAATCAAAACATATGACGGATCTGCAGGTGAATATAAGGAATCTGTGGGCGGGTATAAGGGATTTGTCGGTGGATTTAAGAGATCTCCAGGTGAATCTTTAGGATCTGTATGACAAATCTGTGGGGGAATATAAGGGATCTGAGGGAGGATGTGAGGGATCTGAGGGAGGATGTGAGGGATCTGAGGGAGGATGTGAGGGATCTGAGGGAGGATGTAAAGGGATCTGAGGGAGGATGTGAGGAAGCTGAGGGAGGCTGTGAGGGATCTGAGGGAGGATGTAAGGGATCTGAGGGAGGATGTGAGAAATCTGAGGGAGGATGTGATGGATCTGGGGGTGTATATTAGGGATCTGAGGGAGGATGTAAAGGGATCTGAGGGAGGATGTTAGGGATCTGAGGGAGGATGTGATGGATCTGAGGGAGGATGTAAAGGGATCTGAGGGAGGATGTGAGGGATCTGAGGGAGGATGTAAAGGGATCTGAGGGAGGATGTGAGGGATCTGAGGGAGGATGTGAGGGATCTGAGGGAGGATGTAAAGGGATCTGAGGGAGGATGTAAGGGATCTGAGGGAGGATGTAAAGGGATCTGAGGGAGGATGTGAGGAAGCTGAGGGAGGCTGTGAGGGATCTGAGGGAGGATGTGAGGGATCTGAGGGAGGATGTGAGGGATCTGAGGGAGGATGTAAAGGGATCTGAGGGAGGATGTGAGGGATCTGAGGGAGGATGTGAGGGATCTGAGGGAGGATGTAAAGGGATCTGAGGGAGGATGTAAGGGATCTGAGGGAGGATGTAAAGGGATCTGAGGGAGGATGTGAGGAAGCTGAGGGAGGCTGTGAGGGATCTGAGGGAGGATGTGAGGGATCTGAGGGAGGATGTAAAGGGATCTGAGGGAGGATGTAAAGGGATCTGAGGGAGGATGTAAAGGGATCTGAGGGAGGATGTGAGGGATCTGAGGGAGGATGTAAGGGATCTGAGGGAGGATGTAAAGGGATCTGAGGGAGGATATGAGGGAGCTGAGGGAGGCTGTGAGGGATCTGAGGGAGGATGTGAGGGATCTGAGGGAGGATGTGAGAGATCTGAAGGGAGGATGTGATAGATCTGGGGGTGTATATTAGGGATCTGAGGGAGGATGTAAAGGGATCTGAGGGAGGATGTTAGGGATCTGAGGGAGGATGTGATGGATCTGAGGGAGGATGTAAAGGGATCTTAGGGAGGATGTGAGGGATCTGAGGGAGGATGTAAAGGGATCTGAGGGAGGATGTGAGGGAGCTGAGGTAGGATGTGAGGGATCTGAGGGAGACTTTGAAGGATCTGAGGGAGGATGTGAGGGATCTGAGGGAGGATGTGAGGGATCTGAGGAAGGCTGTGAGGGATCTGAGGGAGGATGTAAGGGATCTGAGGGAGGATGTGAGGGATCTGAGGGAGGATGTGAGGGATCTGAGGTGTATATTAGGTATCTGAGGGTGAATGTGAGGGATCTTCGGGAGGATGTGAGGGATCTGAGGGTGGTTGTGAGGGCTCTTCGGGAGGCTGTGAGGGATCTAAGGGAGGATGTGAGGGATCTGTGGAAGGATGTGAGGGATCTGAGGGTGGATGTGAGGGATCTGAGGAAGGATGTGAGGGATCTGAGGGAGGATGTGAGGGATCTGAGGGAGGATGTGAGGGATCTTCGGGTGGATGTGAGAGCTCTGCTGCTGCCTCGGTGATGTTGTTAGAACTGCATATCTCAAGATCCAATTTCTCTGTAGTTTGTTCCAGCTTAAGAAATTATAACAAAAGAAAAGAGATTTAATGGAATGAGACAGTAAATAATTCCAGAATAAAGTAATAAACTTGAAATAAGTATTTTAGAAGGCTAGGCATTATATCTACCCCAGAAGGAGAATCTGAAGTATCAGTGTGTATCTTAGTGTTGTTGTAAACAGAGTTTGCAGGAAGATTATACTCTTTAATCTCCTCATAGTCTTCTTCAGTATGTTCAAGCTGGAGAAAGTTAAATAAAAATATATAAAGAAAGGAATTAGGATCTAAATAATGCATGTATACAGTGTAATAAGATACACACCTTATAACTCCAAATGTGTTTCCCTTGAAAAAAAAAAACTTACACCAAATCATTGCTTCATCTATCTATCTATCTATCTATCTATCTATCTATCTATCTATCTATCTATCTATCTATCTATCTATCTATCTATCTATCTATCTATCTATCTATCTATCTATCTATCTATCTATCTATCTATCTATCTATCTATCTATCTATCTATCTATCTATCTATCTATCTATCTATCTATCTATGGAAGTGAGATCATGTGGATTTTACTCCGACGATCATCATGCGCAAGTAGCTAAAAGTTTTTTTTCCGGGGTTTTGCTCTCTGGTTTTCCTGATCTCTCATGGTCTTCCGGTGATGTTCTTACCCTCTTGATGCGTTCGTGCCGCTCAAAACACCTCGGACAACTCGTTGCCGCATCGCCGTTTGGGTGAAACGGCAGATTTGCACTGTTTCACCCAGAATGTAATGTTTGCTATGCGCTGTTGGTGATGAAATCGCAGACGCTGTAATGCACGTGGGTCAAAACAGCACCGGTTACACCATCAGACATTTTGCTACCACCTCGTATGTGGTCACTCAGTTTTCCCCAACTTATTTTATGTTGTTTGTTTAATCATTCCTCAAAATTCCATGCAACCATAATTGAAGAAAAAGTTGGTCTTTAATGGGCTCATAACGATTCGCTGTGGTATAAAAATCATTGGCTATTATTTATAAAATAATTGAAAGTGTTTATACCATAAATGGGAGCAACAGTTACAATTGTATCAAACGCCAACAATAATGGAACTGGAACTGAACGGGGAAAATTTAAATAAGTCTTGGGATCTAAATATTAATATACAAGTCTTTTCTTGGTAAAGTTCAGTTGGTTGTTACTGTACACATGATATTTTAGGCAATAATGTTTAGAGCAATTATCAGTAATTAACACAGTGTATCTGTGGCACGTTGAATGATCAGAGAGTCGTTACTATAACTCACCTGTCTGTTATTTAATTGAGCTGCGTTAAAAGAGGAACCTGTGGAGAAGCGCAGAGGTTATATTCCGCTGCCTCAACAATAAACCCTCGATATGATTTGACAGGGGAAGTAATCAGAGTTACCTTGTCTATTGTTTTTCCATTTGTGATAGAAGTAGTAAAAAATTCTACCAACAATCATGAAAAACAGAAAGACTGATACGACAATGATGGCCACTTTGGGATCTAAATGCAGAACAGCATCACACACGCACACACACACACACACACACACACACACACACACACACACACACACACACAAATAAATAATAATAAAAAACTAATACAAAAGCAAAAACATTTTTTTATGATCTTCTAGATTCACTTTACCTGTTGTTTTAAATGGAACTCGTAGCTTGGTGGACATCTTCAGTTTTCTTGGTTGTTGAATTCATCTGTAATTATCAAGTGAAGAAGTGCATGTGGTACTTCTCTATATTTAAAACATATCTTAATAAAATAATCATGCTTTTGAATTTACAGGAAAGTCAGTGTAAATACTGGATTGCAATTTCCTGGAAATTCAGTTGTGAGTCCAAAGAATTTAACAAACCATTTAGTTTGCGTATGTCAGCTGAATCTAAATAAATGTGCTGCTTATAAACATCTCTAACTAATTTAACATCCAGTTCCAGTTCCATCCAGAGCGAGACGGCGATTATACACGTTTCCTCCTGACCTCACTGAGTTACATAGAGGAGTTTTGCGTGTGGTGGAACTTTTACAGTGAATATGGGGATTCCGATAAAATGGATCAAGGCACAAAATTAATTTGACGAACTGAAGAAAAAACATTCAAATGAAAATTGAATATACAATCTTCTGCCATTACTTTATCCCTCTGTGGGATTCGGAGCGGCAGAATTGCAGATGTAACGAGCCGTATATCAAATAAAGCAGAGAAATAAAGTACCATTTTGATCCATTTGATCAGTTTTGTTCAAACATCAACGAGAGCTTTAATGTGAGGAGGAGACCGTGGTGGAAATCCACAGTTAGGTGTGACACCATTTTAATGCTCTCTGCTTCACCTCAGGCTGTTCTTCACCTCCACATCGTGCACTAGCATCCTGTAACACCTCACCCCATTTAGCTCTGGATTCTAAACTCATTTAATTTACAATAATAACAAAACAGCAGCAGCACACAAGCAAAATGTAGCACTTACCTGCTATAAGAGAGAGAATAGGAATGTTAAAGTCACGCTTTCCTGCAGCTGAAGTTCACACAACTTCCTCACGCTACAATATGGGCACAATTCTTTTCTCTGAACTAAATAGTGTTTTACTTTAACATCCCTTTTTCCATCCTTCCCTCTCTTTGTCTCTAGACTTCTACTTTTTACGCTCATGCATATTAAAATCAAACAGCACATTTCATACCTTTTAAATGCAGTGGATTAACAACAACAAAACAGTAAGCATGAAAAAGTAACATTTATTGTAGGCAGAGAATAGCAATAAAACAGCACCATTAATATCCTGACCAGGGTCATGGTGCTAATCTCTCACCACTAAACATCGTTGTGAGGGATGTAAGCAGTAAGCAGTTGTGCGACGCTGCTACAACTTCTCCAAGGTCTTGTTTTTAAACGATATGCTAAACTTCTTGCTTTGGCATTTTTAAACACGTTGTGGAATATCTTGTACCATTCATGCAACATTTGTGATTTACTTTGATCGGACAAAAAAACACAACAAACTCGATTCCTCACCCACATCCTCTGAAACTTTATCAGAAAACAGGAAAATATTGTTGCTTCACGCATGAACTTTTCCACAAATCATTTGATTACATTGAGTGCAGTGTTATATAGAGTACACTGTGTGTAGGAGAAGCAGCAGGAGTTCAAAAATTAGTGGATAATAAGATGATAAATGAGAGTGATTAGTGTGTAAGTAAGAGTATTTAGTTGCTGAGGGTTTAGTGGGTAAATCAGTGTTTAGTTGGTAAATCAGAGGGTTTAGTGGGTAAACCGGAGGGGTAAGTGGGTATACCGAAGGGTTAATTAGATAAATTGGAGGCGTTAGTAGGTAAATTGGATGGGGTTAGTGGGTAAACTGGAGGGGTAAGTGGGTATACTGAAGGGTTTATTAGGTAAATTGGAGGGGGTAGTGGGTAAATCGGAAGGGTTAGTGGGTATACCGGAGGGGGTAGTGGGTATACCGGAGGGTTTATTGGGTAAATCGGAGGGGTTAAAGGGTAAACCGGAGAGGGTAGTGGGTAAATTGGAAGGGTTAGTGGGTATACCAACGGGGTTAGTGAGTATACCGGAGGGTTTAGTGGGTAAATCGGAGGGGTTAGAGGGTAAATTGGAGGGTTTAGATTGTAAATCTGATGGGTTAGAGCAGGGGTTTTCCTCCATCGACTGGCGAGGAATCTCCTACCAGCACAAAACTACATGTAGGAATCACCACAGAGACTTCCGATGACACTTTATATTATTTACGTTGAGATTTAAATGGTTTGTTTCCGTGTTTCAAATAATACCTTTTGCCGTCCGGGAACACCATTTGTAGAAGATCATCACAATTCCTATGATCAGCAGCAGAGCCACAATGACATACACAGTGATGAAGATGTTTGAAGATCCTGGAGCTACATAACACAGAAAGATGAAAACTAAAATTTGAATCTGATCGTGAGACCAGTACATGGAAACATGTTTGTTGAAGGTGATTTCCTACAGGGTGTGCTTGCAGGTTCTTTATGTTGTCCAGCAAGATCTAAATAGAAAAACAGCACAAATGAATGAGGAAATGCTCAGTAACCACATGTGAAAAACAGCACAAATGAATGAGGAAATGCTCAGTAACCACAACTACATATGGAACTGTATGTGTTTACTTCCTTTGGGTTACTGATTTTTATTTTAAATCCTTTACTGATGCCCTCTACTCTTAGCCCTTATAATCATCTAACAATTTAAGTTATTTCTACTTCCTTAAACTAGACATTTAAACAACAGCAATTTTGAAGCAGTTATCTGAGAGAAAAAAAATTGGTTTCTTGTATCAGGAGCTTCGAATCTTACTCTTTTATCTCAGGACTGATTTTTTGTTCCTAAAAAAAACGATGAGACCAGATTCTTACCAGTTACGTGAAGCTGCATTTCACAGAAGATGGATGCATTGGAAGAATCATTATTTATCATTATTGTTATTCCACACAGATAAAGTCCTTCATCTTTCACCGTCACATTGCTGATGCTCATATTGATGACTCTGCCGCTTATGGAGACATGAATATCATACATCTCTTTCACCCTGTGGTCTAAATTAGTGAATGTGATGGAGTAGATGCCCTGACTGATCACTTTGTACACACTTTTTTTGCCATCAAGGTTTTTTGGATAAGTACAGCTGAAGGTAACAGCAGCTCCAGGATGAACTGTTTGTGACTCTTTATAAAAGTGACCCAAAACAGGTTCAAGCTCTAAGAAGAAAAGATAATATAAAATTTAGTCAACAGAGACATAATAAAAATCAATTTGATCATGTTTTTTTTTTATCTGTAAATATGCAAGGAATAATAATAAAAAAAATAATACTAAAAAAAAATGTCATAATAAAATGATTTATTATTTTACCACCACCCCAAAGTGATTATTTTCTCAGAACATCCCCAAATAATTTACTCACAAAAATAAAATGTGTAATCATTAAACAGTAACACATCATGCATTTCACACAATGCACAAAGTTCACATTTTCTCATTCGGTAATGTAAAAGCCATCATTAGGACCTGGCATATTGCTACCGGCCCTGAAGAAAGGTCCGAGTTTAGTTGCACCAAACCATGATGAATCCCGTAAATGTGAACATGTACATGGGTTTTAAAAACAAATATACAAGATTAAAGTCATAACAATATGAAAACCCCTAGTGGTTAAGATGCAGCGCTCCCACCGCTGCAACCCGGGTTCGATTCCCGGTCAGGGAACCATCCCCAGCCACTCTTAGTGCCGGTCCCAAGCCCGGATAAATTGGGGAGGGTTGCATTAGGAAGGGCATCCAGCGTAAAACATGTGCCAAATCAAACATGCGGAGGATCCGCTGTGGCGCCCCCTAACGGGAGAAGTGGAAAGAAAGTTTAAAGGGTCCCCTGGTGGTCTAGTGGTTAAGATGCAGCGCTCTCACTGCTGCGGCCCGGGTTCGATTCCCGGTCAGGGAACCATCCTCAGCCACTCTCAGTGCCGGTCCCAAGCCCGGGTAAATTGGGGAGGGTTGCGTTAGGAAGGGAATCCAGCGTAAAACATGTGCCAAATCAAACATGCGGAGGATCCGCTGTGGCGACCCCTAACGGGAGAAGCGGAAAGAAAGTTTTTAAATTCATAACAATATGAAAAAAAAAGTTGGGTGCCACTGTTGTGATCACCATCCTCATAGTGTCGTAAGAAACCATTTCAGACTGCACAAAAAAAGCAATTTCCTCAATGTCAATCTTAGATTTTTAATAATTTTCTTTTTTATGTGCCATTAAAAAGCCATTGTATCCATTTGTGATGCAAAATAAAAGAATATGTACCAGAGCTCGATTAAATCAAGTCAGTCTAAAACCAGACCAAAACCACATCAGTTTTTTATGTTAAGATTAAAATATCAGAAGCTTCACACAAAACCAAAAACCCAACCGTCCTAAAGATGCCAGAAAATATCAAATAAACAAATATTTTAAGCCATCACAGCATCTGGCGTACGCGTCTCTGTGATCAAAATGTAAAAAATGTTAAAAAGAACTGATAATATATTTTAAAGTTTGGACATATTTGAAAAATCTGGAGCAAGAATTCAGAATTCAGTGGTGCTGTGATATTCATTAAAATTATTCTAATAAAAGGCCTAATTTTAAAATGCAGAATCTTACTGTCTGTAACCAGTCTCACGGTATACTCGTTTACTTTACTTTGGTTTTTCACTCTACATGTGTATGTTCCTTTATCCGTCCAGCTTAAATTTCTAATCATCATGCTGTAAACTCTGGTCGATGTGTCGTCCACTGCAAAGTATTTTCCTTCAAGAGCGCATTTCTTTCCCTGACAATCGTTGTTCTGCCAATTTGGTTCTTCAAACTTACTGCAGGATTTTGTGTGATTGATGTACTGATGTTTATATTTATATATTATGATCACACTTCCTCCTTCATATCCAGTCACTGTTTGTCGAGCACAGCCAACTCGAGCTGCCGAATAATAAAAAGTCCTCTATTAGAGTCTCCTGATCCTAATCATGTTATCAAAGAGAGACCTTTTCTCTGTCATTTATGAAACCTAATCAGGACAATCATTTAAAACAGAAACAGGACTATTAACTGCATTTCAGACTTTGTCAGATTTATGAATTTGCTGGTAAAAGTAGAAGATCAGACCTGCAACCATGTACAAGGTGAAAATAAGTAGCAGGTTCATTTTCTTGTCCAGATGATCCATTACAGTCTTCAGTCCTGCAGTCATTCAGAGTGCTGCTGAATTGTGTCTCTCTCTCTTTCAGCACATGGTCTCGCTTCCCTTATCCTGAAACTTCAATTCCTCATTTAGAGACTGTATTCCTCTACATACGATCTCAGCTTCCCCAATGTGGTCCAATTTACATAAACTGATCATGATGATGATGATGATGATGATGATTATTATTATTCATGGAAACTTTAATTGAATAATAATAATAATAATAATAATAATAATAATAATAATAATAATAATAATAATAATTGTCCAGTGCTAGACCTATACAGTTTTTTGAAAATTGGAATATTTCATATAAGTACTAGCAAATGTGTATTAAACCAATTATAGCTGCATTTCCTCTTTGTCCAGTCATGAACAGAAATTTCCCTCGTTATTCGGCTGGAAACTTTTAGGAGCAGCATCCAACATCCTCTTTGTCCGCGAGCGAGCCGCCGTACTTCCGGGTTTAGGTGCGGATAGTGGCACGGTAGGAGCAGTAGGTAGTGAATGTTTTGTAATGGTGATGGTCTATCACACTGGGTTCTTATGAAATGATTTCATTTTAGGGTGGACTGAGAAACTTTGTGGGGAAGCTGTTAATTGTTGGACAGGAAGACGTGTTTATTAAACATCTGCATCCGTGCCTCGTGAGTCGCCATACAGGTGTGTGTTGACGCTGACTTTATTATGAAGGTTATATGGGCTTTAACAATCAACTGATTAAAGTGTGTTTTCTCTATTTAAGGTGCGGGTCAATGGGCAAGAGACGTTACAGTGGGCTGCTGCTGTAGTGGGCTGCTATAGTGGGCTTTTCGCTTGCTGTGTGGTTTTCCTGCGCTATGTGCATCGTTTACACCGCTTTGATGTTGGCTTGACTGTCTGCTTTTTCCGACTGCAGCTGCTCCACGCTACAGCATCTGTGCTCTGCGCCTGCCTGCTTCGCTCTGCGCCTGCCTGCTTCGCTCTGCGCCTGCCTGCTTCGCTCTGCGCCTGCCTGCTTCGCTCTGCGCCTGCCTGCTTCGCTCTGCGCCTGCCTGCTTCGCTCTGCGCCTGCCTGCTTCGCTCTGCGCCTGCCTGCTTCGCTCTGCGCCGCCTGCTTCGCTCTGTGCCTGCGCCTGCCTGCTTCGCTCTGTGCCTGCGCCTGCCTGCTTCGCTCTGCGCCGCCTGCTTCGCTCTGCGCCGCCTGCTTCGCTCTGCGCCTGCCTGCTTCGCTCTGCGCCGCCTGCTTCGCTCTGTGCCTGCCTGCTTCGCTCTGCGCCGCCTGCTTCGCTCTGCGCCGCCTGCTTCGCTCTGCGCCGCCTGCTTCGCTCTGTGCCTGCCTGCTTCGCTCTGCGCCGCCTGCTTCGCTCTGCGCCGCCTGCTTCGCTCTGTGCCTGCCTGCTTCGCTCTGCGCCTGCCTGCTTCGCTCTGCGCCGCCTGCTTCGCTCTGCGCCTGCCTGCTTCGCTCTGCGCCGCCTGCTTCGCTCTGCGCCGCCTGCTTCGCTCTGCGCCTGCCTGCTTCGCTCTGCGCCGCCTGCTTCGCTCTGCGCCGCCTGCTTCGCTCTGCGCTTATCGGGTTGAGGTTTCCCTACTTTAATGGCAATCCATTTCTTTTGATTTCTATTCTTTGAATTTGAGTTTGAATTTGTGGTATAATGTTCTTTTTGTTTTAAGTGTAGTGACTTTTCTAATTTCTTTTGTATCTGTTAAGTGCCTTTCCTTTGTTCATGTGCTTTTGTGAGGATCAAGTAACAAACAGTTTTTGGGCTGTTGACTGTGTCGAGAGCCAGGCTGTTGTAATGCGATGCTTGTTTTAAGTTGTTTTAAATTACTTTTGTTTTCTTCTTTTGCCTTCAGGAGTGGGGTGGCCAGTGGCAGCAGATTAGCATCTTGTGATGGTGGGTTCCTTACCTGATTGCAGTGCAGTGTTCACAGTGAGGTGTGGTGTGCTGTGGTGCGTGTGCGCACGTGTGTGTGCTCTCTGTTTAGGACATCAGGTCTTCTCCCACCCTGAAGTGTTGTTTGTCTTTTTATTTTGTTTAAATCTGAAATCATTTTAAATAAAGTTTTGTTAT
The DNA here is from genome assembly GCF_946808225.1 of Silurus aristotelis. NCBI lineage: Eukaryota > Metazoa > Chordata > Actinopteri > Siluriformes > Siluridae > Silurus > Silurus aristotelis. The sequence goes on from NC_139593.1 coordinate 2,035,401, forward strand.
TTACTCAACTCTGGTCTGATATCTGACCCAGTCGTGACGAACCTGTGTGCCTTGAAGTTGAGGGCAGTCCCGGAAATAGCCCCCGGATGGCGTAGTCGGTACAAATTACAAGTTGGCATCGCCGCAGTTGGCGTAGCCAGTACAAATTACGAGTCCACAACGCCACATGTGCAAGATGAATGCAATTGTTTTCTGCAATATGTGCAAAATCAGAACGAGGTAGTGGGAGACTTAGAAGTACAGATAGGGGGCGCTGGTGTACAGTTTAAGCTTTTATTTGGAGATTCACCAATCAAATACAGAAGAAATACATATAGTTTATACAAATATGAAAAAAAATTTATAGAAATAAAATACAATGTTAATTCTAAAAATTAAATGTCAAATTATTTTCTTCTTTATTTATAACATATTTCTTCGTTCTTAAAAGAAGTTTAACATTTAAAATAAAATTGTAAAATCAATAGACAGCACAGACTGGAGAACATCATTTATGATTGAATGCATCAAATAGAAACTGACCTTATAAACTTATAGATTTAATTGTGACATGTTTTGTATTCAGTGAAGTTTAGAATAAACCCAGTGACTATGGATTAAAGTAAAAAAAAAAGCTAAAGCAAAATGGAAACACAAGAATTTTAGCATTCACAAAAAGTTATAAAAAAGTTATACACGTTTTTATTGTTTTAAATTTTTTACAAAAAAAAAATCTTTTTATATTATTTATAAAAGCTTTTTATGTTTTCTTTTCTTCTTTTTTTTCACTAGTATCGCAAAATTAAGCAAATTTGTCGACTAGCTACAAAAGTGTTCATTAGTATTTTGATTAATCACTCGAACAGACAAATCACATCCGATTCTAGCAAACACTACTGCTGTGTGATGGTCTACTAAAGATAGAAACTAAGGAAATGCTGCCTCAGTGTGACTGGACAGTAGAGTAAACATCATGTGACTCCTCTGAGAAAGCAGATGTGTCACTGAGCAGCTGTGATTTCTGTACAGGATCCGAAGGAGAAAGTGATGAATAAATAGGAAGTTGTGGAGGTTGCATAATTAAAGAATACACCACCGCTTCAGGGTGTTGTGGTGCGGATTCTCTGGCGCAGTCCTGGTTTGCTGCAGGTTTGCAGTGTAGTACAGTAGCGTAGACGCCCTCCGGGGTCTCGGTAATGGCTGAAGAGCCGTCCTTAAAAAGAAAACATATTCTATTGGTAAATACATAAATCGACCACAACCACTCTGACCAGCAGGGAATAAACATTACCAGACGAACCTACCTCCGATTCTCCCTCTGTTTATTCTACAGTGCTTTCGTTTATTCGTTAATTGGACACACCTGTGCTCAATTACACACACTATAATCAGTTCATCCACAAATTTGTATTAAAGTATACGCTCATTTAAAAAAAAAAAAAAAATATATATATATATATATATATTTTTTTTTTTATATTTTCTATATTTATATATATTGAAATATTTAGTTATTTTATATATACAGTAGATATTTCCCTTACGAGGGAAATATCAAGGCCCGTGACATCGGAGTGACGTGGGGCCGCCTTCCCGTGGGCTCACCACCTGCAGGAGGGACCGTAAGGGACGGTGCTGTGAGGATTGGGCAGCAGTCGAAGGCGGGGGTCTGCTTAGACTGCTGCCCCCGCGACCCGAATTACGGATAAGCGGGAGAAAATGAATGAATGAATGAATTAATTAATTAATGAATATATATACAGTATATAGACATTATCTGAACACACTTTATTAAAAATCAATTATCATAATCCGTCTCGATTATGTTCACACACACATTATGATCATGATATGCAGACAAGAATATCGAGAGATCACTTACCCCATCAGGTTCGATGGCATTTCCAGGCGCTGTGGAGGCTACAGGAAACAAAACAGCTTGTCCATTAAATGCAAAAAGGTTTACGTAACTAATGTAAGATACTTGGTTTTCTCACCTGCTTGTGCCTTGCTGTTCTTCATAATGAAGAAAATGGCACTCATGATTCCACACAGCAGCAAAAGTACAGCCAGTGGGAGGCTGAGATGCTGAGTTTTCTCTGAAGAAATGATAGAAAAATGAAAGATACACTCATGTGACTGCAGGTTTCACAGCTCACGGATTTGATGCTGGTTATTTTAGCACGTCAGGTTTTTCCTCCAGTTATCACATTAAATCCAACTTATTTTCCAAGACGATAACTAAGGCGTCTGTGCATGTTGTGAAACTGTAATATGTTTCATTTCCTCGTGCTAGGAGGATGTAAATAATGTAAAGGTTTGCAATAGAAAGTGCACAAGGTTTAGTTACCTTTAAAAAATAGAATATAGAATTGGTAGAAATTATGTTTTGTATATATATATATATATAATATAAAAAAAAACCCTCATTTTGTTTATCATGAATCAGCTGCCCAGGATGTGGTTTCAGCTCACAGATGTAGGTTCTTGATAACAGGTCGATCAAAACCACATCCATGGAAGGCGTTCAGCAGACGCCCTTATCAGAGCGACGTCTCGATCAGTGAGCGCAATCATCAACAATCTGAAACAGTTACCCAAACACTATACATTTACAGCATTTGGCTGATTCCCACTTCCAGAGCCACTTACATTTATCTAATTTATACAACTGTGTTTAAGGGTCAAGGGCCTTGCTCAAGGGCCCAAGGGCCCAGCAGTGGCAGATTCACAACCCTGGCATTTGAACTCACAACCTGTTCAGTGCTACTAATTTGGATATAAAATAAAAAACGTTACTCCAGTTAGTGGACTTTGTGTCGAACTAAATTTCAAATGTACCCAGAAGTAAAACTGGACTTCGAGCTTTCATGGATTAAATGCACAACATTGGCAAAAGTTTGCGGACACCTGGTCATTAATGCGTGCTTTTTGAGCATCGCATTCCACATTTTCTTTTCTGATTTCCTTCACTCTTCAGGAAAGATGCTTTAGATTTTGGATTGTGCTTGCCATGAGTCATTTAGACACAAGGATGTTAGTAAAGTCAGCTAGGTGAGAAGGTGAGGAGGCCTGAGGTGCAGTGTTCCAATTTCTCCCAAAGGTGTTGAACAAGGCTGGAGCTCTGTAGCAGGAAATCTTCCACTCCAACCCATGCAAAGCAGATCTTTATAGAGTTTGCTAATGTCATGCTGGAACAGGTTTGGGGTGAAGGGAAGATTTCATGCTACAACATCCAAAGACACCAAGTACAATCGTGTGCCTTCAACTTGGCGACTGCATCTTGGGAAAGAATCGCTGGGACAGTCAGGTGTCCCAATACTTTTGTCCGTATAGTGTGTGTTTCAGGGTAATTGAGGAACTGTTATATTTGCATTGGGTCACCTGTAATGGTGCTTTGCTGGTCCTGTGGTTCGGTGGTTGACTGCCAGATCTCAGTGTCTGAAAATAAGAAACTCAGATTGACTGTATTAAAAGTGTGTAAGACCTCATACCCTGCTGTGGATTATCACCATGTTGAAGCTGCCAGTGATATTTAATTGTTAAAAAAAATTTATATCCAGCTTGTTTGATCTAAAAGATTGTAGGAGTCTGAGTGAAATCAACACGTCTGTGTGACGTCTCTACTAAAAAAGATACGCTGTGTATAACGGAATGCTTTTTTCAGCGCAGTGTTCACTCTAACCGCAGAGTTCAAGTTAGTGGGCTACGCTACAGAGAAAAAGAAAAAAACAAGTGTAAAGAAAACATGTCGAAAATATAACGCAAGACTGTCTAACACCTTTTTGACCTTCCCCTGAACTCTCAATTTGACTGTTTTTTCTTTCTTTCTATCCAAAAAGGTCCTTCTTTGCTGACTAAGAGGAAGTACGTTTCATGTATTGAGTCCTGGGTTTGGATTAAATACTAGAGTAGATGCATCATTATTTCACAGAAGGATTTTACATTTGGTGACTCGGTGTGTGTACATGTTAGATGTTTCATCTCTTGGAACTTGAAGATGGAAAGACATTTACACAAAACTAAACAACATATCGGTTCTCACCGTTCTGAGTGGTTACATCGTCCACTACATGTTGCACCACATCGAGGTTGACCTCAGTCTGAATGTCAGATATCCACCTGTCCACCCCACACCAGTAAACTCCAGCATCATCCACGCTCAGGTTCCTCATAGTCACAGTGAAAACCCTCGTCTCCGTATCGTCCTCCAGAGAGAACCTCCAGTTCCGAGACCATGTTACTTTTCGGTCCTGTCTCGCAAGTTCTGTTTGCTGTTGACCTTTACTGAAGTACTTTGGGTTGTTCTCATATCCTGGGTCGTAGGAACAGTGAATGGTGGCGTTTCCTCCTAGTGGTGCTTTCACTCTGACTCCTCCAGGCATCACGCTGGGTACGGCTGAGAAGAATAACAGAGGGATGTTTCTAGCTGGTCTCAAGGTGATCGTTATTTCTGTTTATTATGAATGATTTCTAAAGGAAAATGCAGTCAGTGTGGGGAAAACTCCTTTTTGTAATGACAGACTCACTGCACTGCTCACTGAGGGACTGATCAGGGACCAGGGTTTAATGTTTTACACTGCGTTTATATTCCCGGGTGAAAGATATGATCGGTGTGATCGACGTGTCTCACTGATATCACCGATTTCCATTATGCAGGAAAAAAATATACATTATAATTCTCACGTTTTGTGTCTCAGATAAATCTCTTACGTCGTTACTAAAACCAGACAAACGTATAGCAAAATCTGATCTCTTTATCTCTGTGTGTCGCTTCAGATATCATCATTTAAACACGTGACAATGAGTTTTTGGATTTTGTTCCGTCGATTATTTGTGCATCGTGTGTGAATCTGAGAAAAGAAATAAAAGCTACTCACCTCCAAAAAGAATCATAACAACAGCAATAAAGTTCATGATGCTGATGATGGATGAGAGAAAAAGACGAATGTAAAAAAAAAAAAAGCAGTACAAATAAAAACAAAACAAATAAAAGACCAGGTAAAATAATGTTACATTTCCGAGAGTGAAGAAAATAAAGACAATGACAAAACTTTTCAGAACACGATGCAGTCCAGACTGCTGGTGAGAGACAAGAGGAACTGAGATGGGTGTGTGAGATTGTCTGTGTGTGTGTGTGTGTGTGTGTGTGTGTGTGTGTGTGTGTGTGTGTGTGTGTGTGTGTGTGTGTGTATGTGTGTGTGTGTGTGTGTGTGTGTGTGTTGCCAAACTTGCAAACATCCCGAACCATCTAGAGACGTACCAGTGCAAATTGGATCCCGCTACATGTGTGGAGTTTTGACATTGGACCTCCTGGAGTGTTTAAAGGCTCTGGCATGGAGAAGCTGATGCTGGATCTGTGATGATCACAAATGTTGAGCTCAGTAGCTCCTAGTTTTATAACCATATAGACTGTATAAGACTGCAGAAAGAACATTACTTATAATTTTATACTCCAGTGCTCATGTTAGTTCTCACTCTCTAGTGTTCTGTACTGTTGAAAGATTTTTGATCAAACTCTTGATGTCACCCAAATGAGGATGGGTTCCCCTTTTGAGTCTGGTTCCTCTCAAGGTTTCTTCCTCATTACATCCAAGGGAGTTTTTCCTTGCCACTGTCGCCACGGCTGCTCATCAGGCATAAATGCACACCATTCACCTTCACTGTTGTTTTCTGTAAAGCTGCTTTGAGACAATGTCTGTTGTGAAAAGCGCTATAGAAATAAACTCGACTTGACTTGACACACACACACACACACACACACACACAGACACACACACACACACACACACACACACACACACACACACACACACACACACACACACACACACTATTCACTGGGAATGAAGGAGTGCTGGTGGCTGATGGTACAACCCTAAATCCGGAATATGGGGACCTTTTTTTTTTTTTATATTTTAATAAAATTAAAACTTTCAAAAGACATTTAAATCACGAGTCAAAATTTTGTATACAATAGAACATAGAGATTGTAAATGTTCAAAGTGGAAAATATTATACTTTTTTACACAAAATTTGTTTATTTTAATTTTGATGCCTGCTACAGGTCTCAAATAAATTTGACACAGGGGCATGTTTACCACGGTGGAGCATCTCCTCTTCTTTTTAAAACAGTTTAAAGATGTCTGGGCATTATGGTTATGAGTTTCTGGAGTTTTGCTGTTGGAATTTGGTCTCATTTTGCCTGATATCGGTTTCCAGATGCTCAAGAGTTTGTGGTCGTCTTTGACGTATTTTTCGGTTAATGATGCACAGAATGTTCTCTATACTGTAGGTGAAAGGTCTGGACTGCAGGCCAATTCAACACCCAAACTCTTCTACTACGAAGCCTTGCTGTTGTAATAGCTGCTGTATGTGGTTTTGCATCGTCCTGCTGAAATACACAAGACTTTCCCTGAAATTGACGTCATCTGTAGGGGAGCACATGTTCCTCCAAAACCTCTATATACCTTTCAGCATTCATACTGCCTCCAAAACATGTGAGCTGTTAGTACCGTTTGCACTTCTGCACCCCAATACCATTAGAGATGCTGGCTTTTGAACTGATCACTGATAACACACTTGAAGGTCCCTCTCCTCTTTAGCCCTGAGGACACGGCATCTGGGATTTTCCAACAAGAATGTCATATTTTGAACTTGTCTGACCATAGAACACTTTTCCACTTCAAAGCGGTCCATCTTGAATGAGCCTCGGCCCACAGGACATGATGGCGCTTCTGGACCATGATCACATATGGCTTCCATTTTGCATGATAGAACTTTAGTTGACATCTGCAGATAAACTGGCGGATTGTGTTTACCCCAGTGGTTTCTGAAAGTTTTTCCTGAGCCCATTTAATAACATCAATGACACAATCATGCCGATTAGTGATGCAGCGTCGTCTGAAGGCCCAAAGACCATGCAACAAATGTCTTTGGCCTCGTCCCTTACGCACCAAGGTTTCTCCAGTCTCTCTGAATCTTTTGCTGATGTTATGTACTGTAGATTATGAGATTTGCAAAGCCTTTCCAATTTGACGTTGAGAAACGTTGATTTTAAAGAATTCCACAATCTTTTTATGCACTTGTTAACAGATTGAAGAGCCTCTGCCCATCTTTACTTCTGAGAGACCTCTGTAAGACCTCCCTTTTATAGCTAAATCATGTTACAGAAATGATGTAAATTAACTTTGATTAGTTGCTGGTTGTTCTTCCAGCTGTATATTTTCACATTTCTGGCTTTTTCAGCCCTTTGTTCCCCAAGCCAACTTTATTTGATAGCTGTAGCAGGCATTACATTTGAAATGAGGTAATTTTGTGCATAAAAGTGTGAATTATCTCAGTTTAAACATTTATGTTCTTTATGTTCTATTGTTAATATAAAATAATGACTCATGTGATTTAAAATTCTTAAAGTTTTAATTTTATTAAAAGAAATACTGAACACAAGAATGTAAATTGAATGTAACAAACACAGGACAAAGAGTTCTACCAGGGACAGAACTTCTCATTTATGAAATTATGACACTCCATTACTAGCGCACAATAGCCAACTTTTACTCTTTTTTCCACAGAATGTCCATAATCACACTGTAACTGAAGAACTCTGATTTAATCTGATATCAAATAAATAAAATTAGAAAATCAAAAAAAAAAATAAAATAAATAAAAACATGGAACTGTCCCTTCACTGGAAACAATATAAATCCATCATATGCTGTAGATGTTTCCTGTCTTGGCACCTCAATATCTGCATGATCAGAATCACTGTCAGGTTCGGGAGTAATGATTAATGAGCAGATTGCGATATTAATAGTATTCCATAGAATGATTCAAAGCTCCAGCATCTGGAAATTCCACATGGTTGTATTTGGGTTCTTGGAGATCCTAACTGGGGTCTCTGTGCAGGTTCGGACCACAGGACACAGGACTGGACAAAGCGAGTCTTAGGTGTGGGTTTTGCTTCTAATTTGCATGTTTGATTTGGCACATGTTTTTTACGCTCGATGCCCTTGATAGTGCAACCCTTCCCAGTTATCTGGGCTTGGGACCAGCACTAAGGTTTTTTAAATGGCTGAGGTTAGTTCCCTGACCGGGGACCGAACCCGGGCCACAGCGGTGAGGGCGCTGCATCCTAACCACTAGACCACCAGGGAACCTAAAAGTTTCTTTCGGCTTCTCCCATTAGGGGGCGCCACAGCGGACCATCCGCATGTTTGATTTGGCACATGTTTTTTACGCTGGATGCCCTTCCTAACGCAACCCTCCCCATTTATCCTGGCTTGGGACCGGCACTAAGGCTTGTGCAACCCTAATGGCTGGGGTAGGTTCCCTCACCGGGGATCGAACCCGGGCCACAGCGGTGAGAGCGCCGCATCCTAACCACTAGACCAGTATATGCTCCTGCATTCTGGATAAGAATTAGCAGTGGACAACTTTATACAGAACAGTGGTTTCTAGAAGACTTTCATTTGCAGGACTGCTGTGAGGTTTCGCCTCATACTTGCAGAATTCCTGAGATGATACAGAAATAAACAAATAAGCTAAGATTGTGTTTTTTAAAAAGGTTTCTGAAGTAAATAAATACATACAGACCTTCATGTTCACTGTTGTATTGAAAAATGTTGTAGCTGAAAGATAGATAGTGAGTGTGTGTGTGTGAGAGAGAGAGAGAGAGAGAGAGAGAGAGAGAGAGAGAGAGAGAGAGAGAGAGAGAGAGAGAGAGAGAGAGAGAGAGAGATGTTTAATTTTATAGCTTATGAGTTTATATAATGAAGAGGATTATTATGTACCTTCATTGCCTTTAAAGACACATAAAATGACTGAGAAGACCAGCAGAACTGCACCAAAAACCCCTCCAACATACATAACGATTCCTGTAAATGTACAAAGAAAAAAATTACAACTTGTAAATTCTCTACATTTTTTTAAAAGTAAGAAGTTTGAACTTCAGGTAGATGCACCCATGGATACTACAACAAGCAGGGACAGTTAAAGGACATTTGGTGGCCAGAACAGAAGACAAACCCCAGCCTTGAGGATTGACTGATCACATAAGAATGTCACATCTCCTTTTACTCTCATTCCCTTCCAGACCCAACCATTTTTCTTGATAGCCCTTTATCTACTTTTCTCTTTTACTTCTGATGTCTCATTTAACTCCAACTCTTAACACAAGTAGAACCTTCCATGCTCATCAGGATTGGGGCATATATAATAATAATTTGCAGTGGTGATGGACAGGTTGACGGACGAGGTCAGACAGGAGTCTCTGTGGACTATGATGTTTGCAGATGATATTGTAATTAGTGGTGAGAGTAATGAGCAGGTTGAGAAGATCCTGGAGAGGTGGAGGTACACGCTGGAGAGAAGGGGAATGAAAGTCAGTAGGAGTAAGACAGAGTACATGTGTGTGAATGAGAGGGAGGGCAGTGGAGTGGTGCGGTTGCAGGGAGAAGAGGTGGAGAAGGTGGAGGAGTTCAGGTACCTGGAGTCAACAGTGCAAAGTAATGGAGAGTGTTTTAGAGAAGTGAAGAAAAGAGTGCAGGCAGGGTGGAGTGGGTGGAGAAGAGTAATAGCAGGAGTGATTTGTGATAGAAGAGTATCTGTGAGAGTGAAAGGGAAAGTTTATAGGACTGTGGTGAGACCTGAGATGTTGTATGGTTTAGAGACAGTGGCATCGAGTAAAAGACAGGAGGTGGAGCTGGAGGTAGCAGAGCTGAAGATGTTGAGATGTTCGTTGGGAGTGACGACGATGGACAGGATTAGAAATTACTTTTTTAGAGGGACAGCACATGTAGTATATTTTGGAGACATAGTGAGGGAAGCGAGATTGAGATGGTTTGGACATGTGCAGAGGATGGACATGGGGTATATCAGTAGGAGAATGCTGAGGATGGAGCCACCAGGAGGGAGGAAAAGAGGAAGACCAAAGTGGAGGTTTATGGATTTGGTGAAGGAAGACATGCAGGTAGATGGTGTGAAAGAGGCAGATGTAGAGAACAGAGCGGTGTGGAGACGGATAATCCACTGTGGTGACCCCTAATGGGAGCAGCCGAAAAAAGAAGATAATTTGCTCTGTATAAGTGCTAAAGGTGTAAATGTAAATCTGAACTGTTCAGCTGCTCTCTGTGGTCATGGTGGTCATGGAGTTTTCATTTTGCTCCTTACCTGTAGGTGAATTAAACTCTGTATCCTCAGTGAAACTTCCTGTGGTGTCTGTTTTAATTCCTGGACTGCCTGGCACTGCTGTTAATCACACACACACACACACACACACACACACACACACACACACACACACACACACACACACACACACACACACACACACACACACACACACAATAGATACATTCTAGAGAAGATTCGAAGCTACTCCTTCACACTTGCTTCTAAGTCGGAGGTGCAGCTGCAGTGAGTCCACAATCAGTGTTATTACAGAATTTACTTCTCCATGTCACATGAGCTTTAACTTGGACATGGTAGAAAGAGAGGCAACATGAAGGTAGCTATCAATAAGCCTGAAAATCAAAATAAAGAACAACACCAGGTTTTTTTATCCACTTATATCTATTATAGCTACAAACATTCATTTCCTCAACACAAATCTATTCCTAAAGGTCCTGATCATTACTGCTTTTAATATTTAAAAAATGTAAATAGATAAAAATAGAACATCTATACAAACAACTAAAGATGGAGAGATAGATGGTAGATCGCTCGTACTCGGCTTTGAGATCATTTTTTTCCCGTGCTCTTAGTTCAGACTGCTGAGTTTTCTCAGTTAGCGTTTTACGAACCGCAACAGACTTCGAGCAAATGAGACACAAGAAGAATAAAGAAGAATAAATGTATCTTTCCACCCATTCATCTCGAAAAACTCGGTTTATAGCATCAACTTTCCTTTAAGAATGCCACTGTTTTCACTCATTGAACGTTTCCTCTTTTTGTGCATCGGCTCACAACTGCACGTCTGATTGTAACAACAGTGAGCATAGTAAGTGTAGTAGCGACCCAAACGGCTCTACTGTGCTGACCCTGATGTGTCTGATATAAATGTGATTTTAAAAGAAAATAGCGTTTGGCATATATTTATCTCATTATGTGAAAAGATAAGGAAAGGGATTCGGTCTGGAATCAGCTGGGGACCCCTGATCTATACCATCACATACCTGTAGTAGGGACGGTGGAGACGGTGGTCTTAGCTGTAGATAAACAAGGTTTTTCAGCTGAAACAAACAATCAGTTTATCGTTCAAAACACAGTTTATCAGGTCAAATGTAAAGAACTGATATTGAAATATAAGCCGTACCCTTCATCACCGTCAGATGGACGACGTCTGGTCCTGTTATTTCTATTCCACAGCCGTACGTTCCTGCATCAAGTTACTGATGGTCACCACAAACATGTTTTTCTCCTTGTTGTCATGCAGAAACAAGTTTCCTTCAATCACCCACTCTGTCTTACCATCCGCTTTAATAAGATCCTGACATGTTTTATAAATTCCTTTACAGAAATATTTGGGATAAGTTTTATAGTGTTCTCGGTACGGACACTTGATGGCCGCAGCTTCGCCTTCACTTCCCGTCTCATAGACTTCAGCATTCAGCAGCACACCCGTGACTGATACTGCACATAAAGAAACAGTACATACTCAATGCAAAGAAAGAAAGAAAGAAAGAAAGAAAGAAAGAAAGAAAGAAAGAAAGAAAGAAAGAAAGAAAAATCGGAACATTAACTAAAGACCTTTTCCTTCTTTCATTTATTAGCCTGACTTAATGTAAAGTGCTGGGAAATCAGTGATTGGTTGAGCAAAGATGCAAAGAAAGTGATCACCTTACCAGCGATCAGGATGAAAAAAATGCTAAAAAATTTCTTCATCTCCACAGAAAACCACAGAACCTCCAGATTCAATGTGTTTAAATCCAGTGAAAATGCTGTAACGGCTTAACTTCTTTTCACCTCTGTGTACTTCCTTGTGTGTGCATGGGTGTGTGTGTGTGTGTGTGTGTGCATGGGTGTGTGTGTGTGTGTGTGTTTCCTGTGTGAGTTCAAAGCTAGAGAGCACATCAACACACACATGCACACACACTGTGTAGGTAGTACATGAGTTTGTGGTATCATTTATTGCATGTATTCATATTTTTTTGTTACCAGTACCATTTTTTATAAAGAAGAACAGAATAAAAATCATTAATTATACATGGTCGACTTTCTTTCCTGTATTTAATGATGTAATGTCACGATATGTTACAAACTTCAACTCCCAGGATTCATCACTGCCTTTAAACATGGCCACCATTAACTATAATCCAACCTCAAACACGTCACTGCTCACATTCACAGAGCTTCTGACTGATCATCGCTGTATATGACCATCATAATTATGTGATTAAAATTATTTGTCAATAAAAGCTCAACTCAAACTGAGAATCTGATTATTCTACTCATGATCCCAGTCAGCAGATTGGACTTTCATATTAAAGTTTAAATCGTTGATCAGATCGATGATGTCGATGTCCATTGGTGTTTCTATCCAATCAGAATTCAGTTGTCACATCACATGTTGCTGGGGTCAAAGGGAACTGTCTGTTATTAGGCCATTGTAAATGAACAGCACATGCTTTGGTTAGCTTCAAATCCATGTGGCTTGAAGTTGTTGCTTTATATTAGATTAGATTAGATTAGATTCAACCTTATTGTCATTATTGTCATGTGCAAGTGCATGGCAACCAATCAGATCGCAATTTGGCGACTTTGAGGCCTCTAGAGGGCATCAGCATTTCGGCCTTGCAAACTGCACAAGCTCAAATATATTCACGTGGATTTAATAGCTGTTTATTTTTTTCATTCCATGACCACTGACAAAGGAGAAGAAACTGATTTGGACTCATTTACACGAGGACATTTACAAGACAGACTTTACATGAAAAGCTTGATGTTGCGAGACGCTTTTGCATAAACCGTTTAAACTTTTGTGTTTTCCTTCCTGTAGAATTTACACAAAAACACACAATTTACCTTCATTTCAAATCCCCAGGAAAACTTCAATAAACGGAAAAAAAATACAGAAAGTGTGTGTGTGTGTGTGTGTGTTTGTGTGTGTGTGTGTGTGTGTGTGTGTGTGTGTGTGTGTTTGTGTGTGTGATGAGGTGAATATCGATGCTTCTGCTGGAGATGATGTATGTGGAAGTGCAGTTGTGTGTGTGTGTGTGTGTGTGTGTGTGTGTGTGTGTGTTTCTGCTGGAGATGATGTATGTGGAGGTGTGTGTGTGTGTGTGTGTGTGTGTGTGTGTGTGTGTGTGTGTGTGTGTGTGTGTGTGTGTGTTTCTGCTGGAGATGATGTATGTGGAGGTGTGTGTGTGTGTGTGTGTGTGTGTGTGTGTGTTTCTGCTGGAGATGATGTATGTGGAGGTGTGTGTGTGTGTGTGTGTGTGTGTGTGTGTGTGTGTGTGTGTGTGTGTTTCTGCTGGAGATGATGTATGTGGAGGTGTGTGTGTGTGTGTGTGTGTGTGTGTGTGTGTGTGTGTGTTTCTGCTGGAGATGATGTATGTGGATGATGTTGTGGCTCCAGTGAAAGGAGACGTGTTGAATTGTGATCATTGTGTTTGTTGCTTTAGTGATGATGTTTATTGTGACTGTATGAGATCCTGTGTGTGATGCAGCTCTGATCTACTGTACTTCTCTATAACACTGATGATCTCTGTAGACGGGACGTCACAATATGTGGACGCTGAGGAAAGGTGTCTGGAACTGGGGGGAGTGTAAATAAGAGCGGAAAACACTGGGGCGAGAGTGAAAGTAAATAAAGAAGCTGTGTTTGGTAAAAAAATGCCTGTCTGTCTTTCTTTCTGCATGGAACCAGTGAGATCTGTTACACCACCCACCTGAACTTCCTCTGACCCTCATTTTTTTCTTTTTCTGTCTATGCAACAAGTCAGTATTTAAGCTGCCTTGCAGAGGAAATGCATATGAAGTATGAGTTCTGGCCTCAAACTGAATAGAAATATATGTGCAAATATCAGCTCTCGGTTCTCACTGTTCTGAGTGGTTACATCGTCCACTACATGTTGCACCACATCGAGGTTGACCTCAGTCTGAATGTCAGATATCCACCTGTCCACCCCACACCAGTAAACTCCAGCATCATCCACGCTCAGGTTCCTCATAGTCACAGTGAAAACCCTCGTCTCCGTATCGTCCTCCAGAGAGAACCTCCAGTTCCGAGACCATGTTACTTTTCGGTCCTGTCTCGCAAGTTCTGTTTGCTGTTGACCTTTACTGAAGTACTTTGGGTTGTTCTCATATCCTGGGTCGTAGGAACAGTGAATGGTGGCGTTTCCTCCTAGTGGTGCTTTCACTCTGACTCCTCCAGGCATCACGCTGGGTACGGCTGAGAAGAATAACAGAGGGATGTTTCTAGCTGGTCTCAAGGTGATCGTTATTTCTGTTTATTATGAATGATTTCTAAAGGAAAATGCAGTCAGTGTGGGGAAAACTCCTTTTTGTAATGACAGACTCACTGCACTGCTCACTGAGGGACTGATCAGGGACCAGGGTTTAATGTTTTACACTGCGTTTATATTCCCGGGTGAAAGATATGATCGGTGTGATCGACGTGTCTCACTGATATCACCGATTTCCATTATGCAGGAAAAAAATATACATTATAATTCTCACGTTTTGTGTCTCAGATAAATCTCTTACGTCGTTACTAAAACCAGACAAACGTATAGCAAAATCTGATCTCTTTATCTCTGTGTGTCGCTTCAGATATCATCATTTAAACACGTGACAATGAGTTTTTGGATTTTGTTCCGTCGATTATTTGTGCATCGTGTGTGAATCTGAGAAAAGAAATAAAAGCTACTCACCTCCAAAAAGAATCATAACAACAGCAATAAAGTTCATAATGCTGATGATGGATGAGAGAAAATGTACAAAATAGTAGAAATATATAAATAAAAATAATAATATTTGTGAAAAAATCAAAGTGTAAGGAGCATAAAAAGAGAGTTTACATGCAAATGGGACTAGTGTTCAGAACATGATGCAATCCAGACTGGCAGAGATCAGAGGAAGTGAGAGAGCATGTGTGTGTGTGTGTGTGTGTGTGTGTGTGTGTGTGTGTGTGTGAACACAATATGAACAGATTATGAGATTAATGTATTTTAATGACGTGTGTTCGGATAATCTAAACAGAGAGTAATATTGATGGACTGTGTTGTCAGCGTATACTTTACAAAGTCGGGAATGAATTAATCAGATGATGAGTGAATGAGAGCGCTGTAGAGTAGAAGGAGGAAGAATCCATGGTGGCCATGATTGTTAACCGTGGTGTCTACTGAGAAGTCTGTACGGATAGACAGCTGTACTCTCATGCAGGTTCATCTGTTGATGATTAGTAACTTCTGGTCATGGTTTTTGTGGTCTAGATTCGGTGAGTAAATTGAAACTTTTCACAGACATATATCACAGACAGGAAGAATCGAAAATGATGCACATTATGATCATGAAACTCAGTGTGTGTTTGTGTGTGCGCTTTTATATCTTAGCGTAACCATAATTTACACGTTGCAGCAAAAGAAAAAGAGAAAAACCTGTTTCGGTTTCTGTGGTTATGGTTATGGTTAGCGTTGGGTGAGTGTGTGTGTATGTGTGTGTGTGTGTGTGTGTGTGTGTGTATGTGTGTGTGTGTGTGTGTGTGTGTGTGTGTTTGTGTGCTCTGTGATCTTTTGACCCGGTTCTTTTTTTCATGTGGTTTCCTCATTTTAGTTTTTACGCAGCACAGAATCAACAAACACACACAAAACACTTTACATCATTTCTAACACAATAATTGTGATTTTGGCTTTACATCGTAATCTGGGAATCATGCAGCTGGTAAATAATCTGATGCTAATCACATACCGTTAAGAACAGCTACGGATTAGCATCAAAAAAGTGTCTAAAATCTTTAACCAGAGTTAAATGGTTGAAAAAAAAAAAAGCTTCTGCAGTCTCCAGGATCTGCTGTGTACAGTTGCAGATGGAGCCACAACTGCACCTCCACATGCATCATTTCCAGCAGAAACGCACACACACACACACACACACACACACACACACACACACACACACACACACACACACACACACCTCCACATACATCATCTCCAGCAGAAACACACACACACACACACACACACACACACACACACACACACACACACACACACACACACACCTCCACATACATCATCTCCAGCAGAAACACACACACACACACACACACACACACCTCCACATATATCATCTCCAGCAGAAACACACACACACACACACACACACACACACACACACACACACACACCTCCACATATATCATCTCCAGCAGAAACACACACACACACACACACACACACACACACACACACACCTCCACATATATCATTTCCAGCAGAAACGCACACACACACACACACACACACACACACACACCTCCACATATATCATCTCCAGCAGAATCACACACACACACACACACACACACACACACACACACACACACACACACACACACACACGCATTGTCTCCAGCAGAAGCTTCTGTCTGAGAAGGAGGACCTAAAATGAAGGACTCAAACCAGGTTCTGGTGAAAACACTGTTTAATAGGTGCAGAAGGCAAGAAATGGATTAAAACAGTTCCAAACAGTTCAGAAAACTGAGCAAAATCACAAACCAGTAAGAATAGACCGAGACAGAATCCGAAACAACGGTCCATTATTTACAGAAACCACAAGCAGAGCATTACATGGCAGGCAGAACCAGAAAGCAATAAATCAATGCCGGATGTGTGCACCATGGCCGATTTGTGGTCTGGGGAATAGGGATATAAGACTCTGATAAATTACCACAGTAGATGGCGCTACTGCTCCTTATTCTACTTAAGAATGCGAACTGCCAATAAAGAAAAAGAACCATGGCGGTTTTTGGTGCCTGATTTGCGCATCAGTTAAACAAATGTTTAGTGATAAAAAATTTGTTTTATATTTATATTTTTTTATATTTATATCTATATTTTATATATAGAAAGGACATCGTGAATACACTTTTGGTGCGTAAACATTTTTTTTATTTCGCCTCTCTTGGATTTATTTCTTTATATTTTCTTATGAAAATGGTGAAACAAAAATGCTCGTTAATAAAATTTGTGCTGTCAAAATGAATTTGCGTTAACACGTGCGCTATTTTTTTATCAGCCCTAATAGAAACGCAATAAAACATCTGATGCGTTGGAGTTCGGACTGAACTTCGCATTCTCAGAACTTACATTTTTGGAATTCTGACTTTACCAGAGCAAAATATCCAACTTTCACTATGTTTCTTTCTGCAGGATGTCCATCATCACTTCTCTCACTGAATCAGACGGACTCTAAATGAATCTCTTCAAAATCATGAAACTGTCTCTGCACTGGAAACAATACAAAGCCATCATATAGATGTTTCCTGTTTTGGCGTCTCGGCATCCCTATGATCAGGATCACTGTCCGTTTTTGAAACACTGATTTCTGAGTAGATCGGATTTGGTTTATTAACAGCTTCTTGTGCAGTTGAATATAAATCGTTGTATTTCATGAAATGATTCAAGTCTCCCGCATCTCGAAATACCACATGGCTGTATTTGGGTTCTTGAAGACCCTCAGTAGAGTCTCTGTGCAGGTTCGGATCGCAGGACACAGGACTGGATGGCAGAGAGAGACTAATGTGTGGGTCTTGCTTCTGATTGGTTATCATGGAGTATATGCTCTTGCATTCTGGATAATAAGAAGGACTGGATGTGAGGTTTGGGGTTTCTGAGGGATTCTCCTCTGCAGGACTGCTGAGCTGAATCTCATCATATACACTGACCTCCTGAAATGATATAAAGATGGAAAGAAAAGAGAAAAGAATAGCTGTGTGTGATTTTAAAGTGATTTTATAGAGTAAATAATGACATACAAACCTTCATGTTGTCTGGTGTATTGGGAAACGTTGTGTCTGAGAGAGAGAGAGAGAGAGAGAGAGAGAGAGAGAGAGAGATAACTTTCGATCGAAGAGTTTGTAACTTGTTTATGTAACGTTGATGATTCAGTACCTTCACTCTCTTTCATCACTCTGCATTTAAAGACACAGAAAGTGACAATAAACACCAGCAGCACTGCACCAAAAACCCCTCCAGCGTACATCAACACGTCTGAACCTAAACATATAAAGAAAATGCAGATTGGAAACATTATTGAGAAGAAGTTTGATTCCTTAAAGTGAATAATAACATTGTTAGGGCGTGGCTCCTGCCCATGATTGCTCTTTTTGTCTTGCATGCCCTGTAAGGACTCAGACCACCAGCCTTACAGGTCATCCACCGCCCACGATGTCTGAGGACGGCTTCAAAAAAATCACAGCTGATTGGGCGTTCAAATCATAGGATTTGAGCGAGTTTGACAAATTGTGACGTCTAGAAATTCCCACAATTCCTAACGCATCCCAAAGGTGATCTACCGAATTCGGGTCCAGCGACTGGGAAGACCGGTGGTGAACACTGGCATCACTGTCATGTTCAAGGTACCTGCTGACACCATACAGTATCATCCTGGAAGTGACCACTAGGTTAATTGTAGGCGTGATGGGATGCAGGTGATCATCAATAACACTTCGTGGTCTATTGTTCTCCTGGATGAGTGCTAGAACTTTTACCAAACTATGGATTTTTTGTTTGATCTATGTGTTCTTTTGTGCTCCATCTTTTGTTTTCCTACTTACCTGAAAGTGAAAGTGACACCGTGTGTTCGGTGGGACTTCCTGTCGTGGCTGTTGCACCTCCAGAACTGCTCATGACTGTTGATGTGGGCATTTCTGTTCACACACACACACACACACACACACACACACACACACACACACACACACACACACACACACACACACACACACACACTTGTTTAAATGCTGTGTGCCATGTTTTTCATACAGATGTTCAACAGAGGTGCAACTGCGTCTTAAACCACACTGGTCTCATAACAGCTCAGCGTGGAATCGATTGAATGTGTGTTTTTTTTTTAAACACTTGTATACAGAACATCTATACCATCACATACCTGTAGTAGGGACGGTGGAGACGGTGGTCTTAGCTGTAGATAAACAAGGTTTTTCAGCTGAAACAAACAATCAGTTTATCGTTCAAAACACAGTTTATCAGGTCAAATGTAAAGAACTGATATTGAAATATAAGCCGTACCCTTCATTACCGTCAGATGGACGACAGTAAATGAGTCTGGTCCTGTTATTTCTATTCCACAGCCGTACGTTCCTGCATCTTCTGCACTCAAGTTATTGATGGTCACCACAAACATGTTTTTCTCCTTGTTGTCATTCAGAGACAAGTTTCCTTCAATCACCCACTCTGTCTTACCATCCGCTTTAATAAGATTCTGACATGTTTTATAAATTCCTTTACAGAAATATTTGGGATAAGTTTTATAGTGTTCTCGGTACGGACACTTGATGGCCGCAGCTTCGCCTTCACTTCCCGTCTCATAGACTTCAGCATTCAGCAGCACACCCGTGACTGATACTGCACATAAAGAAACAGTCCTTTCTTTTTTTTCACATTTAAGCTCAGTTTACAGTGCTAGTAAAAACTTACCTGGTTGAGCAATCTTTGCTAGAAAATATCAAAAAAATCTAAATAAAAACGGTCAACGTACCCGTCAGGAGGAGAAACGAGCTGCGGAAACATTTCTTCATTTCCACGGAAGACCACTGAGCCCCAAAGTTCAACAGAGTAACATTCTTCCTCTTTCATGTGCTGCCACTTGTGTGTGTGTGTGTGTGTGTGTGTGTGTGTGTGTGTGTGTGTGTGTGTGTGTGTGTGTGTGTGTGTGTGTGTGTGTGTGTGTGACAGAGAGATACAATGTGGTTTGTGGGCTGGTCACTTGTTGCACTGCTTCACATTCTCATACACCCTTAACTGCAAACTTCATGTAAAAAAGTTCAAACATTATAAAGTAAAAATACGTGTCTGTTACCATAATCTATCTATCTATCTATCTATCTATCTATCTATCTATCTATCTATCTATCTATCTATCTATCTATCTATCTATCTATCTATCTATCTATCTGTCTATCTGTCTGTCTGTCTGTCTGTCTGTCTGTCTGTCTGTCTGTCTGCCTTCTCTCTGTCTGTGCCTGTGTCTGGTTGTCAGTCTATCTGTCTGACTTCTGTCTATTTGTTTGTCTGTGCCTCTGTCGGTCTGTCTGTCTGTCTGTCTGTCTGTCTGTCTGTCTGTCTGTCTGTCTGTCTGTCTCTCTCTCTCTCTCTCTCTCTCTCTCTCTCTCTCTCTCTCTCTCTCTCTCTCTCTCTCAACTCTCCAAGATGTCAAAATGTGGATATTTACAATATTATCCAAATAGTTTCCTGGAATTTCCTCTTTTACACATCTTACTCGAGACTAAGACCTGATTCTAGCAGATGTATTTCTGCACTGCCATCTGCTGTTCAACATTAAAAACTTTTTTTTTAAAAAGCAGCCATGCTATCGTCTCTCTGACATTTTCTTGCAGTGTGCTGGATCTCGTTCCTTCCTTACGAGAAGATTTAGATTTCAGTGAAATGAAGTAGAACCAAATTTCGCTGCAATCCTTTTCAAAGTCGTGTTCTTTATGCAGAAGAACTGCGCAAACTTTGCAGTAAAACGATCAAAAATGATCAGTACCATGACAAAATTTTGGGTTTCTGGTGCCATTTAATGTGTCAGAAATGATCCTTATCAAATAAGACTTCAAGAACTGTGAATGAGGAAAAGCAAAGTAGAGGCTATGCAGTAAAACCACAATCAACCTGAGAGCAGGCCAAAAAAAAAAAAAAAAAAAATTATTTCTCTTACTTCCTTAACATTTTTTACTCTTACTTTTGACCACCAGGGGAACCCCCACACACATCCCTTCTGACCATGTGTATCCTGTCTGTGACTTTCTTTTCCTGGGCAGATTTTCCCAGTTTTAAGCAAAATGTTATGTTTGCTTTTCGCTTGCTATCCAAAATAAAATCACAGATGCGGTAAAGCATGTGGTCATCTGATCACATCACATTATCAACTTGTGATAATGAAATTATCTACACTAAAACTACGCTAATTTCTCTCCACTGCTTCTCTTTCCCTCCCCATCCCGAGGTATCCTGAGGTTTGGCCAGCTCCAGTCACATTCCACCTCATGAAGATTATGGACCTTTAAAGAAATACAGTGAGGAAAATAAGTATTTGAACACCCTGCTATTTTGCAAGTTCTCCCACTTAGAAATCATGGAGGGGTCTGAAATTGTCATCGTAGGTGCATGTCCACTGTGAGAGACATAATCTAAAAAAAAAAATCCAGAAATCACAATATATGATTTTTAAACTATTTATTTGTATGATACAGCTGCAAATAAGTATTTGAACACCTGTCTATCAGCTAGAATTCTGACCCTCAAAGACCTGTTAGTCTGCCTTTAAAATGTCCACCTCCACTACATTTATTTTCCTAAATTAAATGCACCTGTTTGAGGTCGTTAGCTGCATAAAGACACCTGTCCACCCCATACAATCAGTAAGAATCCAACTACTAACATGGCCAAGACCAAAGAGCTGTCCAAAGACACTAGAGACAAAATTGTACACCTCCACAAGGCTGGAAAAGGCTACGGGGAAATTGCCAAGCAGCTTGGTGAAAAAAGGTCCACTGTTGGAGCAATCATTAGAAAATGGAAGAAGCTAAACATTACTGTCAATCTCACTCGGACTGGGGCTCCATGCAAGATCTCACCTCGTGGGGTCTCAATGATCCTAAGGAAGGTGATAAATCAGCCCAGAACTACACGGGAGGAGCTGGTCAATGACCTAAACAGAGCTGGGACCACTGTTTCCAAGGTTACTGTTGGTAATACACTAAGACGTCATGGTTTGAAATCATGCATGGCACGGAAGGTTCCCCTGCTTAAACCAGCACATGTCCAGGCACGTCTTAAGTTTGCCAATGACCATTTGGATGATCCAGAGGAGTCATGGGAGAAAGTCATGTGGTCAGATGAGACCAAAATAGAACTTTTGGGTCATAATTCCACTAAACGTGTTTGGAGGAAGAAGAATGATGAGTACCATCCCAAGAACTCCATCCCTACTGTGAAGCATGGGGGTGGTAGCATCATGCTTTGGGGGTGTTTTTCTGCACATGGGACAGGGTGACTGCACTGTAATAAGGAGAGGATAAGGGGCCATGTATTGCGAGATTTTGGGGAACAACCTCCTTCCCTCAGTTAGAGCATTGAAGATGGATCGAGGCTGGGTCTTCCAACATGACAATGACCCGAAGCACACAGCCAGGATAACCAAGGAGTGGCTCTGTAAGAAGCATATCAAGGTTCTGGCGTGGCCTAGCCAGTCTCCAGACCTAAACCCAATAGAGAATCTTTGGAGGGAGCTCAAACTCCGTGTTTCTTAACAACAGGCCAGAAACCTGACTGATCTAGAGAAGATCTGTGTGGAGGAGTGGGCCAAAATCCCTCCTGCAGTGTGTGCAAACCTGTTGAAAAACTACAGAAAACGTTTGACCTCTGTAATTGCAAACAAAAGCTACTGTACCAAATATTAACATTGACTTTTTTAGGTGTTCAAATACTTATTTGCAGCTGTATCATACAAATAAATAGTTAAAAAATCATACATTGTGATTTCTGGATTTTTTCCTCTCACAGTGGACATGCACCTACGATGACAATTTCAGACCCCTCCATGATTTCTAAGTGGGAGAACTTGCAAAATAGCAGGGTGTTCAAATACTGATTTTCCTCACTATAGATGCGGAACTCACAATCTTCCGGAACCATCTAGAGATGTACCAGTGCCAGCTGGATCCCACTACATGTGTGGAGTTTTGACACTGGACCTCCTGGAGTGTTTAAAAGGTCTGGCATGGAGAATATGGATAGTTTTATAACCATAATGACTGTATAAGACTGTAGAAAGAACATTACTTATAATCACACACGCCAGTGCTCATGTTAGTTCTCACTCTCCAGTGTTCTGTATTGTTGAAAGATTTATGATCACACTCTAGATGTCACCCAAATGAAGATGGGATTACCTTTTGAGTCTGGTTCCTCTCAAGGTTTTTTCCTCATAACATCTAAGGGAGTTTTTCCTTGCCACAGTCGCCATGGCTGCTCATCAGGGATAAACACACACCATTCACCTTCACTCTTAAATTCTGTAAAGCTAGTTTGAGACAATGTCTGCTGTGAAAAGCGCAATAGAAATAAACTTGACGACTAGTATCGGGCTGCAACAGAACAAAAAAAAAACAAAAACAAAAAAAACAAAAGGGGGGGGGGGGGTCTGAATGCACTGTATGCAGCCCAATCAGAGCTTTTGTGCTGACCAATAAATTATAGTTGACTAGAATATCTAAAAGTCCTACCAACACTCACATCATAGTTTAAATAGCCACATCATGGCTGCCTTTTCCAGGACCCTCCCAGCAGTTTATTACCTTTAGCTAGTCCTGGAATATTAAACCATGCACCTGTTCAGCGTTGACACACCACAACAAGCTTTTACATTAAAACTGCTCATAGACAAACTTCACAGGTCCAATCTTGTTCATCTGATTAGACCCCCTTGTTCTAAAAATCTCATGGCACACCCTGTGTTCTGCTTATACTATGCCCCCATCAAAAAGCTTGAAGGAAATGTATCCTAAAAAAACGGTTCTCCATTTGCATTCTTTCCTAAATTAGAACATCAGCTGAATCATTGGTCAGATGTGGAAATGCCTCGGTTTTGCAATTTTGCGAATCCTCTATAAAAACAGTGGACATTTGTGCAGAAGAGAAAGTTCGTTAACCAACAATTAACCGCTGTTTGTTTCCCAATGTGCGTGGGCTGTTTGATGTGTAAGAATAATTATACGCTGTACACATTTTGACTAGTTCTCTGAGAAATTACTACATTTATCAATACTTGCTTACTTTCCAGATCGTTGCTTAAACAAGTTGCGTAAAGCTTCAGTCGCTTGCAGCGAGAATACAAAAGAGGAAATTGTGTTTTACAAGCACTCAGTACCACTGTACCCTCACAGTACAAAACCAATGATCAGGACAGTGACGCAGGAACGCTAACGTGAACAGGAACAATCTCGAAATCCATTTCTGTCATTTCCATTTTCTTTAATCAGCTAAAAAGAGGAAGATTGTATGTGAAATGTTTATGTCGTGGTTCTTGACTTTTGAAGAAAGAACCGATGTGAGTTTGCCTGCTTTATTTGAGGATGATACTCAACACATTTCAACTGCTCATCTTCTCTCCACTGATGATTCTTGGTAAGTCAGTGCTGGTCATTTTTTTATTACATTATTTACTTATCATGAGCCAGAAGTGTATTTAAGGTTCTACCTAGGTATTTCCATCCCTTACATCTTGTAAATGTGATTGATCAGTGTGTGATGGAAGTGCAGGTTTATTTTAATGTCCTACTTCTTATGCATTATTGCATCTATAGTGGCAGCTTATAAACAGGGACTTGGTGGTGGAACATTGCTTTTTCAGATTTCTTTAGGACAGAGGAATTTATGCTTATAAGTCAGGGATTCTGTTTGCGGTAGGGCTTAGCGGGTGCTGCTACAAAGCGAAAATCCGCTCATATAACAAAGATTCACGTCTCACATGCCTTTTATTTTTATTAATGTAATATCTAAACCTCCTTGTCAATGGTTCCTGTCTTCATGTGTTGTTCCTTTTATTGCCATATATATATATTATTAGTGGTAAAGTGATTAACACTGATGATCTTCATCATGGTAACTGTTAGTGGGTGGATTTATTTATTAGGCAGCAGGTGAACATTTTCTTCTCAAAGTTGATGTTAGAAGCAGGAAAAATGGGCGAGCGTAAGGTTTTGGGTTAGGGTTAGAGACATTTTGAGACATTGTGACGTCTAGACGACTGTATCAGAACTTTACCAAGCTGTTCAAATTCAAGCTGTTCAAATTCTGTTTCATGGTGTCCCGGGTTTGTATCAGGTTTCTGATTCTCATGTTCATTGATTTGGATTGGATTGGTTTTTTCTGCCTGTTTACTTCATATTAAATACTCTTACCCAACACTTGCATCCTTTTCGGTTGTCTTGCTTTCAGCACACAACACGGCCGAATTAAGGAACCTGTTTTGTGTGTGATCCAGCATTAAATGTTACTGTACACTGAAAAAACGATATCATTCTTTAAGAAATAAAAAAGTTTCGTGGTGTGAAAGCAAAATAAAACACAGGTTTATATAATAGGTAAATAATAAAGATTGAGGCGGTAACAGTAACTCACACCACAGTTTTTCCTGAAATTCCAGAAGAGAGAAAGGAAGCTGTAAGTTTTTTATGGGGCTCAGGGTAATGATCTCTCGTCAAATTTTTTATGTGTCATCTTTCAGGAGCTCTTGGGAATCAATGGAGTGTGAAATACAGCAAAAATCTCTGTGCTGTAAAAGGATCTACAGTGGTTATGGAGGCCACTTACACACATCCAACAAATGTTACAGTGACAAACAGGTTTTGGGTAAAAGATCCAGTTAAGGATAAAAAGCCGACTGATCTGCGTAATGAATCAGGTTACTCAGGCAGAGTGGAGTATTTAGGAGATAAACGGAATCACTTCTCCCTCAGACTGAGTGATGTGAAGAAATCAGATGAACACGAGTACTGCATCAGAGTTAAAGGAAATGAAAATTACCTCTTTCATCCAGGAATAATACTCCGTGTCACAGGTAATGTTCAGCACAATGTTTTCTCTGATTATTACTATAAATCAATAACACCATGACTTCCTACTGCATATAATCAGTTATATTCACTGATCACTGCTGTTGGTTGTTATTAATTTGCTAATGAAATGTTTAAGGTACAAAAATACATTCATTCATTAATTTTCTCCCGGTTATCCGTAATTCGGGTCGCGGGGGCAGCAGTCTAAGCAGGCCACCGCCTTCGACTGCTGCCCAATCCTCACAGCACCGTGTTGGTTTTTGTCACTGGAATTATTATTCATTTTGAAATAAATGTCGGTGTTTTTTTAATGAATGCTTCCGAATCTCCCAGAGTTGCGAGTGGAGGCTCCTGAAACGGTGGTGGAGGGAAATGTCACGGTTTTAATGTGCGACAACACCTGCAGTCCCTCGGACACGCCGGCGTTCATCTGGTACAAAGACGACAACAAGATTATTGGGAAAAACATCAGCGGTAACACTCTGATTCTGAAGCCTACTAAAGCAGATGACGCAGGCGGTTATAGCTGTGCTGTGAGAGGTTATGAAGATCTCCGATCCCCTGCTCGAAACCTCAGTGTGAAATGTGAGTACATAGATTTCCAATTTCAGTTATTATACAGTGTGTGTGTGTGCGTGTGTGTGTGTGTGTGTGCATTACCACATGGGCACTTGAACATTAATGCCAAAGTAATATCAACATTATACTTGGTACAAATAAATTATTAATGCATTTAAAATACATACAAACAGATGGTCCCCTGGTGGTCTAGTGGTTAGGATGCGGCGCTCTCACCGCTGCGGCCCGGGTTCGATCCCCGGTCAGGGAACCAACCACAGCCACTCTTAGTGCCGTTCCCAAGGCCGTATAAATGGAGAGGGTTGCGTTAGGAAGGGCATCCAGCATAAAAACATGCGGATGATCCGCTATGGCGACCCCTGATGGGAGAAGCCGAAAGAAAGTTTATTTGCATACAAACAGCGGAATGACACTGATTGACATTCCTTTTTGAAGTCTATGGCAGGGGGGAGTAACAAATGGTGTTTTTGTTAAGATATTTGGGAGAAAAAGGACGTAAACAAAACTTCTAGTTTTTGTTTTAGTTTACTTTCCCGCATATAATAATCATAAAAAATCAACAAATAGAGAATTGAACAGCCAGGATCAATAAACTAGAAACAGTGGTGAATCTCAGAGGTGGATTCAGTGATGGTGCGGAAACAAAAAACAAAACAAAACAATTTCTCTACCAATGTACCTCCTATCCGGTCCAGCAGGTGACACTCGTCTCTAACTCTCATGTCCCTAAACAGAAAACCTCTATGGTGAGGTATGTGAACTACTTGTTCACATGGCGCATTTAGAGAAGGTAATAACAGCAGGTTAACAGGGTTGATGTACATTTAAATAAAAATATATAGAAATTAGAAGTGTGTGTGTGTGTGTGTGTGTGTGTGTGTGTGTGTGTGTGTGTGTGTGTGTGTGTGTGTGTGTGTGTATACACACCATCTGATGGTGTGTATACACACACCATCTGATGGTGTGTGTATACACACCATCAGATGGCTCTGTAATTGTGTTTGTGTCTGTTGGACTCGGACTTTTGGCACTTGCAGCTCTTCTCTCTGTTCCCTTCTGGCTGAGGTGAGAATCACTTTGCTGATAAATATTCTGCATTAATTCCTCTGAAGATGTTTACAATAGAGAATTATTTGATTTTGTGTAAGCAGATGGAGGAGACAGAAGAATAATCCAGATGAAGGTTACTATCAGGTGAGTTAATACAGACCTGTCCATCAGGTGGCTGCTTTGTTCATAATAAACTCTTACTGTAAAGATCTTCAGCAGAACCTGCTCATGTTCTCCACCCCTCCTCTCTACAGAACGTTGGGCTGAGTGCTAAAGACGACACGTATGCAGCTCTCGACCCTGCAGGTCGGAAACCTGATGATGTTTATCACACACTTGCAGTAGCCATTACTTAAAACACACAGTTACTTTTGGAATATATTAATTTCTGTACTGTAAAAGGAACCCCTTATAGAATATACAGTATGTTTATATATGAAAAAGGTGTATGATGATGATGATGATGGCTGACAAAATAATAAATAGTGAAACATTTATGACGTTTTTGTGAGTTTTTTGTCAGACTTTAAGCAAAATAACAGTCATTTAATGTAGCCGTGTTTTGATGTTGCTAACACATACAGTAAAATGTATCCAGCGCCAAACAATCCAGCACCAAAGGGGTTGGGGGGGGTTGGGGGATGTCAGGGTGACAGAGGTCAGGGTCAAGATCAGGATCAGGATCAGGATCAAGATCAGGACAGGCAGGGATAGCCATCTGTTCAATAGAACCTGTTTTAGCGCTGTCTCTTTTGCTGAATGTCCTCTCTCAGATGCCTTAAAACCTGGCAGCTACACTCACTATTGACAGTGTGGCCACTGGGGACTTGGTGCACTTGGTTGAGCTTGTGAAGCTACCTCGCCTTTTTTGGTCATGGAGATGATAGGCTCTTCCACTGTAGAAAAGAATGCTACATCTCAGGGTCAGTCTGGACTGTTCTGTATGACACACCGACAATGGCAGCATTGTTGTGAATTGTTCTCTGATGATCATCATGCACAAATAGCTGACCGGTTTCTACATTTTCAGGAGTTGACCTTGTGTTCATTGTCTTTTGTCATCTTCCAGTGATGGTTTTCCTCTATTGAAGTCCGCTTGCCACTTAAAACACCTGAAGCGACTCGTTGCAGCATCGCTGTAAGCTTGCAGAATCGTGGTCCAAACATCTCTGTGGCAAGCTAAATTTCATGTTTGCTCTTCGCTTGCTATTCAAAATAAAATCACAGACATGGTAAAGCATGTGGTCAGAACATCACCAGCTGCACTGCTCCGGATGTACACAGGGCGATGTCTTTTCGCACACTGACTTATGAAGGCCGTTGTGCCCTGTGATTGTGCATGTCAGTGTGCAAAAAGACATTGTCCTGTGATATTAAAAAAAAATACAAATAAAAAAAAACAAATGAAATATTACGTACATAAGATTCAGACCCTTCACTCAATACTTGGTTAAAGCCCCTTCGGCAGCAATCACAGCTTCGAGTCTTTTTGGACATGATGCAAGAAGCTTTGGATTGGGTGATTTTGTGCCATTCTTCATGGCAAATTCTTTGAAGGTAGTTTCCTCCAGACATAACTTGAAAGTGAAGTCGGACAGTTCAAACTTGGTTTCATTAGACCAGAGAATCTTGTTCCCCACAGTCTGAGTCCTTTAGCAGGCTTCAATGGGTTTTACACCAAGGAAAGGTTTCCATCTAGGCACTCTGCTATAAAGGCCAGATCAATGGACGGCTGTCAATTCATATCATGTCAATTTGGAACTTTGTCCCATCTCCATGCAGGATCTCCATAGCTCAGTCAGAGTGATCATCGGGTTCTTTGTTACCTCTTGTATTAAGGCCCTTTTCCACTAATTGCCCAGTTTGGCTGGGTGACCAGCTCTTGAAAAAGTCCTGGTTGTGTCACACTTCTTCCATTTGAATAATATGGAGTACACTGTGCTCTTGGAAATCTTCAGTGTTTCAATTTGAAAACCGCTTTCACTTTGTCATTATCGGGCACTGAATGTAGATTAAATATTAACACTTGCAAACAATGGGATATTGCAAGCGTTTGTAGTATCAGGCTGCAACATAACAAAATAAAAAAATAAATAAAAAATAAATCAATCAATAAATCAATCAATCAATCAATAAATAAATAAATAAATAAAAACACATGGGGGGGGGGGATTATAATAATAAATTAAGAAATTATAGTTGACTAGAATATCTAAAAGTCCTACCAATACTCACATCATGGTTTAAATAGCCACATCATGGCCCCCTTTTTTAGAACCCTCCCAGCAGTTTATTACCTTCAGCTAGTCCTGGAGGAATAATAAACCATACACCTGTTCAGCATTGACACACCACAACAAGCTTTTAAATTAAAACTGCTCATAGACAAACTTCTCCACAGGTCCAATCTTGGTCACCTGATTAGACCCCCTTGTTTTAAAAATCTCATCCCTGTGTTCTGCTTGTACTATGCCCCTATCAATGAGCAGAGAAATGTATCCTCCCCAAATCCTGTTTGTAGTTGCTTTAACTTGGGACCTTGACAAACAGCAGTCTGCAGTGGGGAGGAAATTTGTACCACAAGCAATTTATGTAAAGTAAATCACTTTCATGGGCTCCCACGTCTCCCACAACAGGACATTCCAACACTCGCAGAATGCAATCATTTACTTCAAGAGATGGCTGAACATGCTGCAAGACATCTACTTTGCTGATGGGTAAAGTCCTGCTACTACTAACACCTCAACCACCATGGTCTCATAAAGTATAGCAATCAGGACAACACCATTATCTTGGTTATCATTCAATCGATTCCAAGTCCCTCTGTTTAGAAAAATTTCCCTTGCCTTTAAACAGACCTCAACCATGATTTCAGCTACTTTGACATTCTAGAGAAAACTGCAAGTTCCAGAGGGCCAGGTTCACATCTACAGTATAGAAAGGCATCATCATTAATTTTAGGGATCTCTGTAATGACAAACTGGAGTATGATTACTTAGATAGTGGCCATTGAAGAAGGTCAGTCATGCTTCCTTGCATTTTCTGAGAAAATAATCAAGAATTGAGTAAATGCATAGCATTTAATAGGATACCATCCCCTTACAACCAACCATAGCCACCAAGCAGTACAGTCATCTGCATAGTGATTACACATACCTGTGCTTTATTACAAGTTCATTGGTTGTAATAATTAATGAAGAGATTTCAACTCAAACTCAGTTCATCAAGCCATAACATGTTGTTTGTTATACTGTTTTTTTTTTTTTTGTTTGTTTCTGGTTTTCTACTTGTTGATCGCCTGATCATATTTGTCTTGATTTCCACGAATATAAAAAAAAACAAAACAAAAAAAAAACTGTTATGCATTTGCATTCTTTCCTAAATTAGAACATCAGCTGAATCATTGGTCAGATGTGGAAATGCTTCGGTTTTGCAATTTTGCGAATCCTCTATAAAAACAGTGGACATTTGTGCAGAAGAGAAAGTTTGTTAACCAACAATCAACCGCTGTTTGTTTCCCAATGTGCGTGGGCTGTTTGATGTGTTTGAATAATTATACGCTGTACACATTTTGACTAGTTCTCTGAGAAATAACTACATTTATTTTTGCTTGCTCACTTTCCAGATCGTTCCTTAGACAAGTTGCGTAAAGCTTCATTCGCTTGCAGCGAGAATAAAAAAAAGAGGAAATTGTGTTCCCTGAGCACTCAGTACCACTGTACCCTCACAGTACAAAACCAATGATCAGAATTCATTAAGCTGATTATTAATTATTACTTTGTGTAAGAGTGAGCTGGATTTATTGTGACGCAGGAAAGCTAACGTGAACAGGCACGACCTCGAATTCCTCAAAAACTTCATTTCCATTTTCTTTGATCAGCTAAAAAGAGGAAGAGTGTATGTGAAATGTTTATGTCGTGGTTCTTGCTGTTCTTACAAATGAGACATCCTCCAACGTGTTTAGTTCTCAGAAATGATTCCGTTCTTCCGCAAATCTGTACATTTACATAATTTTGTGACGAGTGATCTAAAAAGTTCTTGCCTTCTAAAGGAAGAACCGACGTGAGTTGGCCCGCTTCATGAGAAATCCAGGACGTTTCAGTTTATTTGAACCTCATATTTATTTCTTTTTTTGAGGATGATACTCACATTTCAACTGCTCATCTTCTCTTCACTGATGACTCTTGGTAAGTCTTTTTTTTTTTTTTACTTATCAAGAGCCATAAATGTATACAAGGTTCTACCTTGTTATTTCCATGTGATTGATCAGAAGGTGTGATGGAAGTGCAGCTTTATTTTAATGTCCTACTTCTTACACATTATTGCATCTATAATGGCAGCTCATAAACATGGACTTGGTGGTAGAACGTTGCTTTTTCAGATTTCTTCAGGACAGAAAAGTTTACGCTTATAAGTCAGGGATTCTGTTTGCAGTAGGGCATAACGGGCGGTGAAGTGAAGAACACTGATCTCTTCATCATGCCACCTGTTAGTGGGTGGATTTATTTATTAGGCAGCAGGTGAACATTTTGTCTACAAAGTTGATGTTATTATCAGGAAAAATGGGCGTAACGTTTTGAGCAATTTCAAGAATTGGTGTGTCTAGACTACTGAATCAGAGCATCTCAAAAAATTCCGCTCTTGTAAGATGTTCCTGGTCTGCTGTGGTCAGAATCTATGAAAAGTGCTCCAAGGATGGAACAGTGGTGAACCGGCGACAGAGTTGTAGGCGGACGGGGCTCATTGATGCACATTGGTAGCGAAGGCTGGTCCGTGTGGTCCGTTCCAACAGACGAGCTCCTGTAGCTCAAACTGCTGAAGAAGTTCACGCTGAGTCTTTGTGAAGGAGCTCGCCATTTACCAAGCTCTTCAAATTCTGTTCAATTGTGTCCCTGTTTTGAATCACGTTCATGGCGTTGTATTGTTGTTGTGGTTTACACAAATAATCAATGTGGTGTGAGTTACTGTTACCACCCCGATCTTTATTATTTACCTATTATATAAACCTGTGTTTTATTTTGCATTCACACCACAGAAACTATTTTATTTCTTAAAGAAGGATATCGTTTTTTTTTAGTGTACAGTCACATTTAATGCTGGATCACACACAAAACAGGTTCCTAAATTCGGCCGTGTTGTGTGCTGAAAGCAAGACAACCGAAAAGGATGCAAGTGTTGGGTAAGAGTATTTAATATGAAGTAAACAGGCAGAAAAATCCAAAATTGCCAGCAAACCTGGAAGAGTAAAACAGGCTGTAGTCCGGCGATTAGCAACAACCTGCTGTTTATTCCTGAAATTCCAGAAGAGAGAAAGGAAGCTGTAAGAGTTTTATGGGGCTCATGATAATGATCTCTAATCAACTTTTTTATGTGTCATCTTTCAGGAGCTCTTTGGAATGAATGGCCTGTGGAATATAGCAAAAATCTCTGTGCTGTAAAAGGATCTACAGTGGTTATGAATGGCACGTACACACATCCAACATATGTTACAGTGAAAAACAGGTTTTGGGTAATAGATCCAGTTAAGGATAAAAAGCCGATTGATCTGAGTAATGCACCAGGTTACTCAGGCAGAGTGGAGTATTTAGGAGATAAACAGAATCACTTCTTCCTCAGACTGAGTGATGTGAAGAAATCAGATGAACACATGTACTGCATCAGAGTTAATGGGAATAAAAATTACCTCTTTCATCCAGGAATAATACTCCGTGTCACAGGTAATGTTCAGCACAATGTTTTCTCTGATTATTACTATAAATCAATAACACCATGACTTCCTCCTGCATATAATCAGTTATATTCACTGATCACTGCTGTAGGTTTGTAATCGATTTGCTAATGAAATGTTCAAGGTACAAAAATACATAAATGTGTCTAAATACAGTTTTTCCTGTACAAAAGTGTTGCTTTATTCTTTTTTTTTATTTAAATCTTTGTTAACTTTTGTTTTTTTGTCACTGGAATTATTATTCATTTTGAAATAAATGTCGGTGTTTTTTTAATGAATGCTTCCGAATCTCCCAGAGTTGCGAGTGGAGGCTCCTGAAACGGTGGTGGAGGGAAATGTCACGGTTTTAATGTGCGACACCACCTGCAGTCCCTCGGACACGCCAGTGTTCATCTGGTACAAAGACGACAACAAGATTATTGGGAAAAACATCAGCGGTAACACTCTGATTCTGAAGCCTACTAAAGCAGATGACGCAGGCGGTTATAGCTGTGCTGTGAGAGGTTATGAAGATCTCCGATCCCCTGCTCGAAACCTCAGTGTGAAATGTGAGTACATGGCTACAGTATGGGGAGATCGAAGATGTTTGATGTACTAAGCACATAGTAAATGAAGATAAGGTTAATCTTGGGCTTTTAGGTAACTTCATGGTTAGTTAAGTGTTTCTCTGACATGAAGGTTTTAAATGTCCTACCAAATCTCAGGGCTTGAACAAAACCAATACCCTTCTTATTCTACAGCTAGTATAGCGCAGGTGTATAACTGCATGCTTGGTTAGCGGTGTAGCAATTAGCATCATATCAGACTGGAACATATCCTAGACATTTAAGTACAGCGGATATTACTGAATAAACATCTGAAGGAATATTTGAACATATTATTGTTGCTTACCGTGTATAGTTCTCGTCTCATCCACCTCGCTATACCCAGCTTTCATTCCGGAGCTCACGTGGTTTCGAGTCTGCTTTAACCTCGTCTTGTTTTAAAATAACCAAGAGCGATGTGCATATCTGAGAAATCAGGATTTTTGATTGTTTGTCACTAATGCACTATATAGTGTCATAATCCATTTAGAAAAATATATATAAAATAGTTCTAAATATCGTCTGATATATCGGCCACGGTGATATATCGGTCAACCACTAATGAGATCCTAGTGTTGAAAGTCCAGTTTCACACCGTTAATGGGTATTTAAATCCTAACAAGACAGAAGTGAATGATTTGTGTGTGTTTTTATATTTGTAAATCCAGAAGAAATCAATCCCCTGACTGTTTTTGTTTTCAGCAAGTTTTTTATTTTCTGTGAATGACTTCAACACCTTTCTCAGAAAAGCTACGAGGAAAAGTGGTGCTATGGTTCTGGTCAGATGATGATGACGATCTTGATGATGATGAAGATGATGCATTTGATTGCTGTTATGGAAGCATTTAGGAAAATTGCTTGTGGCGACAGAGGCAGCAGCATGGAACGGAACTGGAGATGCGGTTGTGTGATTTAGAGTTAGTTCAAGAGCTTTGTGGCAAAGGTTTGGGGGAGGTGTTGAGAAGCACAGGAAGGATAAAGAAAATAACTGAAATGAGGAACTGAAACTGGCAGAAGGATTGCCTTAAAAAAGAAAAAAATTGACTGCCTTCAAAAAGAAAAGTGGTCTGGTAATGTTTATTTTGAAGCTTCGACATTCTGATATTATACAAGGAAGTTTGCTTAATGACTACAGGTTGGTTAACTGCTATAATAAATACAATATACTGTATGAAGAGACGCTTATAGGCTCGGGGACTTCATGCAGGTCAGGTGATCATTAGTGATGTTTTAGTTGCAAGGACAACTGCAGGAAGGCAAAGCGAGGTCCTCGGCTTTGTAGGGAGGCAGAGCGATATCGTAGGTCCTGTAAAGAGGAGGAACGGAATGCAGGAAGGAATCAGTGGGGAGAAAAGATGGGAAATGGCAATCTGTGTGTCAGCTGAACACTACGTAAAAATCTTTATGAATGGCCAGGAACTGGCTCTAAACGTACATGCCCTCCTAGAGAAGAAAGACATGTATGTCATGTTCTGTCATGTAATACAAAGAAAAGCAGATTTGCAAGAGCAGCTAATATTTTATTACATGCTAAATAAACTTGAAAACCAAACACAACATTTTGACAATATCCTGAACTATAACCTGAACTATGGAACAATATTCACAAAAAAATGGGGCAAAAAAATGTGTCCACACCAATATGTTTTCTCAGATTTCTCAGATTTTTCTCTCCGTTTTGGCCTTCCGTCCACAATGAGACGCCGATTGCAGTCAACGAAAATGTGTTTTTTTGTTTTTAAACGATCTCCAAAGTAGATACATTTGACCTCTAAATACATTGTGTGCCCCTTAGATCGGCCAAGGAACATCTCAGTGTCTATCAGTCCCTCTGGTGAGATTGTGGAGGGCAGTTTAGTGACTCTGACCTGCAGCGCTGATGCTAACCCACCTGTGAAGACCTGTGAATGGTTTAAGTGGAAGACAACAATAAAAAAAAAAGAAATGACCCACACCATCTCTGAGATCAGCTCTGAGGACAGTGGAGAATACAAATGCAAGTGTAGTAATGAAGTTGGATCTCAGTACTCTGGTGGTGTATCTCTAAATGTTTTGTGTAAGTTAAAGCTGAAGATCTCGTCACAACCAATTACAAATGAAACGATCGTGGGTTTAATACGTTAATTATTTTCTGTCCATTTTAGATCCTCCAAAAAATGTCTCAGTGTCTATCAGTCTCTCTGGTGAAATTGTGGAGGGAAGTTCAGTGACTCTGACCTGCAGCGCTGATGCAAACCCACCTGTGGAGACCTACACCTGGTTTAAAGGGACGAAATATGTGGGAAACAAAAAGACCTACAACATCTCTAAGATCAGCCTTGAGGACCGTGGCGACTACAAGTGCAAGTGTATAAATAAAGTTGGACATCAGTATTCAATAAATGTAACTCTACCTGTTACTAAGAGGCAAAGCACATCACATACTGCAGTGATTGCAGTCATCAACCTGTGTCTAGCAGGATTAGTGCTTTTTATCATCATTGTGCTTCTGAGGTAAGTTACAGAAATTAGTTTTTAAAAACTATAATCCATGTTTAGGTGAGGTGTCACAAGAGTGCATGGTGTGGAGATGAATAACGGTCTGAGGTGCTGTGGATTAAACACCACACTGGATTATTACCTTAGACCATTAACAAAATGTCGAGCAGAGCAAAACTGCCTGAGTGGATCATTTTCTTTATTTTTATAGACAGTTTATTAGATCTTGGATTCTACTGCTACACATAGAGATTCTTTTTTCCTTAATTCATCAAATTATATTTGTGCCTTGAACCATATATTAAGGGTCTTTCTCAGGGGCCCATAAGTGAGCTTGGTGGTGCTAGGATTAAAACTCAGGACCTGCTCATCAGTATCAGTAACATCTTAACCCCTGTGTATCCACTCTCTGGTTAGTGTATCTATTTAGATCACTGATTATACTGACCACAAACTTCCTGTGTGAACTCCCACTTGAAGCTCCAGAGAATATACACATAGTTAAGTCGGTAAAACATGGCCTTCAAATGCATGCCTTCAAGCCATTCTTTTTTTTATTTTCAAATGTCCTCCACCTCAGCTCATATGCAGGTGACTGATTAGTAGCATAAAGCAATACACATCTGTTTTCACAAGTAATTCATGTCTGTTCCATTTAGGAAAAAGAAGATGTTCTGCTGGTCAGAAGAGCGCCCCGTTTCAGCCGTGAGTCCATCCTCAGTGCTCTTTACTGCCGTGTCTCAGCATGATATCAATGCAATGATGTGCAAAAGCAAAAATGTGGACTGTTGGAATGTAGATTTTTAGATATTCTATATTTAACACTGTAATTGCGCCTTTAAATATCAACTTTATAACAATGAAAATGGTGTGTTTTATTCTCTAAAATTCAGCTGTGCATGTATCTGGTTTAATCGCTCATTAATATACAAGATTTAGTTCAAGTGAAAGAGCAAATTATTATTATAGTTGGATTTTTTGATGAATTGATGAAGCTAGGAAGAGATGGAGAGGAAGAAAAAGAAAAACAAAATAATCAGAGGATCAATTATTAAAACATTAAATTAATACAATCATTTTTTATTCATATTTTATTAGCTGATATGAGAAAGTTGAATGTGTTTATTTACTGTTTTCACTCGTCAGGAAAACAATGCTGGTCAATCTGCAGCCAGTGATGACGTTCAGTATGCGAGTATTCCACACCCGAGGAGAGCTGAGGGGTCTGCACAGAGCGCTACTGATCAGGGTCTTTATGCTAATGTCCAGCGCAAGCGTGGTCATCAGGAGGAGGAGTTGCAATATGCTACAGTCAACTTCTCCTCTTCAAACAGGTGAGACCCTAACCCTACTTTTCATCTGATCACCTGTAGAACCTTGAACACGTCTCTTCATTCAACATTTTCAATTTTATTTAGTTGCTTATTTTTTCTACTTATATTACTGATTCATGAGTTTTATACAGAAATCAAAGGTACATGTGTTTTTATCCTGTTGCTCCGTCCCATTTTATTTTTGTGTTAGATGATATGCCAAATATACTTTTGGAATGTGTCCGTTTTTTAGGCAAATCTTTTTGATAGAATTTGAATTGTAGAAGAAATAAATTATTTATTTGTGATGATAGCAAAAACAGAACGTCTCATTTAAACAGGCAAACAAATCCAAACGATCAGGCAACAATACGAAATATAAAACAGGCAACAGTCAGAAACATTAAACAGACAACAATTAGAAACATGAAAAAGGCAACAATCAGAAACATAAAACAGACAACAATCAGAAACATGAAACGGAAAACAATCAGAAACATGAAAAAGGCAACAATCAGAAACATGAAACAGGCAACAATCAGAAACATTAAACAGACAACAATTAGAAACATGAAAAAGGCAACAATCAGAAACATAAAACAGACAACAATCAGAAACATGAAACGGAAAACAATCAGAAACATGAAAAGGCAACAATCAGAAACATGAAACAGACAACAACCAGAAACATGAAACAGGCAACAATCAGAAACATGAAACAGACAACAATCAGAAACATGAAACAGACAACAATCAGAAACATGAAACAGGCAACAATCAGAAACATGAAACAGACAACAATCAGAAACATAAAACAGGCAACAATCAGAAACATGAAACAGACAACAATCAGAAACATGAAACAGACAATAATCAGAAACATAAAAAGGGCAACAATCAGAAACATGAAACAGGTAATGGTCAGGCGATTGGCAACAACGATGAAGAGGTTGAGAAATGAAAAAAAGATCAAACGTGGGAAAACTATAAAACAATGAACATAAATTGCTAAATAAAATAAATCTAGAGACTCTATTGAAGGAGTTACATTTTTAACACAAGGGAAAAATTGGGGTATAAATACACAACTCATGAAGACGTATAATGAGACAGCGGGGAGACGTCAATGAAATAATACAAACACAGGACACAAAACTAACGATGAGACAGCGGGAGACAAACATTAAAGAAAACTAAAGCACATGGAAGTCCACATGGATTGAAAATTTTAAACAAAATCTGTCCATGACATTTGTATTTTTATGAAGAATATAATATTTTATGATGTTGATGATCATTTATTATCTTCATCATCATCATCTTCTTCATCTTCTAATCCTCTCCCTTCCCCTCCACAGGTCTGAACCTGCAACAGCAGCGGATAATTCAGTGATCTACAGCAGCGTTACAGCAGGGACATAAAATCCTTCCACCTTCTGAGTTTTGTGACATTTTTATAAGCCCATAAATACAGGATGAAGTTTTCACACACTTGAATCCAGTCGATTGGCATTTAAAACACGGAACATCTGGACTTCTGGACTCTCCAACTTCTTATTCACTTTTGTACGTCGCTCTGGACGAGGGCTTCTGCTAAATGCTGCGAATGTAAATGTAAATTTATTCACCTTCTTTACAGATTCCATAAAAAACCTGGCTGTAGTTTTTTCACTATTAAATGATTATCAAATCATTTTTCACTGCATCACTGATCCAGTTAAAACTGCTGTTTGCTCATTTACTGGTATTGTGTGTGTTTCCTGTATTACAGCATCACTTACAGAACAAAAGGCTAAAAGTTCTCTGATTATAATGACTGTAATAAAGTTCAAACTTTAAGTGATTACATTTCTACCATATTAATTTATTACCTACCGCTAAATTATATACAACTTCTACTAAATACTCAATTTATTCAAATATTTAAATGAATGCTTTTATCATTTCCCCCAAAGTGCAGTTTTTCTTGTAACTTAACTGAAGGTGAAGCAGAATTTGTTGTTTTATTAATATCATTTTTCCATCATGTGCAACAATAAAATGTTCCAAATTAATTATTAAATAATTATTCATGCTTTATAATCGGATCAATTGTTAATCCTTGGTTATGACTTTTTTTTATTGCAATTCTTTATTTTTTTTTACTGTACCAACTGCATAAACTTGAACGTTACAGTTTTAATAAATTTATACAAAACATTCTAAAGACGAATGGGTTTTCATAGAAGTAGGAAAAAGGTGTAACATGGTCTCCAGGAGAATGTGGAAGATTTTCCAAGATTATTATTAACTTCCGAGCTAATTTTCTCTCTTTGCTGTGTATATACAGAAACTCCAGTCATAACAACCAGCGACTACGACACTGATAATAACAATCGCTAACATATTAATAACCACCATGGTTTTATTAACGCGTGATTAATGCAGCACGCATTTCTGTTTGACCATTTTTGCACACTCATTATAACAACAAAACACAACAAAACAGACAGGGGGCGCTCTCTGCCATCTCTCCTCTCTTCACAGACACATAAATATAACACCCTGAATCTGAATATTTGCCTCACAGACATAAAAAATATATCAATAACAAACTCAAAGTTGCTGCTTTTAAATAAACCAAATCACATCGAAGTATCGCTAACATATGAATAACCACCATGTCCTTGTTTATTGCACGCAATATGTGTGACGTGCGGTCAGGATTAAAGAACGCATTATAACAGTAAATATTATTGTAGTTGGTTGTTGTAATACACATCATTAGAAACCCAATTTGATCAGAAACATTACACTGTATTTCTTGTGTCTGGTTTGTATTTGTGTGTGTTTATGTGTGTGTTTGCGCTAAGCTCAGTGCTTAAATTGAGGAGGGGGGTGGGGGGATCCGGGACCCCCTATGAGGCATCAGGGACCCCCATGACAAGTAAAAAATAGATTTAGGGGAAAACCTAAGAATATTTTGGTAAAACATATATGAATTGCACAACGACTGGGGAACCTATAAATCTCAATTCGAGCACTGGCTAAGCTCATGTACTTCCAGGGTTCTGGATGTTAACAGTGTGCAGGTATCAGGAAGACCACCTTTTGTTCCTTTGGACTGAGTGCTGCAGGACTTCCTCATCATCTCCAGCCTTCCGAGGTCGAGTGCGTTTGTCTGACAGGCAGGTCCTGGTCCAAATATTTTTCAGATTAAACCTAAAGCTGGGAAATGCCTTTATTAATACGCAGACAATCTTCTCTACATTGGCGTTGGGTTCAAATGGTGAAATAAAATTCATCCTATTACTGGGCTCACAGTCATATGGTTCTGTTTTTTTGTTCAAAATAATTTTGGCTCCGAAACTAAACATGAAAAACACGTGTCAATGAAAATACAACATAAAAATGAGGAAGTGCTGAAGGCTTATAGGGAAGGGAATATTTCGTTCATAAAAAAGTGAAAGCTGTAATATTCGACCAGTGCAGTAAAGAAGCAATGCATATATTATTTATATAATATTTTATTTAATTTTTATTCATATTTATTTTTCTTGTAATATGAAGCAGCCTCCGGCAAAATTATTTCCTTAAGGATTAATAGTTTTTATTCTTATTTTAGTTTAGTTTATTAATTGCTTTCACACATTGAATTTGGATCTTGTAAATCCAGAGCACTGGGTAATCTGCATAAAATATGATTCATATTTAATTTAATTCATACTTGAAACTCTCATGTAATATCAAAATCTTGAGATCCTCTAAACAACATCTCAGTACCCATCAGTGATTCTGGTGAAATAATGAAGCACAGTTCAGTGACTCTGACCTGCAGCAGTGACAGTAACCCACCTGTGGAGACCTACACCTGGTTTAAGCAGAATGAAACATCACCTGTAGGATCAGGACAGAGTTACAGAGCTCTACAGAGTGGACTGTACTACTGTGAGGTTCAGAATAAACTCGGCTCTGAGAGATCAGCTGCAGTGTCCATCACTATAACTGGTGAGGCGTTGCATTATTTATATTTACTGAAATGTTTCTGATCATATATATCTGTAAGGTGTGTGTGTGTGTGTGTGTGTGTGTGTGTGTGTGTGTGTGTGTGTGTGTGTGTGTGTGTGTGTTTGTGTGTGTGTGTGTGTGTGTGTGTATTCATTGAATCAGGTGGCTCTGTAATTGTGTATGTGGCTGTTGGTCTCGGACTGTTTGGGCTCACAGCTCTTCTTGCTGCCCTCTACTGGCTGAGGTGAGAATAATTGTCCTGAACATGTGACATTCACATTGAAATGTATATATGAAGGACAGAGGAGGGAAGTCATTCATTACTGTTCTTAAGAAGATTTTTCTGGTATCTATTTTACTTCACTGTTTTATTTTCCGGACAACTTTCTACTTTCACTCAATACATTTTTACACAAATATTAGTACTTTCTACTTCTTACATTTTTAAAACAGACTCATTAATTTATTTTAATCTATATGGTGAAATGTCAAAAATGTTTCTTCTCACCATTTTCAGCCAATCAACCTGTTTTCTATCATTGTGCTGCTTTTTCAATCCACTGGTGTATCATTTCCTGTCTCTCTCACACCACAAATGTAGACTAGTTTATGAAGGTCACAATGAGCAGGCAGAAGTCAGTAAGAAGTCTGGGGTTAACGTGGATGAGACAGAGGGAGTCAGTGATGAGAACATGACTGAGAACAGAGACATTCCTGATCACCTGATCATCATCATCATCTTTTCTCTGCTTGTGTTCTATATGGTGGATCTTCAGTCTGGATACATTTGTCAGGTAACCAAATGTTGAGTTTGTTTTGTATTAATATATGAATTAAGGCTGTCAAAATGCAAATTAATTTTAACGGCACTGGTTTCATTAACGCGTGATTAATGCAGCACTATTTTTACACACTCATTATAACAACAAAACCCAACAAAACAGACAGAGGGCGCTCTTTGCCATCTCTCCTCTCTTCACAGACAAATATATATAAATATAACACAGATAAATATAACACCCTGAATCTGAATATTTGCCTCACAGACATAATAAATATATCAATAAAAAACTTTTAAATAAACCAAATCACATCGAAAACAAACATTATCTGATTCTGTAATCCGTATGAAAGCTATTAGAGGTACAGTTCCTCCAGTATCACCTTATAAACCGTCCGTGTGGAAACATAGGAAAGGTTCTGTTTGTTGTCGTGATGATTTACGTGATTTAAAACGCCATCATTACTTTAAAACTTTTACAAGGATATTCTGTCTTCATGCTCTATGTTG
Organism: Silurus aristotelis; assembly: GCF_946808225.1. Lineage (NCBI taxonomy): Eukaryota > Metazoa > Chordata > Actinopteri > Siluriformes > Siluridae > Silurus > Silurus aristotelis. The sequence goes on from NC_139593.1 coordinate 2,078,203, forward strand.
AGTTCGGTTTCACGAATAATAAACATACATTTGCATAAAGCATTCATATTTGTCCATGTTGATTAGAGTATTAAACATTTGGAAAGTATTCATTAAAGGTTTATTTGAAACAGATGAAAATGTGCGATTAAGTTGAGATTAATCTCGAGTGAACTCATGACAATCGAGAGATTAATTGCGATTAAATATGTTTAATTGATTGACAGCCCTGATATTAATATGATGTGAGATTATGTTACAGCGTGACACTAAAACAGTAAGTAATAATGACAACTTTTTTTATAAGAACATGTCCGAGCCCAAATCTCTTTACTTTAACTTGAGTAAAAAAGTGCAGTCAGAACTTCATCTTTTACCAGAATCTTTTAAAACACGAGTATCTGCACTTCTACTGAGGGAAGGATGTGTGGACGTTTGCCCCCCTGATGAATGATGTCTCAATGCTTAAAGTGGCAAAACATTTGGTGATGTATGAATAGACGTAAGAGAAATAAGAAACAGAAAGAGGAACACGACTGCCAGGTGAGTATGTCAGGTTTAGAATCTGAGAGCTCTTCAAGGTCTCAAGAGGGTTCTTGAAGGTCATGCTGGTGATCCCGTGGATCCTCGACCGCCAGCCTTCCCCCGTTGGTTCTGGCTTCTGACTCCGTTTCCATTGGATATTACTTTCCTTTGTGGATTACTCGTCCCGAGCGGATATACTTCAGGTTTGTGGCTCTTCATGACTCGTGTATGTGTTTTGGGTAAATAAAGAACGATTGAGTTACTTCCGCTTCATGATCGTCACCCTGACAGCTTTATACGTATCAACCTTCCTTGTGTATGTATAAAACCCATATGCTGAGAGTCAGCTGTATTGACCCATATGGCCTTCCACAATACAACACCACAGTCTTTGCATCTGCCTTCCTCTGCTCTGCTGCTGAAATACTCCTGCAATACTAACACAGTCTTTTCCCGTTTCCCCCCTCACACCTGATCCACCTTGTTAGATGAATAAAAACACAAAGATGAGTTGGATAAAATAATAATATTAATACTATTGTAATATTAATAATATAATATATACACTACAAAAATATTGTATATTTCTCCTGAATCATAATATTAAAGATAAACTTCAAGACTAAAATATCATTCCCTCTTCATATTGTGCTTGAAAAGACTCGCAGGGTGCACGTTACATATCGCTGACCGTTATTGGGTTTTGACGTTACTATGGCAACATTTAACCTCCTGTTTTTCTATTTCAGTGGACAGAGAAACTGTAGCCACAGCACTGGACCGCATTGAATCTGACTTAAAACTGTTTCATTCAACTGTGACCTAAATACATCAAACACATGAGCGTTCTTAATGTGGCTTCGTCTTTCAGCCGCCAAACTACGGCTAAAAAAAGTGTGATTGGCTGCTCTGACAAAAAGGAAGTGAAACAACACCCCAACCTCCAATCGCGTACAGTATACAGAGATAAAATGAGTCATTAATAAGCACTAAGGATGTTTATCAAATATTGATATACACAAGTATTTTATCATGTATATCTAAATGATCATGTAATCAGCAAGAAGAAATCGTCGTCTATAAACTGATCTGATACTCAGGTTAATCTACACTAATACTATTTTTTACTAAAGACACCCCCAGTTAAAATCTACTCGAGGGGCTGTTGTACACTCTGAGGGAAGATCTTTGTGTACATTGGACAAGAATGGCGGAATGAATGCAGCTTCAACAGGAAGGGCGGTGTTGAACTGTAGCTGCAGTACCACTGCTTAGCCACACGGGGCAAAGTCAAGCTCACATTTCAGTTCTGCTCAGCGATGTGGATTTTCCATGTTAATTAAAATGTTTTTTATGCATTTAACGTACCCCTGCACTGCACCCCCACCCTGCCCTGCCCCTCCCCTGCCACACCCATGCACCTCCTGACACCTTTACACATCTTAGCACTGCAACCAGCTGTAATGACAAGTCAGACACAGACCTTCAAAGCTTTCTGAAGGGACAATTTTTGATTTGAAACCCATTTCAATGGAGCCACAAGGTTGCATGTGTAATAAGGAATTTTACCACCTGAACTCAAAGCAGCTGCTGCACTCAACATGGTCCACCAAACCACACGGACTGAGATGAGGAACCACAATTTCTATACAATGTAGGGTACTTTTAAGAATGTTTTTGGCTTTGTAGATAAGTATCAGGGAAGTGGAAGCTCAGTGATTAAGGCATTGGACTTTGGATCAGAAGGTCATAAGTTCCAAACATAAATCCTGGCACCATGAAGCTGCCACTACTGGGCCCTTAAACAAGGCCCTTACTTATATAACTAAGACCCTGCTAAATCATAAAATCTGGATAAATGCGTCTGCCAAGTGCGATACAAGTACATGTAAGCATCAGCGTTTTATATCCGATGCAGCAGCCTCAGAAAGTCTGGAAGAACTTTGTGCAGACCTTCCTGGAGCAAAACGCAGTAATACAGACTTGGAAAAGTATTACGTAAATTGTGTAGAAGATAAATAAACATCACTCCAGATGTTTATCAGCAAGGGTTGAGATCTTATGGTCTTCAGAACTCTGGCTGTCCTTCTTTGAACCACTTTTGCCAGCGTATTCCAGAAACACCACAAAACACCTGTTGTTTTGGAGAAGCCCGGACCCATTTATCTAGAATTTACAACCTGGCCCTTTGCAGAGAAACTCAGATCATTAAACTCACCCATTTTTCCCTGCATCCTGATTGCAATCCCTCAACTTCACTGTTCATCAACTTCCATATTTCTAACTAGTGATGTGTCATTCATAAACGATTCGTTTATTTGGAATGAGTCTTGAATGTGACTCAGAAGAACGAGTCGCCTCAAAGAGTGATGTTATATACCGAAGCAGAATTGAGTAGTTCATCTCTCATCTCTTCTAATCCGAGTCGTTCCTTCTTTTATCACATGACTCCCATAAACACTATAAAGATGATTCCTCTTCTTCTTCTTCTTTCGGCTGCTCCCATTAGGGGTCGCCACAGCGGATCATCCGTCTCCATACCACCCTGTCCTCTATATCTGCCTCTTTTACACCAACTACCTGCATGTCTTCCCTCACCACATCCATGAACCTCCTCCTTGGCCTTCCTCTTTTCCTCCTACCTGGTGGCTCCATCTTCAGCATTTTTCTACCAATATAATTCATGTCCCTCCTCTGCACATGTCCAAACCATCTCAATCTCGCCTCCCTCACCTTGTCACCAAAACATCCTACATGTGCTGTCCCTCTAATAAACTCATTTCTAATCTTGTCCATCGTCGTCACTCCCAACGAAAACCTCAACATCTTCAGCTCTGCTACCTCCAGCTCCACCTCCTGTCTTTTACTCAATGCCACTGTCTCTAATCCATACAACATCGCAGGTCTCACCACAGTCCTATAAACTTTCCCTTTCATTCTTGCAGATACTCTTCTATCACAAATCACTCCTGTCACTCTTCTCCACCCACTCCTCCCTGCCTGCACTCTTTTCTTTACTTCCCTAACACACTCTCCATTACTTTGCACTGTTGACCCCAGGTACCTGAACTCCTCCACCTTCTCCACCTCTTCTCCCTGCAACCGCATCACTCCACTGCCCTCCCTCTCATTTACACACATGTACTATGTCTTACTCCTACTGACTTTCATTCCCCTTCTCTCCAGCGCATATCTCCACCTCTCCAGGCTCTTCTCAACCTGCTCTCTACTCTCACCACAAATCACAATATCATCTGCAAACATCATAGTCCAGGGAGACTCCTGTCTGACCTCGTCCGTCAACCTGTCCATCACCACTGCAAACAGGAAAGGGCTCAGGGCCGATCCTTGATGCAGTCCAACCTTCACCCTGAACCAGTCTGTCGTACCTACTGCACACTTCACTGCCGTCACACTGTCCTCATACATGTCCTGCACCACCCTCACATACTTCTCTGACACACCTGACTTCCTCATACAATACCACAACTCCTCTCTCGGCACCCTGTCATACGCTTTCTCTAAATCCACAAATACACAATGCAGCTTCTTCTGTCCTTCTCTATACTTCTCCATCAACATCCTTAAAGCAAATAAGGCATCTGTGGTTCTCTTCCTCGGCATGAAACCATACTGTTGCTCACAGATGGTCACCTCTTCTCTCAACCTGGCTTCCACTACTCTTTCCCATAACTTCATGGTGTGACTGATCAACTTAATTCCCCTGTAGTTACTGCAGGTCTGCACATCTCCCTTATGCTTAAAGATTGGTACCAGCACACTCCTTCTCCATTCCTCAGGCATCCTCTCCCCTTCCAGAATCCTGTTAAACAATCTGGTTAAAAACTCCACTGCCATCTCTCCTAAACATCTCCACGCTTCTACCGGTATGTCATCTGGTCCAACCGACTTTCCATTCTTCATCCTCTTAATCGCTGCTCTCACTTCCTCCTTACTAATCCTATCTACATCCTGCTTCACCAACTCCACATCCTCCAACCTTCTCTCTCTCTGATTTTCCTCATTCATCAGCTGCTCAAAATACTCCCTCCATTTTCACAACACACTCTCCTCACTAGTCAACACATTTCCCTCTCCATCCTTTATTGCTCTAACTTGCAGTACATCCTTCCCAGCTCGGTCCCTCTGCTTGGCCAATCGGTATAAATCCTTTTCTCCTTCCTTAGTGTCCAACCTCTTATACAGTTCCTCATATGCCTTTTCCTTGGCTTTCGCCACATCCCTTTTAACCTGCTGCGCATCTCCTTGTACTCCTGCCTACTTTTCTCATCACTCTGTCGATCCCACTTCGGTTTTGCCAACCTCTTTCCCCTAATGCTCTCCTGCACTTCCTCATTCCACCACCACGTCTCCTTGTCTTGCTTTCTATTTCCAGATGTCACACCAAGTACTTTTCTAGCTGCCTCCCTCATCACTCCTGCAGTAGTTTTCCAATCATCCGGCACCTCTTCACCACCACCGAGCCCCTGTCTGACCTCTTCCCTGAACCTCACACTACACTCTTCCTCCTTCAGTTTCCACCATCTTATTCTTCTTTCAAACCTTACTTTCCTCCTCTTCTTCTTCGCCTCCAAAACCATCCTACAGACCACCATCCGATGCTGTCTAGCTACACTGTCCCCCGCCAACACCTTACAGTCTCCAATCTCCTTCAGGTTGCATCTCCTACACAGAAGATAATCCACCTGTGTGCACCTTCCTCCACTCTTATACGTCACCCTATGATCCTCCTTCTTCTTAAAATACGTGTTCACCACTGCCATTTCCATCCTTTTAGCAAAATCTACCACCATCTGCCCTTCCACATTCCTCTCCTTAAAACCATACCTACCCATCACCTCCTCATCACCTCTGTTCCCTTCACCTACATGCCCATTAAAGTCTGCCCCAATCACCAATCGTTCTTTCCTAGGTACACCATCTACCACTTCATCTAATTCACTCCAGAATCTTTCTTTCTCCTCCATCTCACAGCCAACTTGTGGAGCATAGGCACTGATGACATTTATCATCATCCCTTCAACTTCCACCTTCACGATCATCACCCTATCAGAAACTCTCTTCACCTCCACTACACTCTTACTGTACGCTTCCTTCAGAATCACCCCTACACCATTTCTCTTCCCATCCACACCATGATAAAACAGTTTAAACCCACCTCCAATGTTCCTGGCCTTACTCCCTTTCCACTTGGTCTCCTGAACACACAACACATCTACCTTTCTCCTCTCCATCATATCAGCTATCTCTCTCCCTTTACCCGTCATAGTACCAACATTTAAAGTACCAACCCGAACCTCTACTCTCCTACACTGCTCCTTTTCCTGCGTCTCTGTAGACGCCTTCCTCCTCTCCTTCTCCTTCTTCGGCCAACAGTAGCCCAATTTCCACCGGTACCCTGTCGGCTAACGATACCTGTGGCGGTCGTTGTTAACCCGGGCCTCGACCGATCCGGTATGAAATTCTCATTTGTGATCCGCATATTTGATTTGGCACATGTTTTACGCTGGATGCCCTTCCTAACGCAACCCTCCCCATTTACCCGGGCTTGGGACCGGCACTAAGAGTACACTGGCTTGTGCCCCCCTAATGGCTGGGTTACTATAAAGATGATTAAAGGAGCGAAATGGACTAAAAGACTTGTTTGTTTTGAAGAATTTGATTCAAAGAACCAAGTCACTGAAATGATTCAATATTCCCATCACTATGACTCACTGACTGCTATAATGCAACCCTGCATCTTGGACTTATGTAGGAAATATGATCATTTGTACTGCTTCACTTTTACATACAATAAACACATTGTATAGTATATAAAAATTTATAAGATTAATCTTATAATTTTCCTAGTTTTTCTTTTTCTTTTTAGCACCAGTACACCATGACAGATTCCTTATACTGTACATGCAAACCATGCAAAACTTGGCATTCTGAATATATATATATATATACCCTGCTATTTTGCAAGTTCTCCCACTTAGAAATCATGGAGGGGTCTGAAATTGTCATCGTAGGTGCATGTCCACTGTGAGAGACATAATCTAAAAAAAAAAAATCCAGAAATCACAATGTATGATTTTTTTTTTAACTATTTATTTGTATGATACAGCTGCAAATAACACCTGAGAAAGTCAATGTTAATATTTGGTACAGTAGCCTTTGTTTGCAATTACAGAGGTCAAACGTTTCCTGTAGTTTTTCACCAGGTTTGCACACACTGCAGGAGGGATTTTGGCCCACTCCTCCACACAGATCTTCTCTAGATCAGTCAGGTTTCTGGCCTGTCGCTGAGAAACACGGAGTTTGAGCTTCCTCCAAAGATTCTCTATTGGGTTTAGGTCTGGAGACTGGCTAGGCCACGCCAGAACCTTGATATGCTTCTTACAGAGCCACTCCTTGGTTATCCTGGCTGTGTGCTTCAGGTCATTGTCATGTTGGAAGACCCAGCCTCGACCCATCTTCAATGCTCTAACTGAGGGAAGGAGATTGTTCCCCAAAATCTCGCAATACATGGCCCCGGTCATCCTCTCCTTAATACAGTGCAGTCGCCCTGTCCCATGTGCAGAAAAACACCCCCAAAGCATGATGCTACCACCCCCATGCTTCACAGTAGGGATGGTGTTCTTGGGATGGTACTCATTATTCTTCTTCCTCCAAACACGTTTAGTGGATTTATGACCCAAAAGTTCTATTTTGGTCTCATCTGACCACATGACTTTCTCCCATGACTCCTCTGGATCATCCAAATGGTCATTGGCAAACTTAAGACGTGCCTGGACATGTGCTGGTTTAAGCAGGGGAACCTTCCGTGCCATGCATGATTTCAAACTATGACGTCTTAGTGTATTACCAACAGTAACCTTGGAAACGGTGGTCCCAGCTCTTTTCAGGTCATTGACCAGCTCCTCCCGTGTAGTTCTGGGCTGATTTCTCACCTTCCTTAGGATTATTTAGACCCCACGAGGTGAGATCTTGCATGGAGCCCCAGACCGAGGGAGATTGACAGTCATGTTTAGCTTCTTCCATTTTCTAATGATTGCTCCAACAGTGGACCTTTTTTCACCAAGCTGCTTGGCAATTTCCCCGTAGCCCTTTCCAGCCTTGTGGAGGTGTACAATTTTGTCTCTAGTGTCTTTGGACAGCTCTTTGGTCTTGGCCATGTTAGTAGTTGGATTCTTACTGATTGTATGGGGTGGACAGGTGTCTTAATGCAGCTAACGACCTCAAACAGGTGCATCTAATTTAGGATAATAAATGTAGTGGAGGTGAACATTTTAAAGGCAGACTAACAGGTCTTTGAGGGTCAGAATTCTAGCTGATAGACAGGTGTTCAAATACTTATTTGCAGCTGTATCATACAAATAAATAGTTAAAAAATCATATATTGTGATTTCTGGATTTTTTTGTTTAGATTATGTCTCTCACAGTGGACATGCACCTACGATTACAATTTCAGACCCCTCCATGATTTCTAAGTGGGAGAACTTGCAAAATAGCAGGGTGTTCAAATACTTATTTTCCTCACTGTATATAAATCTCTGATAGTTGTTTCATCATAATGAGATAATCATGTGATCCTGCTCTGTGGTTTTAATGTTTTGGCTAATGTGTGTAAGTTTAGGATTGTGTAACAGAAAAAAAAATCCATATTTCCTGAGAAAATAGAGTTTAATATAATAATGAAAATGAAAATATTAAGCAAAATACCATTGTGGTTCTTCTATCAGGCCAAAGGATTCACAGCGAAAGATTGTCAGAGAGGAACAAACAGTTGTCTACTGAATTATTGTGACTTTACTGAGACACACCCATATAAAGATATACAATAGAAAAAAAGATCATTCATTACACACACAAGCAAAAGGTTTAGTTTAAAGGAATACTGCGACTCAACACACCAGAATATACACATTATTTCTATATTTCACGTAACCAGTTACAGAAAACAACATAAAGTACAATACAAACTAGAAATTAGCATATGTACATGGAAATATATTAATGTAATTAAATATTTAAAAATACTTCTGCATATGTCATAAACAATAAGTGATTTATCATAAATATCCATTGTGTCAAAATATAATTGTATCGTGTGAATTAGAAAAAAAACTATTGTCATTAAAGAGCATGGTTCAGGTAGCTGTTGCTCTTATTTTGGCATGTTGGTTGATTCTACTCGTTCTCCTTCTACTAGAGCTTCATGGGTTTTGAAGGACACTAATTGGATTATAAATGCTCTGTTGAATTTGACTGGATTCGGAGCTTGGGGGCAGCGTTTATACTGAGTCATCTCTGTTTAAACAAACTGTGATTGGCAGGTAAAGGTTTTATACATATTTATGTATCCAATATTATCTTGTTGTTTTTCTTAACAAGTGTAAATTTGAAATCTACTGTTTTTTTTTGCCAGCAAGTGTCCAGAAGATCTAAAACTGGCTTTACACTTTGATTATTTTCAGGCCCATTGGTGAATTGGAATTGAATTGATTGTAAAACGAGATGAGCTCATGATCAGAGGGTGAAGGCGACACTCTCACCCACAGATGAAAGTTTAAAATCAGCTTCATTTACAAACAAGCCAATAAAGCTGTTAAAAACTTTCCAGTAAGGTTTCCAGTAAGACCAGGTGGAGGTTGATGGTGAGGTCAAATGAACAGGTGAACTTCACGCTGGTTACTTCACGCTGCTGTAGATCACACTGGGATCCTCAGCATTGGAAGGCCTACAATAAGAGAGTAATTGATCACACAAAGATCCAACAGAAGCTCATTTCCAGGTCTGTTAGAGTGGAGGACCAGCAGCAGAACAGCTCTTCTCACCTGTATTCAGCACCAGAATTAATAAATCGGACGCTCGCGTACTGAACCTCGTCCTCCCGGGAGCCTGAAGCGTCTGCATCAGAACACTCAGCGTCTTTGGTACGCCGTACAACTTTAGCATACAGGTCTTCATCCTGATTGGCCGAGGCGGAATCAAATGCAGGATCGATTTGATTCTTTGTTACATTTTCATAAAGATTTTCCTGAGGTGGGAGAGAAAATGTGTATCAGAGCAATTTGCAATTCTGGATTGTAATTGGTCAGAAGGTGTTGATTATGTTTTATATAATAATAAAATTCAACCTCAATATTAGATCAAGTCACAGATCTACTGTTTTATATACCGTAATTTCCGGACTATTAAGCGCACCCACATATAAGCTGCACCCACTGAATTTTACAAATATTTTTATTTTGAACATAAACAATAAACTGCACCTGTCTAAAAGCCGCAGGTGTCTACACTGAAACTATTGAACTTTACACAGGCTTTAACGAAAGACACGTTACGAAATATGTTGCGCTTCCTTTAAGAGCAGAGCGGTATTTTGGGAACAGCCTGGCACTGCATTTTTTCCGGTATTACTGCATGTGCTGCAGGGAATGTGTTTATTATTTTCTGATGCTCATTTCTAAGTTTCTTTGACTTACCCGTAACGCTGTTGCCAAGAACAATAAAAAAGCACGAGTTTTGGAAAGCTGTCTGTGCTTATATGATTTGTGTTGTAACTGGAGTTAGCGAGCTCCTCCCTTCACCCAGACTCAACACGCTACAACGGCTTGTATCTAAACAGTAGCCGACCAAGAAAGTCATTGTTCACTGTCTTCCTCCTTCCTTTTACAACTATTTCTCTTGGGAGTTTATCTTTTGGCATCGTCGTGCGGTAAAAAATCACCCGGGGGAAGTTTTTTCTCCCGATGCCGTCCAGCTCAGAACACAGGTGAGGTGCGTTTTTTCGTTTCCGTTCGGAAATTTAATTGGTCTAATGTTATGGGGTTCAGTTTTTTGGCTTGAAGTTTGTGAAACCGGGAAAAACTTAGCCCCTTCGTTGTTTAAGACAAAACGTGGGAAAAAAGTAGCGGCTCATAGTCCGGAAAATACGGTATATTTTGTTTTTATGTTTTATATATATATATATATATAATATCGGGGTTGAATTTTACTTGATTTATTCATTCATATGTTTATTTCAAAAACTAAGTTCCTGATGGACTGATTGCATCGAGTAGCTTTTTTGCTGACGTTCCACAGCTTTAAATGTAACTGTAAATGGCTGAATACATTTTATATGCTCTTTTAAAAAAAATAAATGTTGTTAAAGAGAAGTACACAGTTGGGGATTTGCTGTTATAGGAAAATTAATCATCTTTAAGCAGCTTACAGTAACTCTGATTCATCTGTACTGTACAATACTGTATACATTCACATCAACAATTTCTTGTACCGACTTCTTTACCTGGTTTATACTTTGGTCTACTGTTGATCCAGTTTTTGTTTTTTTTCTGTTAAAAGACAATTTTGATAACAAAAATCAGCATTGAATACAATATATTTAATGCATTAAAATATTCTCAGTCAAAACTAAACTGTTATAATCTTGTGCATTTAAAAACAGTAGTGTTTACCAGTAAATTATTCAAACACACACACACACACACACACACACACACACACACACACACACACACACACACAAAAGTTTTACAAAAATAAAAAAAGGCTTGACTTACATTTTAAACAAGATGATGACACCAATGAGGCAAACACACACAACCACCACAAGACCTGCATACACAGCTACATTCATTCCATTTAGAGCCTCTGTATAGAAAGATGACGAAACAGTGTTTTTAAATAAATAAATACATTTAAACAGTGTGTTTCTGGTGAATACATTTATATCATCTCTCTTACTGGTTATAGTGATGGACACTGCAGCTGATCTCTCAGAGCCGAGTTTATTCTGAACCTCACAGTAGTACAGTCCACTCTGTAGAGCTCTGTAACTCTGTCCTGATCCTACAGGTGATGCTTCATTCTCCTTAAACCAGGTGTAGGTCTCCACAGGTGGGTTACTGTCACTGCTGCAGGTCAGAGTCAAGGAACTTCCCTTCACTTTCTCACCAGAGGAACTGATAGACACGTTCTTTGGAGGATCTAAAATGGGTTGGTAAATGAGAAAATAAATCTATAATTTTATCTTCTATTGGCTGTAAAAAGATCTTCAGCTTTAACTTACGCAGAACATTCAGAGTTACACTGGTGGAGTTCTGATGCCCGACTTCATTACTGCACATGCACTTGTACTCTCCACTGTGCTTAGAACTGATCTTAGAGATGTTGTAGGTCTTTTCTTGTCCTACTGATGTAATTCCCTGAAACCAGGTGTAGTTCTTCACAGGTGGGTTTGCATCACTGCTGCAGTTTAGCATCACTGAACTGTTCTCCACAATCTCACCAGAGGCACTGATGGACACTAAGACTTTCTTTGGAGGATCTAAAATGGACAGAAAGGTATCACATAAAAGGAAATCTATGTTAATTTTATGTTCAATTAGCTATAAGAAGATCTTCAGCTTTAACTTACACAGAACATTCAGAGTTACACTGGTGGAGTTCTGATGCCCGACTTTATTACTGCACATGCACTTGTACTCTCCACTGTCTTCAGAACTGATATTAGAGATGTTGTAGGTCTTTACTTTTCCCACTGATATAATTCCCTTAAACCAGGTGTAGGTCTCCACAGGTGGGTTTGCATCACTGCTGCAGGTCAGATTCACTGAACTGTCCTCCACCATCCCACCAGAGGGACTGATGGACACTGAGACTTTTTTTGGACGATCTAAAATGGACAGGAAGGTAATTTTTTAAAGAATACCTAAGAGAGTTTTATTTGTCATTGGTTATGAGGAGATCTTCAGCTTTAACTTACATAGAACATTCAGAGTTACACTGCTGGAGTTCTGATTTCCGATTTTATTACTGCACATGCACTTGTAGTCTCCACTGTCTTCAGAGCTGATATTAGAGATGGTGATGGTCTTTCCTTTTCCCACTGAGGTAATTCCCTTAAACCAGGTGTAGGTCTCCACAGGTGGGTTTGCATCACTGCTGCAGCTCAGAGTTACTGAACTTCCCTCCACAATCTCACCAGAGGGACTGATAGACACTGAGACATTCTTTGGAGGATCTAGACAATGTCATGTTAAGAAATTAGAAAGTTCATGGCCTTAAAATTCTTTCTTTACTTTTTTATTTTTAGATTTTCTTATCAAAACCTGAATCCATTGTTTAACCAGTATTTTAAGCAACTGTTTTAATCATTCATCTTCTTCTTCTTCTTCTTTCGGCTGCTCCCATTAGGAGTCTCCACAGCGGATCATCCGTCTCCATACCCCCCTGTCCTCTACATCTGCCTCTTTCACCCCAACTACCTGCATGTCTTCCTTCACCACATCCATAAACCTCCTCCTTGGTCTTCCTCTTTTCCTCCTTCCTGGTGTCTCCATCCTCAGCATTCTCCTACTGATATACCCCATGTCCCTCCTCTGCACATGTCCAAACCATCTCAATCTCACCTCCCTCACCTTGTCTCCAAAACGTCCTACATGCGCTGTCACTCTAATAAACTCGTTTCTAATCCTGTCCATCGTCGTCACTCCTAATAAACATCTCACATTTTTTAATCATTATTATATTAAAGCAATTCATTCAGATTTAAGTTTTACTAGTTCCATTGTGGGCAAACACTACCATATGTTTTTTTTTTCTGAGACATGGAAAGACAGCTGACTGCAGCTTTTTAAACTGTTGCTGTAGATTCAGGCGGCTTACAGACAAGCATGAGTGGCTCATGTCATTGTAACTGATATGTGAGACAGAGAATTTCTGAGAATGCCTCCATTCCTGAGAGCACTCTTTAACAAATCTGCATCATAAAGTGGATTGGCACTTTACCTTCTTGTGAACTTGTGAAATAAACATGATCATTTTTCCAAGATTACAATAAGTATCCAATCATAAATCTACATGCAGAACACAGTGTGTTGACAGGAAGAAAATGTGTGTAGAAAAAGGGGTTTGGTTAAGTATCGGTTTTTGAATGGAGGGCGGAGCCAGGAGATGTAAGTGGTAATTGTGTAATTACTGTGTGTAATTTTACTAACGAGTTCTGTTGTTTGGTAAACGGAAATGAGGACAAAAGAAAAGATGAGATACTTTGAGAGAGAAAGAGAGAACTAAAGCAACTCCTTAGATGAATACAAAGGCAGAGGATATTAAGGTATGTTAGAAAACCACGTGGTGAAAGATGTGTTACATTCAATTAAAAAAAGCTCTTCAGCCTAATGGTAAAGCGTAAGCCAAAGTAACACAACTAACATTATGACCCAGTCTCAGGATTATGTCAAAGTCTGTACACTACACAATGTAAGCTTTAACTTACACAGAACATTCAGAGTTACACTGGTGGAGTTCTGTGAGAGTTCTGTGAGACAGCAGGCGGCTTACAGACAAGCATGAGTGGCTCATGTCATTGTAACTGATATGTGAGACAGAGAATTTCTGAGAATGCCTCCATTCCTGAGAGCACTCTTTAACTCTTTAACTCTTTTTGTTTGGTAAACGGAAATGAGGACAAAAGAAAAGATGAGATACTTTGAGAGAGAAAGAGAGAACTAAAGCAACTCCTTAGATGAATACAAAGGCAGAGGATATTAAGGTATGTTAGAAAACCACGTGGTGAAAGATGTGTTACATTCAATTAAAAAAGGCTCTTTAGCCTAATGGTAACGCGTAAGCCAAAGTAACACAACTAACATTATGACCCAGTCTCAGGATTATGTCAAAGTCTGTACACTACACGATGTTACCCATCAGCCCTTGCACATCACATGCTTGTCACACGTCACTAATTATACACACCTGTTTCTCTTTGCCAGATTTAACAGGAAAATAAACCAGGATAAACATTTCAGGATTTATTGATCAACTGTACCCATTACATTTTGAAGGCAACAGCATAGATATTTCAACTGTTCCTTAATTGTACTTTAGGATTAGGAGCCATAGGTGAAAGTCCAGCATAATTCTCAATCTATCATCTTGGACCTCAGGCTACTGTGCCCCAACCCAATACCCCCATACCCTCAGGAGGGTTACACTTAGTATCCACTGTGGTTGCTTATGCTGTTGGTTTTCATAGTTTTGGGTTTTAATTTGCACTTAATAAAATAATCTGAACTTTCAGACACTTTCCCAGTGTGCAGTTTGTCACTGAATTACAGCAGTACCTCCATTCCTTCTTCTATGCTTCATTTTTTTTTTACACTATTGCTTTATATAGTTTTTTATATTACGTTATACAATAGACTGCATAAGAAAAAAAATAAAAAAACTCACATCTGATACTGAGGTATTGAGCAGGAGATGGGAGATGTTCAGATCCTCTTACAGCACAGTTATAACTGCCTGCATCCTCACTGCTGACCCTCTGCAGGTGGAGTTCGTTGCTCTTGAAGGTGTTTGTGGTTAAATCTTGCCCGTTTTTGGACCAGATGAATGTTGGATCAGTCAGACTGAAGGAGGTGTTGCAGGTCAGAGTGACTGGTTCTCCCTCTGTCACTTCTGCAGGAGCGATCACCCGGAGATCTAAGACAATTAGAGAAGGATTACAATTTTAAAGTTGTAATGAATCCAATAAAGCATTTACTTTAAAAACTCTAATCCTTCAAATGTTTTTTTTTCTAGCTAATAATTTTCTTATTAATTTTAATATAGTTTTACAACTCTGGAAGTTATTATTATTATTATTATTATTATTATTATTATTATTATTATTATTATTTTTTATTTTTTATTTTTTTTACCAAACTCTGACTGATCGTATTCATCAGAGAAAACACTTTGTTCTTTATTTTATTTTCTAGACAATGGTTAATCAAGTACATGTTTGAGATTTGTATTATCTTCTGCTGCTTGTGTAACCTCAGGCAGCGTAACACAATCAGAAGAAAGCACTATTTTCCCACTTCTGCACACATGAGCTCACAGACACTGATGATTGTTTAGTATTTTTGTAATAGATATGGAAAACAGTGTGTGCCCACTTTCTAGTTTTGCGTTATACATAGAGTTATTAGCTGCTGCTCTACAGTAAAACAACAGTAAAATCAATGTGTGTAAGCAGTGTGTGAACTGTAGACAGAAACTGTACAGGAACCAGTCTCAGATATCTAAACCCCAAGCTCTAATTCAGGCAGACCACCACCTTCTGCCCCCAACTCCTCATCCACTACAGGATATTTGGAATTAGGAATATATGAGGAATGCTAAAAAAAAATGTGGGTCTAATGAAAGGTCTGGTACATCAAATAATCAAAAACAATAACAATAGTGGGCTTAGAGGCAAATACATGAAACCCTCATCATGTCATCTGGTTTTCTCTGTGTTTTTATTACCCAATCAAACGTAATAATTTGTTCTGTCATTTAAATCCATCACCTTCTCCCAAATGTTCCTTTTTTCTACTCAATTTGTTATTAAACTAATATTTTTTCTTCATTAAATGTTGTTATACAATAAACCTAAAAGAATAAATGAATAAAACTCACATCTGACACTGAGGTTATGAGCAGGAGATGGGAGATGTTCAGATCCTCTTACAGCACAGTTATAACTGCCTGCATCCTCACTGCTGACCCTCTGCAGGTGGAGTTCGTTGCTCTTGAAGGTGTTTGTGGTTAAATCTTGCACGTTTTTGGACCAGATGAATGTTTGATCAGTCAGACTGAAGGAGGTTTTGCAGGTCAGAATGACTGGTTCTCCCTCTGTCACTTCTGCAGGAGCGATCACCCGGAGATCTAAGACAATTAGAGAAGGATTACAATTTTAAAGTTGTAATGAATCCAATAAAGCATTTACTTTTAAAACTCTAATCCTTCAAATGTTTTTTATTTTATTTTTTTTTTTCTAGCTAATAATTTTCTTTTTAATTTTAATATACTTTTACAACTCTGGAGTGTTTTTATTTTTTTTTTACCAACCCCTAACGGATCGTATCCATCAGAGAAAACACTTTGTTCTTTATTTTATTTTCTGGACAATGGTTAATCAAGTACATGTTTGAGATTTGTATTAACCTAGTACAATTCCTTTAACAATAAAAAAAAAGAAATGCCAACCAATGACATTTCCAGAAAACGAATAAAAACACAATACTAATGTAATGTCCATGAATTATAGTTCCTGTAAGAGGAGCTTTCCATCAGGATTCATTGCAGATCCTGTAATAAATGATTCATCATCACTGCTGCAGGTCAGAGTCACTGAACTGCCCTCCACAATCTCTGCAGAGGGACTGGCAGACACCGAGACCTTCTTTATAGGAGCTAAAGAGAAGACAAATGTATTTATTTGTCACATTTATATTACAACATAGTAAAATTGTTTCTTCACCCAGGGGGTTAAGGGTCTTGCTCATACAGGGGCTTGAGCCCTCAACCTTCTGATCAGTAACCCCGAGCCTTAACTGTTCAACTACCACTTCCCCATTATTATTATTATTATTATTATTATTATTATTATTATTATTATTATTATTATTATTATTATTATTATTATTATTATTATTTTGTTGTTGTTGTTGTTTGTGACATCATGCAAGCTACAACAAACTGCATGTATATATTTATGTTTTGTTCTTCAATTTGCTTTTATTTTTCCGAGCAAATCTCCCAGATCAGATAAATATTATTATAAACTACACATCTCAACTTCTACATCAACAAAGTAGAAGCAAAATCATTTCCTGTTCATAAATATTTTGGGACAACAATTGATTAGAATTAAGAAAAAAATAATTATTCAAAAAACAACAATGTTACCAGTGAATACGACTTTCATCAGAACAGATATTAAATTCAGAAGCAATTATATTAGTTTCCTAAATTTGATCTATTCCCACTTCAACTCATTCCAATTCCGAAGGTTTCATTGAAGAAACAAGTCGCACAAAGAACCTGTTTCATCTCTCAACAACAAAATTCACACACAGCCATTCTGATATTCATGTACATTTTGTGGACACTAACATGTTCATTTCTGAGGCATGGGGAGACTGACTGCCTTTTTTCCAAACTTCTGCTGCTTGTGTAACCTCAGGCAGCGTAACACAATCAGAAGAAAGCACTATTTTCCCACTTCTGCACACATGAGCTCACAGACACTGATGATTGTTTAGTATTTTTGTAATAGATATGGAAAACAGTGTGTGCCCACTTTCTTGTTTTGCGTTATACATAGAGTTATTAGCTGCTGCTCTACAGTAAAACAACAGTAAAATCAATGTGTGTAAGCAGTGTGTGAACTGTAGACAGAAACTGTACAGGAACCAGTCTCAGATATCTAAACCCCAAGCTCTAATTCAGGCAGACCACCACCTTCTGCCCCCAACTCCTCATCCACTACAGGATATTTGGAATTAGGAATATATGAGGAATGCTAAAAAAATGTGTGTCTAATGAAAGGTCTGGTACATCAAATAATCAAAAACAATAACAATAGTGGGTTTAGAGGCAAATACATGAATCCCTCATCATGTCATCTGGTTTTCTCTGTGTTTTTATTACCCAATCAAACGTAATAATTTGTTCTGTCATTTAAATCCATCACCTTCTCCCAAATGTTCCTTTTTTCTACTTACATTTTTACTCACATGACTTTTCAATAGTTTTTCCTTCATTAAATGTTAAGTTATGAATAGACCTAAAAGAAGAAGGTAAATAAAACTCACATCTGACACTGAGGTATTGAGCAGGAGATGGGAGATGTTCAGATCCTCTTACAGCACAGTTATAACTGCCTGTATCCTCACTGCTGACCCTCTGCAGGTGGAGTTTGTTGCTCTTGAAGGTGTTTGTGGTTAAATCATGTGTGTTTTTGTACCAGATGAATGTTGGATCAGTCAGACTGCAGGTGGTTTTACAGGTCAGAATGACTGATTCTCCCTCTGTCACTTCTGCAGGAGCGATCAGCTGAAGATCTTATACAATGAGAGAAACATTACATTTGAAAAGTTCTTCTGAACACAGTAAAGCATCTTCTTTTATAACTCTGCTCTCTCAAAGTGTTTTAGTATCCAATGAAGTTATTATCAGTTTTAAAAACTTTATATCATTAAGCAGTGAATGTTTCAGAAACACTTATTAATCAGGTACAAACCTCTGAAACCTCTTTCAGAAAAAAATGATTCATTTCAACATTTCAAACCAAACGCTATTTACTGTCATTTAGGAAATGATACCACAAACATCCTCTATAAATGAGACTGTTAAACGTGTAAGATTTAAAGGTGAAGGACGACATGCAGACACACCTAGAAATACCACCAGCCTTGATTTGCGTAAAAAAAACAACAACAAGAAAAACAGATGAGAATCAGCAGCAAGGATTTCTTCAGACTATGGGCACAAACGATTAACTCCAGGAGCATAGACACACAGGGAGGAGCCATTAACCAAAGAACAATTTATTAAGAAACTATAAGGCATGCATGAAATTTACAGAAGAACATGCACTGAAATGCAGCAGCAACTAAGAACCATCTTATTTACATATTTTCACTGATTGCATCAGAAACTCAAAGTTATGCGAAGACCTTCTGGATGAAACCCATTAGTCAAAATATTATTCATAATATACAAGAATATTTATTAGATAAAGATAATGATTTCAATTTCCTACAGTCTTTTGAAAGAGATCTTTCCGGAATTCAGATATAAACTCAGCTGATTGTCCTATTTTGCTAAACGAAACGTTTTGTTGATTGAATCTAGAACTAAAATAGAAACTGTCTGATATGAAGCGCAAACACTGTTAACAAATAACACTGTAACTGTGCTTTTAAATGAAGCCACACTCAATCAGTTTCTGTAAAGATGCTCTGCAAAGGTCTTCATCCTTAAAAGCTTTTTGCACATTTTTTACATTCCAATCTTAGAAAGTTTGTGGAATTTTTGGTTTGACATGTTTTCTAAATGCAGTGAAAATTATTATTTATATGCACACAATTTATATACAACTGAGAGAGTGACCCAGATATTTTGAAGCCACTGTATATAGAAACTAAGATGATTTTATTTACCTGTAACTCTGAGTGTAATTTCAGGATGACCCTGATATCCTCCTCCAGATGTTATGAATCTGAAGGTGAACTTGTGTTCATCTGATTTCTTCACATCACTCAGTCTGAGGGAGAAGTGATTCTGTTTATCTCCTAAATACTCCACTCTGTCTGAGTAACCTGGTTCATTACGCAGATCAGTCGCTTCTACACCCGGAGCTGGGTTTATTACCCAAAACCTGTTATTCACTGTAACACGTGTTGGATGTGTGTAAGTGGCCTCCATAACCACTGTAGATCCTTTTACAGCACAGAGATGATGTTTGCTGTATTCCACACTCCATTCAGACTCAAGAGCTCCTGAAACATGACACATGAAAGAGGTGATTAGAGATCATTATCCTGAGCCCCATAAAACACTGAGTTATTTTACAGCTTCTCTTCTCTCCTCTGGAACTCCGGGGCAGAAAAATACAAACTATTCTTTACTACTGGAAGGAAACTGTGCAGGATTGAGACACAGGGGTGTGTTCTGGATTCAGAGCTTTTTTTGTTATTATTTACATTATCATCCGTTATTCCCGTGTCACTGACAGACCACAGTATTATATCCTGGTGTTCAGGTTTTGGTAAACATATAAAATATTTCTGCAGTTATTTCATTAACTGAGATTATTTATAAAAAAGTTTATAACTATTTACTTACTCATGATTGTGTCTTATGCACATTTATCTTGTGGAATTCTGACTCAGAGAGGATCAGTGTTAAATCCATGGAATGCCATTTAGGACCAATATGAAGTACAAAAATGATGATACAGTAATTAGATATGAATATTATCCCGTTTTAAATGCATGTTGTTGTTTTTATTCTTCTCAGATCACTGATTGTCAGGCTGCAGACGGGGGCGTGGCAGGGTGAATCCCTGACAGCTACAGAGGGGGACGTGGCAGGGTGAATCCCTGACAGCTACAGAGGGGGGCGTGGCAGGGTGAATCCCTGACAGCTACAGAGGGGGACGTGGCAGGGTGAATCCCTGACAGCTACAGAGGGGGGCGTGGCAGGGTGAATCCCTGACAGCTACAGAGGGGGGCGTGGCAGGGTGAATCCCTGACACTGATGGACACATACTTTACCCAAGTCCTATTTTATCTTCTGCCTAATAACGAGTGTGCAATATAAAAAATGTTGCAGTAAGAAATATCATAATTACATCTAAGAGCCTTTTTGCAGGAAAATTAGTGATACTGAAGACTATTATTAGATTTACTTTGATCTTTATTCATTTCTCATTATTATACCACCATGTAAAAGTGGGGACATGGTCGAGTGCTGGTTTTGGATTGGGGGATGGAGACGGAGGAATTAAGTGCTCAGGATCGCACACCTACACTATATTGCCAAAAGTATTGGGACACCTGATCTTTCCTGCTATATGTGGTTCTTTTCCAAACTGTTACCACAAATCTGGAGGCACTTAATAGTACAGGGTGATTTAACTTGGAAACCCAAAACTGTTCCAGCATGGCGATGCCCCTGTGCACAAAGTGAGCTCCTTGAAGATCTGGATTTCATGCTTTGGAGAGGAAGATCTTGTCGCTATAAAGCTCTGATCTCAGTTCTACTGAACACCTTTGGGATGAATGTGAACGCTGACTGCACCCCAGGTCTCCTCACCTACATCACTACCTGCCTTTCATAACACACTTGTGGCTGATGAACACAAATGTCCATAACCACACTCCAAAATCTAGTGGAACATCTTCCCAGAAGAGTGGAGGGAATTAGAAGAGGTGAATTGGGATTAATGTGGAATGCGATGCTCAAAAATCACATACTGCACTTATGAGCAGGTGACCCAATACTTTTTGAAATATAGTGTATAGAAAAAGAGACTCAAGAGCCTTGAGAGAGAAAGAGAAATAAAGAGAGAAGAAAACACAGACGTCTATGTGTGCATTTGCAAGCGTTCCGTAATATAAAGGTTATTTCATAGACTATAGATATTTTGGTTACGTGAACCATTTTCCCATTTTCGCTTCCCACTAACTCTCTGCTCGTTATTAAGATTTTTTTATTCGAAAGGTTTTCTGGCTTTAATGTTATATCCTGTTATATTTGAAAAGTTGATATAATTGAAATCCCTGATTATTGTAAGGTATAAAATGGAGCAGGTGAAGAAAAAGCCCAGAAAATCCATGTAAATCAACAGTCTAAACAAAATGTGAGAAATTTATTAAAAATAATGACATAACATTTTATTTTAAGTCTCCAAATCTGAAAACAGCAGTGTGAGAATTTCCCCTAAAATGTTTAAAATCGATATAATTGGCATTTTTTCTTAACTTCTTCTTCTTTCGGCTTCTCCCATTAGGGGTCGCCACAGCGGATCATCTAAACATCAAGTCTAAACAGTAATTAATTAATTTATTTATTTACTGTACCCAGTGTGGGGTATAATGAGTGTGATAATGTGAACGTGTGACTCACCGGTAATCACAAGAAGAAAGATCAGACAAAGTAGAGAAGCCATTTTAAAGGACATCATTCTTCTATAAGGAATCTATAGGTAACTAAAAACAAATAAATAAATTAATAAAATTACACCAAGAACAAAACCCTTATACGAGCAACTGCAGGTGAACTGACATTCCTTTAAACAAAACTTCTTTGTGGTTTATATTTTTTGTTATTTTGTGTTTGATTAACTTTGATTAACAATTACAACATAAATTGTAACTGTAAACACAAATGTTGGCAAATTGCTATAAGAAATAAAAACACAGAGATATGTGAATATATTATTTACAGAAATCAATAAAAATAATCAAATTTAACGAATCTGAGAGGCAAAAAGCATCTGCTTAGCTATCATATAGTAATAAGCATATGGATAGAATTATTTTGAAAAATTACATATCAAGATACAAGCAATGGGTCTAACATTGGTTGAAACCATGCAGAAGTATATTTCTATGTACATATAGTAACTAGTACAATATATCTGAAATATGTTCCCATTGATACACCTCTTTTTAACTACACCTAGACACAGGTAACTATATAAAGGGGTATAAATGTAGGAACACAAAAGCCATCACAATCATTAAGAAGTTCCAGTCAACTGTAAATGTTTGTTATGAATCAGCCTGGAAGAGGAAATGTGTGTGTGTGTGTGTGTGTGTGTGTGTGTGTGTGTGTGTGTGTGTGTGTGTGTGTGTGTGTGTGTGTGAAATGGACTGTGACCAGGAAGGTTCAACAGGGCAAAAAATATCTCCCACGATCCCAACTATAGAATTGCAGAAGTTAATTGTGTTTGGCGGTTAAAAAAAAAAGTGTCCATAACTGCAATCCAATACCTCACAAATTGTAAATTGTTTCAAGAAAAAAAAAAAAAGCCTCTACTCAAACATCTTCAGTTTGACAGAAACTACTGGGGCTTCAAATAGAAACAGGTTCTATGATCAAACGAAACCAAAATATGGCTTCATAGAGGTAGGCTTGGCTTACACAGAGATTTTAGAATAGAATAGACTTTATTTGTCCCATGTTCATTAGAACACAGTGAAATTCTTTCTTCGCATATCCCAGTTTCCTCGGGAATTGGGGTCAGAGCCATGATACAGCGCCCCTGGAGCACGTAGGTTTAAGGGCCTTGCTCCAGGGCCCAAGAGTTCCAGCTTTGCAATACCAGGGCTTGAACCTCCTACCTTCCGAACAGTAGCACAGCACCTTAACCACTGAGCTACCAATCGTCCGGATATAACAATATGGGAAGTTAGCTCATGCCCAAAGTTTAAAATAGTGGTAGTTTTACGGATGTTTTTTTCTGCCAGAGGACCTGGACATTTTTTCTCGAATTTCAACAGATATTTACTGAACACCCGACTGCTTCTGCCAGAAAGCTTAATACGAGCTGTCTTTGGATCTTCTAGTGAGACAGTGATTTAAGATGTACATCAAAATCAACACAAAATTTTTACTGAATACAAAATCAATGCCCTGCCATGATCATCCCATCTTCCTGCCTGGAACCCCATACAAAACATGCGGAAAGAACTGAGGAGGAAATTCACCAGCATGGATCTTATAATTTACATTTACCCCATTTGGAAAACGCCCTCATCCAGTGCAAATTACAGCTGAGCAGTAATATGTTTAAGGGCTGTTTAAGGGCCCAGCAGTGGCAGCTTGGTGATACTGGGATTTGAACTTGTGACCTTCTGATTTAAAAGTCCAATGCCATTACTACTGACCTTCTGACTAATGACCTACTGACTTCCCCAAATCTGAAGGATCTGGAGAGATTCTGTATGAAGAAATGGTTTCAAAGCCGTTGTCATATATTCTTCAACCTCATCTGGCATCTGGTATGATCTAATTATCATTGATCTAATTCTCATTGATCTAATTGGGTATTGATCTAATTATCTTTAGATCAATTTAGATGCACAGTAATGGAAAGAATCTGAGCAGCTAATAAATACACAGGACAGGTTTTAAACTATGTTTTACAGTAAATATGTAGAGCAGCAAAACTGGCAGCAAAGTGTTTCATAAATAATAATAATACTAATACAAAAAATAATGTCTGATGAAGATTCATAAATGTAAAATTTCCCATATGACTAGAAAAGTAAAATGTCCAAGTCATGGGGCACTTCCTGTTTTTTAGCCTTGGTTAGCTATGCTCATGCTAACCATGACATGAAGCATTGTAAGTCTGTTGTAAGACTGTTTGTTTGTCATGTATTTGTTTGTTCCATGGACTGCTCTACTTGGTGTTTGACTCTTTGCCTGTTTAATAATTGTGTGTTTGGCTTTTATCTCTTTGTGTGTTTTACTAATTAAACCGCTTATGTATGGATTATAATAAAGTGCGGTGTACACTGGGCACTGGAGGGGATATTACAACCCCAGTTCTGAAGTTGGGATGATCATCAAATCTCATAAATCCATATTGAATTCAAAATACAACAGTTTTTTCACAGATTGGTGAACCTCAGCCATTCTTTACTTCTGAGAGCCTCCACCTTTCTAAGATACTCTTTATACCCATGTTCTTGATCAGTTGTCAGTTAACCTTAATAGTATTCCAGCTGTTCCTTTTTAGTAACACTATTAATCCAAGCTTTTTTGAGACGTATTGCAGCCATCGTATTTACTTTCTTTTTTCCTAGTATGTAATTTCCTGGACTCTTATTGTTCTGACTTGGTAAGTTATACAACATGACTGTTGAGTAATGTCTGTGTTTGGGAAACACTTTAGATACTTTATTAAATGTAAACTTTAAGCAAAGCGATAAGTATTATTTGTAATTCTGCTCATGATGTGTTAGGGATAGAGGTTACGGGGTTGGGGTTATTGGTGTCTTTAGGGTTGACCATAGACTGTAGTGGAATTCTCATGGGAGGTCTAGATCCTTAACAGTCTAGCTGAATAAATAGGCAACAGGTTGTTACCTGGATGTGAGCCAAACCTGCTGAAGTTTGTACAAAATGTGGAAGAGGAAAAATAATGTATTTGTAACATTCTTGTATTGTAGGTGGGCCTGTCTGGAAATGGGTTGCTTCGGGTCATTGGTCCTGAGAAAGCCCTGCAAATTTTGAGTCAGCATGCAAAGTTATTTCGGAGATACAGACTCACTTCCTCTTTGGTGGCTTTTGACCCATTACAGGCAATTCAAAACTCAGCTTGAATTCGAGAATCCATGGATCCCTTACATTTTGATTGATTTTGATGGTAGAGCATTTTACAGAATGTTCCTTAGATCTTCTCCAATCAGTGACAAAATCTCACAAATGTTTACAAGAAGACACTGTAGGGTGCCATAGACACCAAAGCCAGAAGAAGAGGCAGAAAAAAAGGTAGATTGTTATTATTTCTAAGTAGATCTGTAACCATAACGATGGTAATGTAAATATTCATCTTTGTTCACACTGAGACTCTATAACAGACTATATAACAATATATATATATATATATATATATATATATATATATATATATATATATATTTTTTTTTTTTAATTATTATTATTATTATTATTTATTTATTTATTTTTTTTTTTTTTTTTACCAAAAATCAATTGAAAAATGCTAAAAGATTAAAGCTCAACTTTAGCTCAGGTCTAATGGTCATGTCACTCTGTATAATCACATGGTAAGACTGTCACTGATTGGCTGTGCTAAACTATGGTGCTGAACTTGTTATTGTTAGTTAGTTAGTTATGGTTTCACATAATGTATACTGGGTGGTTTTCTTTTGCTGACTGCTGCCGAATTTTGCAGGTAATTCAACATTAAAGGTAATTCAAAACAATCTACTTGAAAACAACGTGGATGCCAAAAGCAAAGCATTAATGTCTGTCATGGTTTATCCCTGCCTAAAGTACACACATGTAGCCATAAACTAATCAAGTTTTTGAATCCATTGATGTGAAATAAAAAAGCCATGAGTTAATGTTACGGTAAGTTCACTGAGTTCACTGAATGTAGTCTAAATAAAACTTTCTTTTGGCTTCTCCCATTAGGGGTCACCACAGCGGATCATCCGTATTCATAAACTGCATGTTCGATTTGGCATGTTTTTACGCTGGATGCCTTTCCGACCGCAAGCCTCCACATTTATTCAGGCTTGGGACCGGCACTAAGAGTGCACTGGCTTGTGCAACCCTAATGGCTGGGGCTGGTTCCCTGACTGGGAATCAAACCTGGGCCGCAGCGGGAGTGCCGCATCCTAACCACTAGACCACCAGGGAACCCTTGAATGTAGTCTAAAAAAAAATATATATATATATATATATACACACACCAGTTGTGGGACGTCAGAGCCAGCAAGGCCTTCTCTGCTGGCCTAAACACTATCAAAAGCACTGACCTACATTTTCACCTTATTTTTTTATATTTGTTTCATGAAAATGTATTAATTTATTCCCATCAGTTTATTCTTTTCATTTCGTAGTGTTCCTCTCGGCCGCACTGATTCCAGTACGTGTATGTGGATGTTATATTTTTTGTCCAATCAGATTTCAGCCTCTATGTGCTGTCATGTCAATCTAATCTGCCCAGGGCCTTCAAAATCAGTACTGCTGGACTTTTTACCATAGTCTCCATAAGAATTAGTTTTTTTTTTTAAACAATCTGATTTCAAATTCTTCTCAGCGAATTAGCGTCAGAATAGCGTCAGCATTTTTCCGTTCTCTGATTGGATGGTCAGAGGGAAACCATTACAGCCAAGTTCAACTGGCAAAACACGTCTGTAGCTCTGCATACATTAACACATCTGAGTTAGCCCTTTTCATGCCTACGGAGGGAGAAAAATTTATTTGGTCTCAAACATATTTAAAAATCCATTTTAAAGATAAGCTAGACATCATGAGGAGGTCATCCAACTCTGAATCTAGCTAGCTTGTCTCAGCCTGGGAAAGGGTTTGGTTCACCACTTCCAGACCAGTGAATACGAGCAGTACCACTGGATTACAGCCTCTGAGGAGCGCTGCACATTATGAGTCTGCATCTCTGGTGAGTACGTTGTATTTTATGAAATTTTGTATGTTTTTGACATGTTATTAGACAAATATTGATTCTGAACATGTTGTTATATTGCGTTTTGTATTGTATTGATGGTTTCTATAATTGTGACGTGATAGTGGTGGTATTAAGCATATATATAAAGCAGTTTTATTACTTGTGCATGAAGTTATGCAAATATTAGCGCATGGACTAGTAGCACAAATGGCTGTTATTGTTTATAATTGCTCAAGAAATATCAGCATTTTATCCCAGCAAACCTGATTCAACTCATCAGGCAATAACCAAAGCAGCCATGAGGAAAATACAAAACGTAGTATGAAGTAACGGTATCAGTATGAGACAATAAGGCCAATCGCGATATCTCCATGATACCTGGAGAAACCTGAAGGTCCTATACATAGTATATGTCTTAGTATAAAAACAGCCAGCGATACGGCAGAATAAACTATTAAGAATATAAACATAAAGCCTTTCAGTATTTAGTTCATTATTTAAGACTGAAGTTCTGAATGTCTACTCACGCCTCATGTGCACCACCACAATAAAGAACAGAGTGATAGAAAGGGTTTTCCTCTCACATGCTGTCTTTTGGATGTTGGTTGGTCCTACATTTGACTTTATTTTACTAACAACACCACAATAGCTGAAATATACCTTATCACAATATTGATAGCTCGATACACAGTACACAGAAACACATATATCCATTATTCCCAGCACACAGAGGCGATCAGTAAAAGTGCTAAAGTTAGCAATTAATGCAAATGCACTGGAAAAAAACAATACCATTTGAACATATCTATGTTCTGGAAATGTAACAATTAGACTAAAGAGTACATTTGGAAAAACCATTAGTAAGAACATTTTTTTTTTTCTTACCGTGTCTTCTTGACTTTCATGGTCAGCAGAAAGACTGAGAATAAAATAAAGTGCAAGAGAAAGAGTGTGTGGGTGAGAGGTGTTGCCGTTTCACATAAATGCAACATAGTGTTTCCTCTTTTAATTGGCGCTGAAGTTGTCACTCTTTCTGAATTTGAGAAAATCCTCCCATGAAGACGACTTCTCACACTCGGAATAGTAAACGGTTCGCAGTGTGTAGCACATCAGCAGCACCATCAGCACTGAAGCAGAACATTTCAGAGCTGCTTTCTGGCTTGTCTGTGATGAAGTCATTTGCATTTTCCTTTAGAAAAGCAGCTGCCCTGCAGCTTCATGCTCGAGTGATCTCATAAGCATAAGCATAAAAAAAAAAAGATAAAGAAAAGAAAAGTCACCGCAACAGACTTTTCATCATTTCCTTCTTTTGCAATGCAAAGATATATTTGTGGTAATGTTGCCTTGGTGATGAAGTCGGCTGTGAAATTATATTGGCTTTAATAGTCAAAGTACAAAGCTGATGAACAGACTGAATGTATGTACCCTCTCTAAGACCCTTTAGCACTAAACAACTAGCACATAACCCATTATAAAGCTAACATGCTGGTTAATGTTTCCATTAGCATGATGCTAATATGCTCAGCTCAACTTTAACCATCTGAAAGGTTCATTAGCATGATTTAGCCTTCAGATTAATAGCAGTGTCCTGTTGCCTTTGTTAATGTAGTAAATTGTGTCTGTCCAGAGAAAGCATGTCTGTCCTCTGTGGCCATGTTTAGGATTTAAACTAGTGCTGAAGTATGTGATATACACCGCAAGCGCCATCTTTTATCTCGAAAACCTGCTCTGGACTGATTTAAATATCACAAACTCTGTCTAGTTTACAGCCTTCAGGACATGCAAAAGTTTAATCAACTCATCGGTCCACTGAGTCTGATCACGTCAATAATGCTTAATTAGCTTCATTAACTGGTGTACTTATTGTATTGTATTGTATTTTATATTTATTACTATAACTGTAATACAAAAGCAAAGTGATTGTAAGGCATCGTTACAAAAAAAGCTTTTACTGCAACCATTTTCACACATTAAAAAGCGAAGCTTGGTGTGTCAGCATTAATGGAAACACCGTGTATGCAGTATTTCTTTTTTTTTTTCTACAACCCGCTCAGTGAACATGTGTTAAGAGAAAAAGAGGGGGTTTAGATGAACTGAGGAAGTGAAACCCACAGCACGGTCAGCTTCAATCCAACAGCAGCAAATTCACACGTTCCAAAAATTCAGTTTTACTTTATATAAAGAGGTATAACACACTGCAGGATAGAAATATATATCATATTCATAATATGAAGAGTATATTTCTATTTTTCTCACTCTTTTATAAACATTTATATGAAGAGTATAATGTTTTATTTTCCTATTTACCATTTATTTTAACAGAACCTGCCACAGTGTAATTTTTATTGATGTGCACTGCAGCTGCTGTGCCACACGGGGCAGTCACGAGACTCTACTGTTCTAAACATATATATATTTAAAAAAAAAAGATAAATTTAGTGAAATAAATATTGTTTATAAAGAAAAATAAATAAATAAATAAATAAATATCTGATATCTGTTTGCTTAGTGAGATTCTTAGGCAGTAATTAAAAGAAATATTTGAATGTAAATAAATGTAACATTTTCTATGGATTAGTTGTATCCAACTGGTCAATGATGTGTAGCTTGTGTTTTACTAAATATGAAACCACCACCATTAACCGTACATTCTACATTTACAGGTGATCATTTACCAGAGGTGGGAAGTAAGGAAGTAAAAATTCTTCGTTACTGTATTAAAATAGATTTTTCTGGTATCAGTATTTTACTTCACAATTTTTTTTTGACAACTTCTTTCACAAATATCTGTACTTTCTATTTCTTATGTCAATATTTTTTCTTCTAATTGTGCCATTTTCAGCCAATCAACCTGTTTTCTGTCATTGTGCTGCTTTTTCAATCCCCCCGTGCATCATTTCCTGTCTCTCACACATCACAGATGTAGACTAGTTTATGAAGCTCACAATGAGCAGGCAGAAGGCAGTAAGAAGTCTGGCGTTAACGTGGATGAGACAGAGGGAGTCAGTGATGAGAACATGACTGAGAACAGAGACATTCCTGATCACCTGATCATCATCATCTTTTCTCTGCTTGTGTTCTATATGGTGGATCTTCAGCCTACATTCATTAGGTAACTACTTCTTCTTTTGGCTGCTCCCATTAGGCGGCAGCACAGCTGATTATCCGTCTCCATACCCCTGTCCTCTCCATTTGTCTCTTTCAAACCAACTACCTGAATGTTTTCCCTTCCCACATCCATAAACCTCCTCATTTGTCTTCCTCTCCTTCTCCTTCCTGGTGTCTTCATCCTCAGCATTCTCCTACTGCCCCATGTCCCTCCTCTGCACGTGTCCAAACATCTCAATTGGGCCTCTCTCACGTTGTACCCAAAACGTCCTCCAAGATCTCAGGTCTCACCACAGTCTTAAACTTTCCCTTTCACTCTCACAGATACTCTTTTATCACAAATCACTCCTGCTATCACTCTTCTCCACCCACTCCACCCTGCCTGCACTCTTTTCTTCACTTCTCTAACACACTCTCCATTACTTTGCATTGTTGACCCCAGGTACCTGAACTCCTCCACCATCTCCACCTCTTCTCCGGGCAACCGCACCCCTCCACTGTCCTCCCTCTCATTCACACACATGTACTCTGTCTTACTCCTACTGACTTTCATTCCCCTTCTCTCCTGCATGTACCTCCACCTCTCCAGGATCTTCAATATGTAAAGGGTCTACTTTTATTTGTTTTCACTGATAATAACAAAAAACTAATGTGCTTTTATAAAATTAAGAAAACAGACAGGGGGCGCTCTCTGCTGTCTCTGTCAGCTCTCTTCACAGACACAAATAAAACAACCTGAATGCATATTTGCCTCACAGACATAATACATATATAAATAGAAAACGCAAAAAGTCTACTTTTAAATAAACCAATTCACATCACAAATATTCTCTGATTCATGCCCATGTTAAAAGCATGTATTAATTTAAGGTACATTCAAAACAGATAAAAATGTGCGATTAACAGAACTCATGACAATCATGCGATTAAATATTTTAATCAATTGACAGCCCTAATATCAGTATGACGTGACATCCAGTTAACAGCGTGACACTAAAACAGGTAGAAGTAACAGCTACTTTTTACATATAAATGTCAAAGCCCAAAATTCTTTACTTTAACTTGAGTAAAAAAGTGTACTGAGTGTCGACTGAGTAAAGGACGTGTGTACGTGTGTGTGTGTGTGTGTGTGTGTGTGTGTGTGTGTGTGTGTGTGTGTGTGTGTGTGTTTATACAGTATATACCTGTTGAACGTGTTGCAGCTTGATGTCTTTTTCAGATAGTAATTATTACTTGGAAGTTCAATAGATTAGCAGAAAATAAGAGTATGTTCCGGTAGATTCAGACTAATAATCTACTGTATCTTGGTTCTGCGCTGTTAATGAAGACCTTCGTGTACGCATCACGGCTCTGCCCTTCCCGCCGCTTTTGTTAGTGTATGGTTATGAGCTACAAAGATTAACATTTTAATCGCTGGAGATAATTGAACAATTGACAACCTGTGGTTTGGATTAAGGAAATGAACAGTACACATGTGGTTAGTGAAGTAAAACATCCCTCCCACCCACCACGCAGTATCAATGTAGGGCATGTGTGGTAAGTCACATGGTTCAGGGCCATGTCTAAATATAGCTATAGCAGACACACTTTGACAGAAAAGTTTGCAAAGATAACATCTAGAGAATTGCTTACAAAGTATGTTTTGTAAGTTTTAAAGAAATAACAAATAAAATATATACATTAA
Organism: Silurus aristotelis; assembly: GCF_946808225.1. Classification (NCBI taxonomy): domain Eukaryota; kingdom Metazoa; phylum Chordata; class Actinopteri; order Siluriformes; family Siluridae; genus Silurus; species Silurus aristotelis. The sequence goes on from NC_139593.1 coordinate 2,109,999, forward strand.
CATAGATATTATGTATAGATGCTGCACAATCAAGGAAGTTTCAATGTTATCAAAGACCATCAGGGCTGGCAGCTTCTCATGCATGGATTCCCTTCAACTGTTTTGTCAACAGGTCAACTGTGAAACGCATCCTCATGTTTACTAGATAAGCAGGGGTGCTATTGTTCTCTTGTGCAGAGCAAATGGGGGAGCAGCTACAGTAGGTCTGGGATAGGACTGATACTCTGACTCCATGCTTTCACTAGATCAATCATTTTATTCACCAGGGATCTCACTTTTCCCATGATGACAGAGGGAATATATGTCTTAAATCTCCTTCCTTCTCTTCGTAACTATGCCTTCTGTTGTCTTGTTGCCTTTCCCCTACTACTTTTCTTCCAAGGCTTCTTTTGGACCTCCTTTGGAAATAGCTGTGAAGAGACTGCAGCTGCCATTTGTAGGATGTTTAGCTTGTCTCGGCTATAAACAATGGCTGCATGATGTTGTTGTCCCCAAGAGGTATAGCTTTCCAGAATGAATGCTCCAAAAGCCAGGATAATATTTAAAACTTCTCCAAATTTCATCATTTTAGATGATGGCTGTGTATCTAGTGGTCGACTGCAACAAGCAGCCATCCAGGTTGATGCCTGCACTTTAATCCATCCTCAACTTGTGCAGTAATTGGCACTAAAATGCAAGACTCTTCATGCAACCTGTGGTCCTGAGCACATTTTAGTAGACTGTTAATATTAATTACAGTCCAAATCCATCCTTAAAGTTCTTGAGTTATTCCCAAAGCATTACGACGCAGCTTGAGTACCTGGAAGGGAACGTTCTGTATTCACGGGTAGTATATACGGGTGCTGAGTATCACCCACACACTCGTGGTTCCTGACACCTTTTCTTGACATCTAGCTGAGCCCACACCCAGATCGGGTGCCTTCCCTTTGTGCCTTCCCTGTGTGCCCATCCTTCCAGTCTCCTGTGTTTGGTGTTTCTCTCTCCTTCCAAAGCAGTTGTCTCTCCTTTTTATTGGGCTTCAAATGGACTAAAACATTGCACACGTATTAGTCTCCATCAGCTGCATGTGTACGCTACCACTCGGGTCCACCCTCCACACGCAAAGCAGCACCTTCTGCCACAACTACATGAAGGATGTCTGGTGTTGCTGGAAGAAAGAGCAACAGGCAGTAATTAACCCAGCAGATCTTTCTTTATTTTACTTTAACTTTCGCCCTGGTGCTTTTCTTTCCTACACTGAAGCCGGGTCTTACCACGCTCTCACGGTTCCGGACACCTTTCCTCAGCGTCCACCGAAACCCACTCACGGATCAGCCCATCTTTCTCTCTTCATCCATTCGTGCTCAGTCACCACTAGGTGACTCTTCCGCTCTCCTCTGCTTGGTGCCTTTCTTCTCTTTATTGGCATCGCCGGACTAAAACACAGCGCATTGATAAATCTCATCAGCTACAGCTGAAGTCTTACTGCTCATTCCCTCCATTCACTTGTGAGAAGAGATCAGTTACACACACCCGTGTGGTAGATCATCAACACGCCTTACTGACACATATACTGATATCCAAGTTGTCCTGAGAGACATGCTGAGAAGACACTGTATCTAAAATTAAAAGTTTTTTTCTTATCTTTCTGCTCTGAAGACCATGTCTGCACTTTCACCTTCTTCAATATCTCCTTCAGCATCAGTTATACATCTAGGGTAAGAAGTGAAAATGTCTATATTTTACCCAAGGTTGTCCAAATCAGAATGTAGAGCCACTGTGGTGTTCTTCTTAAGGCATGGAAGCCCAGAGATATCTTCAACAAGGTTCTGAGACACAACGATATCCTCTTAACAATCGTCAGACCGGGAGAGAGAGAAGGCAGCACATGGTGGACATCGGGTCAGGGATAAATAGCACCGAGACACTCATTGGTGCCTCTGATTATACATCTCCTCTCCTGTATCTCGAAAGTTAGCATTTTCTGCATCCATTTTATTAGGGTCATGTTCTGTCATGAGCAGGATGTGGATGCAAGTGCAGAGAATGTTGAATAAACTGCAAATGTACATGTGCTAAGTGACGGTGATGTGATGGTGCTGATGCCAATCATAGCCATTAATCCTGAAAGTCATACTGTGTTTGTGTGTCTGAGTTCTGTGTTTTACTTTTTTAATAAAAAGTATGTTCATGTATTTCAAAAATCACTCACATAAAAAGTGTCGTATTTTGGATATTTATTTGCAGTAAAAACAAAGCAAAAGAGGAATGTGTACAGTATATAAGCTGTGATTGGTAAAAGCAGCTGTACTGTAATGCATAGTAGTGCTTTATCCTGGTCAGAGCCACAATGGACCAAAGAGTTAATTCCAGAAATAATAAATATCTATTTCACTAAAGCCAGTAACACAAAACCAACTCTACTTAGAAGGTCAGGATAATTTCAGCACATCAGAGTAACATGGATGCTCATGCCATCAACTGTAAATAAAACATTACTTCACTACTTTAAATAATTCTTTAGCAGTTATTACTGTATTTTATACAAATTAGCATAAGCACATTAGCAGCTTAAATCTATAACACTGACCTACACTTTATAGATTAGAGAAGGTTATATATCATCAGTATTGCTGGTGTCAGAACTCAGAACCCGTCTCTGAGTGGACATGTCACAGGTGGATTCTTTGTTGCAATTGATTCCCAAAGTAGCACGCTCAATAATAATAATAATAATAATAATAATATTAATAATAATAATAATAATAATAATAATAATAATAATAATAATAATAATAATAAAATAGACTCACAATATACCTCAAAAACCAAAGAAGGATCTTCAGTTCTCAGATGAGGAAAAGCAAAACTTCTTTATTGCAGTCATGTTCCAATGAGCTCAACAGAAGGTGGTCACTCGATCAGGTCAAAATAATCAAGTGCACACACACACACACATCTACACACCTACAGACACACACACACACACACACACACACACACACACACACACACACACACACACACACACACACACACACACACACACATATTTATACCCTGGTGTCACACCTCTATTTTTCCAATTTCTTTGCCTTGGCAAATCCCCCTTATATTTTTCTTGTGGTTTTTTTACTTCCTTGTTTTTCATTTCCTCTTATCTCCTAGCCTTGGCTCTCCTCCCCTCCATGTTATTCCATATGTGGACTTCCTGCTCCCTTCAGTTACTCCTATTTTTAGCCTTTTCATGTTATACATTTTTTAAAAATCAGCGTTTGTATAAAACCTTCACTTCCTCAGGTTCAGCCTCATTTTCTTTTAACTTGCGTGAACAATCATTTTTTTGAAACCCAATTTCCTTCCTGCATCTGCAATGTGTAAGTTTTCTGCTTTTATTGTCATTTCTAATACTGTTTACTATTCTAATGTTATCAAGCTAATATTCTTCTACTTAGATGATCTGCTCATATACACTTAACTGTACTGTTCTACTTATTCATGTCAGTACTTAAAGGTTATTGTATGCCTCAGAGCTGACTGTGTTGTGACTTGTTTTCGTGTTCCTTCATTGGTTCTGCCAGACGCACACATTAATCTTATGCCAAGTTCTTGTTATGTGCTCCTTCACATCTTATATCTAGTTCTTTTAATGTTGACCTTCACAAACTTCTCTTTAGTGGTTCCTTTCATCCAGCTTCTTCTTGCAGATGTTCTGGGTCAGCTGACGAGGACATTATCCTAAGTTTCAACTGCTCTCCCTAGCAACCGAGGTTGCACAATTTATTGAACATCTCTCTACCCAAAACTGTTCCAGATAACCCCTTTTAGACCTCACCTGTCCTCCCTGCTGTTTGTCATCAGGAAACACAGAGTGAAAACAAAGACTATGGCAACCTTCACACTTGCATCAACTCTTCCATCCTCTCCTTATCCTTCCTGTTGGTCTCCTACTGATTATTCTCCTATCTCCCAACAATTATTTTTCTCCCATACCTTCACCTGATTCCGACCCCAATTATCTTTTCATATCTTCTTCAAATCCCAAGGCCTACTGGCTCTTTTATCCCAATAAACATCCCTAAATCTGCCTCCTACATGGTTTTATTTCACCCGCACACTCAGCTTCAGCTTGTTAGTATCAGTTTATGTTTATTTGGAGTAAATAGGATAAATATGATTAATTATCTATCTAATGGATGGCAATAAGACAGAGGAAAACATTTACAGTGAGGAAAATAAGTATTTGAACACCCTGCTATTTTGCAAGTTCTCCCACTTAGAAATCATGGAGGGGTCTGAAATTGTCATCGTAGGTGCATGTCCACTGTGAGAGACATAATCTAAACAAAAAATCCAGAAATCACAATATATGATTTTTAAACTATTTATTTGTATGATACAGCTGCAAATAAGTATTTGAACACCTGTCTATCAGCTAGAATTCTGACCCTCAAAGACCTGTTAGTCTGCCTTTAAAATGTCAACGTCCACTACATTTATTATCCTAAATTAGATGCACCTGTTTGAGGTCATTAGCTGCATAAAGACACCTGTCCACACCATACAATCAGTAAGAATCCAACTACTAACATGGCCAAGACCAAAGAGCTGTCCAAAGACACTAGAGACAAAATTGTACACCTCCACAAGGCTGGAAAGGGCTACGGGGAAATTGCCAAGCGGCTTGGTGAAAAAAGGTCCACTGTTGGAGCAATCGAGAGAAAATGGAAGAATCTTAACATGACTGTCAATCTCCCTCGGTCTGGGGCTCCATGCAAGATCTCACCTCGTGGGGTCTCAATGATCCTAAGGAAGGTGAGAAATCAGCCCAGCTGGTCAATGACCTGAAAAGAGCTGGGACCACCGTTTCCAAGGTTACTGTTGGTAATACACTAAGACGTCATGGTTTGAAATCATGCATGGCACGAGAGGTTCCCCTGCTTAAACCAGCACATGTCCAGGCATGTCTTAAGTTTGCCAATGACCATTTGGATGATCCAAAGGAATCATGGGAGAAAGTCATGTGGTCAGATGAGACCAAAATAGAACTTTTAGGTCATAATTCCACTAAACATTTTTGGAGGAAGAAGAATGATGAGTACAATCCCAAGAACACCATCCCTACTGTGAAGCATAGGGGTGGTAGCATCATGCTTTGGGGGTGTTTTTCTGCACATGGGACATGGCGACTGGACTGTATTAAGGAGAGGATGACCGGGGCCATGTATTGCGAGATTTTGGGGAAAAACCTCCTACCCTCAGTTAGAGCATTGAAGATGGGTCGAGGCTGGGTCTTCCAACATGACAATGACCCGAAGCACACAGCCAGGATAACCAAGGAGTGGCTCTGTAAGAAGCATATCAAGGTTCTGGCATGGCCTAGCCAGTCTCCAGACCTAAACCCAATAGAGAATCTTTGGAGGGTGCTCAAACTTCGTGTTTCTCAGCAACAGGCCAGAAACCTGACTGATCTAGAGAAGATCTGTGTGGAGGAGTGGGCCAAAATCCCTCCTGCAGTGTGTGCAAACCTGGTGAAAAACTACAGGAAACGTTTGACCTCTGTAATTGCAAACAAAGGCTCCGGTACCAAATATTAACATTGACCTTCTCAGGTGTTCAAATACTTATTTGCAGCTGTATCATACAAAAAATTGTTAAAAAATCATACATTGTGATTTCTGGATTTTTTTTTTTTAGATTATGTTTCTCACAGTGGACATGCACCTACGATGACAATTTCAGACCCCTCCATGATTTCTAAGTGGGAGAACTTGCAAAATAGCAGGGTGTTCAAATACTTATTTTCCTCACTGTATATTGAAATTACGAATTGGTCTTGATTTCTTTACAATAAATATGAAGTGGTTTACAATGTAATTAGATGTAAATTACATACAAAAAAATAAATTAATTAAACTCACATCTTATATTGAGGTATTGAGCAGGAGAGTGGAGATGTTCATATCCTCTTACAGCACAGTTATAACTGCCTGCATCCTCACTGCTGACTGGCTGCAGGTGGAGTTCGTTGCTCTTGAAGGTCTTTGTCGTCTTAATATTACTCTTTTTGTACCAGATGAATGTTGGATCAGTCAGACTGCAGGTGGTTTTACAGGACAGAATGACTGATTGTCCCTCTGTCACTTCTGCAGGAGCGATCAGCTGAAGATCTTAATCATTGAAACATATATTCTGTTTCAGTGAATAAACTTTGCAAATAATTTAGCGCATAAAATCCGAATGCAACGATTTCAATTCTAATAAACCCATATTTTATTCACAACAGTATATAGACAAAAAAAAAAAAAAAAACATCTCAACATCTTCAGCTCTGCTACCTCCAGCTCCACCTCCTGTCTTTTACTCAATGCCACTGTCTCTAAACCCTACAACATCTCAGGTCTCACCACAATCCTATAAACTTGTTTAGAAAAAGTTTAAAAGGAGCACTTTTACTTTTACTAGAGTCGTATTCTACCTACTCTCTATCTAATTTTACACAACTACATGGTTTGTGTACTTCGTTGACCAAGAAAATTGACTTTCTTAAATCCTTAAAGCACTAGAAGTTTGGCTGTCAGAAAACTTCTGAACAATAGACAAAGAGAGAAGCCGGGAGACAGAGCAAAGGAGAGAAAGAACGGAGTTAGATAGCAGTCCTTAAGTCTGAATGATTGCAAACAGGGCAATGTGAAAAGAGCAAACCGTATTCGTGGGGATATCAAAACCAAAAGTATTGTTTCCATGAGGAGGAAAAGGGCTGAAAGGTCTCAAACTGACACAGAGCGAGAAGGCAATCTGGAAATAAACTTTTTTTATACTTAGTGAATATGGCTCCACACTGGTGACATTACATAAATAATCCTCCAGGCTGGAAAAGCCCATCATATGGAGATAGGGAGAAAGAAAATGGTCTACTGAGGGAACTGAACCAAGTCGAGCTTGGGCATGCTGATCACACCACTCCCAGAATCATGTACCCATAATACCAGCAAAGTAATTTGTCCTTTTACAGTTCAACAAAAAGCTCCTACACTTAAATCGATTTTAGCTATTGTGCTTTTTGCGCGATGGCTTTTTTAGCCATTTAAAAGTCAATTCTCCAATCTCTAACTCAACATGTACCTCAGTCATTCATACACATACTGTTAATAAACAGTTATGAGATATTCAAACACTAAAATTAGAATTGCTAGATGAACAATTGGCAACCTTGGTTTTAATTTAAAAGACGTTAACATTATGAATATTCCATATGAATATAGGGCATGTGTGGAAAGTCACATGCTTCTGGGCCATGGTTATTTATAAACATGGCCACAGAAGACACCCGACACTCTGCTAAAACAAAGAAATGAAAGTTGTAAGTGAACTGCAAGTCAGATTGTATTATATACAGTGAGGAAAATAAGTATTTGAACACACTGCTATTTTGCAATTTCTCCCACTTAGAAATCATGGAGGGGTCTGAAATTGTCATCGTAGGTGCATGTCCACTGTGAGAGACAATCTAAAAAAAAAAATCCAGAAATCACAATGTATGATTTTTTAACTATTTATTTGTATGATGCAGCTGCAAATAAGTATTTAAACACCTGAGAAAGTCAATGTTAATATTTGGTACAGGAGCCTTTGTTTGCATTTACAGAGGTCAAACATTTCCTGTAGTTTTTCACCAGGTTTGCACACACTGCAGGAGGGATTTTGGCCCACTCCTCCACACAGATCTTCTCTAGATCATTCAGGTTTCTGGCCTGTTGCTGAGAAACACGGAGTTTGAGCTCCCTCCAAAGATTCTCTATTGGGTTTAGGTCTGGAGACTGGCTAGGCCACGCCAGAACCTTGATATGCTTCTTACAGAGCCACTCCTTGGTTATCCTGGCTGTGTGCTTCGGGTCATCGTCATGATGGAAGACCCAGCCTCGACCCATCTTCAATGCTCTAACTGAGGGAAGGAGGTTGTTCCCCAAAATCTCGCAATACATGGCCCCGGTCATCCTCTCCTTAATACAGTGCAGTCGCCCTGTCCCATGTGCAGAAAAACACCCCCAAAGCATGATGCTACCACCACCATGCTTCACAGTAGGAATGGTGTTCTTGGGATGGTACTCATCATTCTTCTTCCTCCAAACACGTTTAGTGGAATTATGACCCAAAAGTTTTATTTTGGTCTCATCTGACCACATGACTTTCTCCCATGACTCCTCTGGATCATTCAAATGATCATTGGCAAACTTAAGACGTGCCTGGACATGTGCTGGTTTAAGCAGGGGAACCTTCCGTGCCATGCATGATTTCAAACTATGACGTCTTAGTGTATTACCAGTAACCTTGATAACGTCCCAGTTCTTTTCAGGTCATTGACCAGCTCCTCCCGTGTAGTTCTGGGCTGATTTCTCACCTTCCTTAGGATCATTAAGACCCCACGAGGTGAGATCTTGCATGGAGCCCCAGTCCGAGGGAGATTGACAGTCATGTTTAGCTTCTTGCATTTTCTAATTATTGCTCCAACAGTGGACCTTTTTTCACCAAGCTGCTTGGCAATTTCCCCGTAGCCTTTTCCAGCCTTGTGGAGGTGTACAATTTTGTCTCTAGTGTCTTTGGACAGCTCTTTGGTCTTGGCCATGTTAGTAGTTGGATTCTTACTGATTGTATGGGGTGGACAGGTGTCTTTATGCAGCTAACGACCTTAAACAAGTGCATCTAATTTAGGATAATAAATGTAGTGGAGGTGGACATTTTAAAGGCAGACTAACAGGTCTTTGAGGGTCAGAATTCTAGCTGATAGACAGGTGTTCAAATACTTATTTGCAGCTGTATCATACAAATAAATAGTTTAAAAATCATATATTGTGATTTCTGGATTTTTTTTTTTAGATTATGTCTCTCACAGTGGACATGCACCTACGATGACAATTTCAGACCCCTCCATGATTTCTAAGTGGGAGAACTTGCAAAATAGCAGGGTGTTCATGTATATACACTGGAGATGTTGTAAAGATTCAATATTTTTGAAATCACAGATTTGGAATGTCCAACTTGTCTTGCTATGGCTGATAGGGTCATCCCTTTGGCCTTCATCTGGACAACCTGCTGCCAGAGGCTTTCAGTCACTTTAGAAAAGCCCACCATCTTGCAGAGTCAGTGAAACTGGAAGTTAGGCGGCCAGTTAAATAAGGGTTGACAGATAATCAAGGAAATTAGCACCAGGTGCCAGATTAACACCAATAACTGGGAGATATCTGAAAGTGTTTTCTTTAATTTTGATCAGTGTGTTTTCTGCAAAATAATGTATTTTTTTTAAAATGCCTTAGTTATTTTGTGGAAAAGGTGGTCTGGTAGTATGGTATAGACAAGACAAAAACTCCTTGAACTGTTGAGCAGTGAAGATGACATTATTTGAGAATTGTTCAATTGTTTATATATTGTTCTCTAATTTTGATCTCCAGTGTATATATACAGTGACTTGCGAAAGTATTCGGCCCCCTTGAACTTTGCGACCTTTTGCCACATTTCAGGCTTCAAACATAAAGATATAAAACTGTAATTTTTTGTGAAGAATCAACAACAAGTGGGACACAATCATGAAGTCTTCAGAGGGCCTTGGCAGATGAATAGTTGTTCCGACTTTCTCCACGGTCTTGTCCAGTGGACATAGCAGTCCAGTGCTCGGAATGCCTGGAGTTTAACAGGTTCGTGGGACGACCGAGGGCAACTTGGGGATGTAACCTGCTCTAGGGTGCGGGGAAAGAAATAGCCATGCCTGGAGTAAACTCCAGAAAGGAAGGGGCCACAGAGAGGGCAAGAGAAGGAGCCAGAGCTGCAACCACACATTTTTTTAAGGTGCGGGGTGACCAGGCAAGGCCAAACGGAAGAACCCGATATTGGAAAGCTTTGACTCCATGACCAGAGCCTGCTCGGTTCCCAACAGATTGGGTCAGACCCGTTAAAACATGGCGGACGAGACCCGAACTAGATTGTATAAAGCCTCTCTCAACAGTGTGCAGGACCCATCAAGACACATCTGGCAGAGATTTCCAGGCTGCCAGGTGGATTTTTATTAAGGTTATCAGTCTGACTATCGTGAGAAGAGGTCGGCCAACCCCAAAGTTAGCTAGCTTGTTTAAGCCCAGGAAAGGGTTATTTTGCCACTTACAGACCGGTGCATACGAGCGGTACCACTGGATTACAGCCTCTGAGGAGCGGTGCACATTATGAGTCTGAATCTCTGGTGAATATGAAGTATTATATTTACATTTGTATGTTTTTGTCATGTTATTAGACAAATATTGATTCTGAACTCCTTCAGATGATGTAGGTGCACAGTTGTGGTTATAGTGCAGAGGTTTGGAGTCTTAACTGCGTTTCTTGCTTTAGTAAAAAGCAAGTATTGTCTCTCTGTAATGCCACGTGTTGTTATATTGCGTTTTTTGCATAGTATTGATTGTTTCTATAATTATGACATGATAGTAGTGGTATTAAGAGGTGGATCAAGTCAGGTAAGTCCCCACTGAAGACCCAGGTACCAAATGCACAGCCTGCCACTGACTCTAAAGCATGACAACTGATTTTTGTGAACTCTCTTCATACACCGAGTTCTTTGCAAAGCTGAGTATTACACTATATTAATGCTGATTAATGGTTACATGTATTAAGATTGGATTCAAACTAATAAAAGCAATGTTATCTGAAGGATATTGCTAAATGATATTATACATTACTAGATCCTACTACTAATAGCTGAAGCTGACCTAAGCTAAATTACATTGGTGAACTTTATGCACCCTATTATGCAAGAGGAGTCAAAACGTCATGCGGTCTCTCTGTTTTCTCTGCATAGCCAAGGTGTTTAACCACATAGACTTCAGATGTGTATCAATATCTTTGTCTGTCATTTACTGACATTTTCTAATGTGTTCCATACATGACTTCTGACTGAATTTTGCACAGTGCATGGTGCACCTGCACATGCCTCTTCTCTGGATGATTTTTTTGCACACTGTGCACAATGCACCTGCACTCACCAATAAACCGACCTTACTATTACTACTAAATCTTTTTTTACTGTTATTGCTGTTATTATTTATATAAAATATATTATTATATTTATATTTATTATCATTATATTATAAACCAAACCAGCTAAATTTGTCAACAGTAACAATAAACATTATAAATAGATTCTTAATGTGCCTACTTAACCTTCATGTCCGATAGCCATACAGAGAGTGTGAGAACTTTATATTATCAGTTGGACTTGAGCCTCTGTCTATACCAAGCCTTGTTATTGTGTTCACACTTTTGATCTTCATCTGTGTTGTGTCAGAGGTGGGTTCAAGAATTAGCTTTAAATCATAATGCTTGTCATCTGTGTTTTATTACAGTCACCTTACATAAGTTTGTCTCTTTGTGCTTTGAGGAATGGCCATAACCCTCGACAGAGTGTGTGGCTAAGCTGGCTGATTATACAGTGCATACACTCACACCCACCCACCCACACACACAAATAGTGTGAACTTGAATTTGAGAGAGTTGAAGCCACTCAGAGTTCAGGGTGGGCTTGTTTATCAGTTTTAAAGTGAATCCTCCATGGTCTTACTCAAAAAGTACCTCAGTCCTCCATACAGATAATGTTGATAAATAAATATGATCTATGCAAAGATTACAGCATTATTTTAAAGAAGTCAACATGCCATAAATTCACATTAGGTTAATTAACACCCCATCAAAACATACTGATGTGGGGCATGTGTGGAAAGTCACATGCTTCTGGGCCATGGCTATTTTTAAACATGGTCACAGCAGACACTCGTACTCTGCAAAGACAAAGAAATGAAGGTTTAATGTTGCAAAAATGTAGTTTTACTGCATGTCAGATTCACACTGAAGAATATTTCTGATTTTGAAAATACGATTCTGTGCAAGCATTAACAAAAAATAACGTTATAAAGAAATACTTCAATAATAAATCAAATGTTTGTCAAATGCACACCATCCACTCTAGTCAGATTCTAATGCTTAGAAGCCCATTATAGGAGATTTAGGATGTGTATAGTGGTGAATATAGGAGGTTTAATTGCTCTGCAGTGATGTAACCCAATGCACATCAATGTATATGAGAGACCATCGTCCTTCCTGTTACTGGTCTGTACATAAGCAATTTTAATATGTACCACCACTACAATAGGAGGAACGCCTACTAGTTCCTGCTACATCAACCTTCAGAAGTGATTGATTACTTGCTGCTTAATATTTCACATTTCTTACAATTTCTTGTTTTTCTTTGTCTAAACTGAGTTGTTTATGACAAATTGTCTAATTCAACAGAATTAGCAAATAAATTGTGTTTGGATATTGTACATAGGTAAGAAGGTACTGTAAGAAAATATTTAATATATTTGAATTATTGAATACACCCAAAACTCGATCCACATTTTCCTAAATAAGTAGAGTTGCAGGGTAGTTTTTTAAATATTAAACTTTGGTGTTTTTATATTTTAAAATCTCTTAATAATCAACCCTCAGTAGAGGTCTGGATATGTTTTAAAGTAAAAAACAAAATCCAGAATTTAATCTGAACTGACCTTGACCTGACTAATACAGAATTCTTTTTTTGAAGAAAACTGTAGATCCAAACTCAAAACTAAATTTCTCACAATTTTATTTTTTTTTTTACTTTACTTGGGTAGAACACAGAAAGGACAAATAACTCCAGATACTGTCCAGAAAAGTCCGTAATTCTACATAATGGCAAACAGGGCAGTATGGAGCAGGCAAAAACAAGGAGCAGACTGGATGAAGAGTGGACCAAAATCACACCAGAGCAGAGTGAGAGACTAGTGCTGTCCTGGGGCTGCAGATGGGCTGAAGGCATTCAGAGCAGAGGCCTGTACACTTCTTACTAATTGCTGACTGTTGTAACCTTCAGAAAATGTTGTTGTTGTAATCTTTTTCCATGCTACAGTCATTGTTGTTCTCTAATTTTTGATTAGTGTGTTTTCTGCAAAATAAAGTTTTTTTTTTAAATGCCTTAGTTATTTTGTGGAAAAGGTGTTCTGGTAGCATGTTATAGACACGACAAAAACTCCTTCAACTGTTAAACAGTGAAAATAACATTATTTCAGAATTGTACAATTGGTTATAAATTGTTCTCTAATTTTGATCTCAGTATAAATATCATATTTATATACCACTTAATGTAAAATTCATTGAGTAGCACTGAGCCAGAGCAATTTCAAATCTCCATGTCACAGCAGTCATTGTGGTCTACATGCTTGAATGCTATGGACTAGAACAGTCTCCAACTATTGATTGAGAACAGATCAAAGACCCAAATAACCCTAGCAAGAAAGCGGCTAAGCTAGCTGATCATACAGTGCATACACTCACACCCATACACACACATACACAGACACCCTCACACCCAAACACACCCAGTGTGAACTTGAATTCGACTGAGTGGAAACATCAAGTTCAGGGTTGTTTATTCATTTAAAAGTGAATCCTCCACTTTCTCACTCAAAAAGTACCTCAGTCCTTCACACATTTAATGTTAATAAATAGTTATGGTCTATGCAAGGGCTAAAATTTTAATTGCTTAAGATAAACAATTAGCAAGTTTGGTTTAAAGAAGTCAACTTTCCCTACATTCACATTGGGTTACTCAACACCCTTCACCCCCTCAATATATATTGATGTAGGGCATGTGTAGGAAGTCACATGCTTCTGGCCATGGCTATTTATAAACATGGCCACAGCAGACACCCAACACTGCAAAGAGAATAAAATAAAGGTTTTAATTTGCAAAAATGAACTGCATGTCAGATTCACACTGAATATTTCAGATTTTGAAAAAAGGTTTCCATGCAGGCATTAACAAATAATAACTTCTAAATTCTAAGGTGTTCATGCATCAATTAGAGCATTATGCTGCTTCTTCATCCTATAGTCCATCCTGGTGCCATTTTGTACACAGAAGTGTTATGTGCCACACAGGAACAAACAATTCTTGCTTCTCTTATTGCTCTTTGTCTCCCTTTCTTCAGGGCTTTCCTCATCTGCATGTGCAGGATCCAGTCATTGGTGCAGTAGGGGGATTTGCCGCACCACTCATGGAGGTGGGGGTGGAAAGTTCATGCTGTGATTAAAAACCCCTTTCTCTTACACCAGGAAGCTATAAAAGCACATGTAGTAAAGCGACACTGTCTTCTGTCTGTTACTAAAGCGCTCTATGTGTGTGTTTGTCCCCTTACAGGTTGGTAATGTCGGGAAATAAAAAGAAAAATGAATAATCAAGCGATCGTTCCGACTGTGCACATAAACAGCCCGTGAGTCGCTTGCTTGGGAATGGAGCACGTTAGGTCGGTTTCCGAGAAAACCAGTTGCGCACATTCTGTGCATATTGCCTAACCTTTGGTCAGGGTCTTCCTTTCTTTCCGGACCTGTAAACCTCGGCTAAGCCGTATTTAGCCTGCCTTGTCAGTTTCAATCCTTGTTGTACTTCAATGCAGTTGGACTGAAAGAGTGTGGCTGGCTGGCTATCTCTTCCCTGGTGTCACATCGTCCCTTTAAGACCCCGGCACTGCCCATCAAGCCCCCTTCGTAACATGGCTGTGCTGTTGGGTAAGGCTTACGCCTCAGCAGGTCAAGCTGCTGCATGCCTGCACACCATGGCGGTGTTAAAGCCAGCTGATGGCTGGGCAGACCATGGTTTGTGGACCTGGTAGCCCTTCTCGAACAGCCTCTCTGGGAGATACCTCTCAGACAGGGGTGCAAATGTTTACGCACACCCAGAGTTGTAGAGCCTCTGGCTGTGGCCCCTGAGGGTCGTATGCCGCTAGATAGCACCTGTTCATTGTATGGTTCGAACAGCACCGATTGGATTCAGTTAACTGCCTGGTTGGTTTAGTGCTGGAATTCCTTCAAGATCAGTTTGCCAAAGGGTTGGCTCTGTCCACCCTTAAAGTCTACGAGTCTGCCATTTCGGTGTATTATGCCCCCTTGGCAGGGCAATCACTTGGCAGAGACCCGCTGGTGACACGTTTTCTCCGCTAGAATGACGCAGCATCTCGTTCCCTCAGAAAAACCAGGGTTACATACGTAACCTGAATATGTTCTTGCTTATGTCCTTTTTCTTCCAGCAAACATAACAAAAACACCAGATGTTAATCCCTAAACCCTACACTTAACGTACATTATTTATACCCAATCATCTCACTGACCTATTGTCAATTAATTTAATTAGTTTCAAAATGTTTCTCTAACTGTTTAATTGTATTAACACTTTTCTATGTTCTGTTGTAAATAAAATATGGGTCTGAAATTTGCTAATCATTGCATTCTGTTTATTTATTTATTTATTTACTTTTTTTGAAATGTGGTTATATTTCTGATTTTTGAGCAGCTAAATTATGGCTGATGTGTAGTAGGGATGGTGTGACAAATAAAAGAAAGAAAGAGTCCACAATTTTAGATATTTATTTATTTATTGCTCTATTAAGAATTTAGGAAAGAAAAAAAAAATTAAGAAAAAAAATATATACACTCACTGGCCACTTTATTAGGTACACCTTACTAGTACCAGGTTGGACCCCCTTTTGCCTTCAGAACTGCCTTAATCCTTCGTGGCATAGATTCAACAAGGTACTGGAAACATTCCTCAGAGATTTTGGTCCATATTAACATGACGGCATCAAGCAGTTGCTGCAGATTTGACGGCTACACATTTGTCGGCTGCAAATCTCCCGTTCCACCACATCCCAAAGGTGCCCTATTGGATTGAGATCTGGTGACTGTTAAGGCCATTTGAGTACAGTGAACTCATTGTCATGTTCAAGAAACCAGTCTGAGATGATTTGCGGTTTATGACATGGCGTGTTATCCTGCTGGAAGTAGTCATCAGAAGATGGGTACACAGTGGTCATAAAGGGATGGACATGGTCAGCAACAATACTCATGTAGGCTGTGGCGTTGACACAATGCTCAATTGGTACTAATGGGCCCAAAGTGTGCCAAGAAAATATCCCCCACTCCATTACACCACCACCACCAGCCTGAACCTTGTTTTGGTGAGCCTGTGCGAATTGTAGCCTCAGTTTCCTGTTCTTAGCTGTCAGGAGTGGCACCCGGTGTGGTCTTCTGCTGCTGTAGCCCATCCGCCTCAAGGTTTGACGTGTTCAGAGATGCTCTTCTGCATACCTCGGTTGTAACGAGGGGTTATTTGAGTTACTGTTGCCTTTCTATTAGCTCAAACCAGTCTGGCCATTCTCCTCTGACCTCTGGCATCAACAAGGCATTTGCGCCCACAGAACTGCCACTCACTGGATATTTTATCTTCTTCCTAGAGATGGTTGTGCGTGAAAATCCCAGTAGATCAGCAGTTTCTGAAATACCCAGACCAGCCCGTCTGCCACCAACAACCATGCCATGTTCAAAGTCACTTAAATCACCTTTCTTCCCCATTCTGATGCTCGGTTTGAACTGCAGCAGATCGTCTTGACCATGTCTACATGCCTAAATGCATTGAGTTGCTGCCATGTGATTGGCTGATTAGAAATTTGTGTTAATGAGCAGTTGGACAGGTGTACCTAAAAAGGTGGCCGGTGAGTGTATATATATATATATATACACACACACAATTAAATGACCCAATTTAAATACACACTGCAAATTAACACTCCAGAGTACACATGATAAACACTACAAACAAAAATAAGAAAAAAAGAAGCACATGTAATATTGAAATGTAAATATATTTAGGCTTGTGATTAAATATTATATATATATTGTGTCATACAAATGAGCAAAAGCAATTATCCGAGAGAATATTTCAGGTAACTGATGCTATTCCGGACTGTTGGCTGATTTTTGACTCCTTTGTGAAGAAGGAATTTTAGGAAACAAGTTTGTTTTATTTTGAAGGAAGCTAATTGGTTTAAAAATCCTATCTTAAATTTGACTGGTCTTTCAACTGGGTTCTGAGTTAGTGGGTGGAGATTGTTATCTCTATCTAAATATCTGTGACTGACAGCTTACAGCTGAATCCTGGTAATATTTACACTTATACAATATCCTCTCATTCACTTTTTTACATTACATTACTTGAGATCTGTTGGTTTTTATACAGCGAGGGTCCAGAAGACATCAGAAGATCTAAAGCTGGATTTATACTGTAATAGTTTTCAGGCTGATTTTGTGACACACAAACTTTACACATCAGAAACAAACTGATTGTTTGCTGAGGTGAAATCTGAAGTCCTACAGCCCATAATGCAACACGCTGACCAGCAGATAATGAAGTGCCACTGTTCTGTTATGAGCTGTGCAGCGACTGGGGGATAAGAGGGACAAACTTATAATACAGATAAATTGAGTATATAGTTGGAAGCACAGTCTGCCCGCATTCTCCAGCATTATATGTAGCGAATTTAGCTCGCAAAGAAAAGGGAATATTTATAAGTAATTATAACGGGTTAGTTACTCCTAAATATTTAAATTAAGTTGAATTGACGGTAATGGAATTAACATTACACTTATTTGTCTGTTTGTCCGGCAAACAGACAGTATAATTTTATATTAATTCTATAAAAGAGGTATCTCCCTGGCCAAGAAAGACGTAACCCTCTTTTACTTTATACCGTAAATTAAATTAAATGAAATAGAGCATGTAGTTCAGCCCTGATGTTGCAGGAACTTCATTTATGGAACGTACTCAGAGATCATCACTTATGAAAAATACGGCGTTTAATGAATGAGACAAAAACAACATAAAACTAACTACACAAACAAACAAACAAAAGAAATAAAGAAAATTAAAATTAAAATAAAATAAAAAGAAAGTTGAAATTAGGAAAGGAGGAAGAGAAAGGAAAGGAAGAAGGAGATAGAGAAAGGAAAGGAAGAAGGAGATAAAGAAAGGAAAGGCCGCTTACTTCAAATGAATCACATCCTAACTGAGAAACGTCACGGAAATTTAAATTTGCCTTAATATTAAGGGGTTCAAACTTAACACGCATCTAAATGAGTTGGTAAACCGGTTACTTGCATTGACTTGTTGCACAAGAGTCCGGATGCGGTAGACAAAAGAATCTTGGACTAGTCAGTTAGGATGGAGTCAGATGTTCTCCCAGCTTCTCCTGAAGATCAGAGCAGATGGTGTTTTGAAGATAAAGCTTGCTGGAAGATCTCAAAGAGATTTGAGATCTAGTTCCGAAGAGTCGCTGCTGAGCTGTTCGAAGCGTCCGTTGGGTTCAAAGTGTTTTAAAGGTCCTGAACCCCACCCATCCTTGGGGGAATGGCCAATGCTATGGCCTGAAATTTTTGGAGGGAAAAACTTCCTTTGTTCATGCATCTGTGGGCATGGTTTCCGGGCTATACTTGCTTTTGGAGGACTTTAAAGTTTTATTCAAAGTGAATTAAGACGGTATGGTACATTTCATGATCAAATAAAATGCACCATTGTTTGAAAAATAAGGAAACAGATAATGTTGCGGTCATTTGGATACTAAACATGAAAAGGAATGACAGTATAAGGAAGTAAACTTACAGAGATCAGTAATTACTTGATGTTAATACAATGTTGTATTCTGATAAATAAAATGCACCCTTGTCAGGAAAGTAAAGAACAGATACTTCTAAGTCAATCAAGCCTTAAGAAGAGAAGAGACAACATTTAACACAGAGTTATATTGCTAAACATTTAGTAAACATAAATCTAAACATAGTAGAAGATACAAACAAGATGTATGTTTGTATCATGTGAAGTGGGACATTCTATTTATTATTTAATTAATAAAAGAATGCTCCCTTTTGGTGTGTGTGTGTGTGTGTCTGCATATGTGTGTGTGTCACAAACAGACGTACTGGGGCCGAGTTCCGAGAGTGAATTGTTTTATGGTCTGAGGGTCGCTGTGAATTCAACCAGAGAGACCAGGGGGGTTATCTGGCTTTCGGGGTGGTGTGTGTGTGTGTGTGAGTGTGTGTGTGTGTGTGTGTGTGTGTGTGTGTGTGTGTGTGTGTGTGTGTGTGTGTGTGTGTGTGTGTGTGTGTGTGAGGGTCAAACAGAATATCTGCAAAGGGGGTTATCTGTCTTGTGGTAAAATCCAAACGTTCTGGAGCCGGTTGTGTGTGTTTGTCACAAGCAGCCATGCTGGATTAAGTTTCGAGTTTGGATTGTTTCATGAGTTTTATGACTTTATTGTTTAATGGGTCCCGGTAAACTAAACAAGAGTTTAGGATTTGGTTCTGTTTAGTGTCTTTTCGGAGGGGGAGTGTGACACTTTACGGATATACCACCCCCTATGAATGTTTCACCTTTTGATTGAGATGTAGATGTCATAGGTTAAAAGGAATGCCTGGGACATGAAGTCTAAATGACCTGTGCCAGACGCTACGGCTGCATTTATAAATGAGTCACTGAAGTTTCTAGAAGCTTTAAACTAAAACCAGGTGGAAGTTGGTGATGCTGATGTTGGATAAACAGATACATTCTGTTCATTTCATGCTGCTGTAGATCACACTGAGATCCTCAGCATTGGAAGACCTACAGAAGGAGAGTAAATGATCAATAAATGATTATCCAGCAGAAGATCTTTTCCAGATCTGTTAGATTGAAGGAAACAGACCAGCTCTTCTCACCTGTCGTCAGCACCGGTGCATGTAAATTTAACACTAGCGTACTGAACCTCGTCCTCCCCAGAGGCAGAAGTGATTGCAGCAGAACTTCCAGCATCCCCGAGATCAACAGCACGCTGGCGTACAACTTTAGCATACAGGTCTTCATCCTGATTGGCCGAGGCTGAATCAGATGCAGCGTTGACTCTATTCACCGCTACATTTTCATAAAAATCCTGAGGTGGAGAGCATGAGATCACAGATCAGAATCAGAATCAGGTTTATTGGATAAGTGTGTTGACACACACACACACACACACACACACGAGGAATTTGGTTCCAGCTGTTAGTGACTCACAAATTACAGACATAAATAACACTATACATTCAGCTTGGACTTTACAAGACAAAACAGACGATGTGAGACAATATAGACAGTATGAGTACGAGAGACAGAGAGGTGGCAAACATCTAACTTTATATCACAGCACTGTTAAATTCTGGATTGTGATTGGTCAGAAGGTGTTGATTTATTAATAATAACAGCAGATCTTTTACTTGTTCTAATGTCAAGGCTGAATTTTGTCCTACAAATTTCAAGAGATTTTGAATGACTTTCCACAACATGTATGTAACTGCAAATGGACAAAAATATTCAACATGATGTTTAATAAAAATTATTGGTGAAAGAGAAATAAAACACGTGGGAATGTGCTGTTATTGGAAAAGAATCAACTTCAAGCAGGTAACAGTTCCTCTGCCTTATTACATTATACTGTTGTTTAATATACTGTGAAAGCAGCACATGACATACAAACACAAGTCAACAATTATCTGTACACTTTTTACCTCTTTTACACTTTGGTCAATTATTTTATTTTTCCTGCTGATAAACAAAAACAAAAACAATATTGAACAAAATATCAGCATTGAACAAAATCTGTTCACATTTTTATAACTGCAGTTTTAATCATGTAATAAATGATAAATGATCCTGTATTTTCTCACCTTTTACACAAGATGATGACACCAATAACACAAACACACACAACCCCAACAACCCCAACACCTGCATACACACCTACACTCTGATCTACTGTGTGGAAATATAATGTTATAATGAATCAGTGTTAAATATTATACAGTGTAATTCTGATTTATAGACTTATATCATCTCTCTTACTGGTTATAGTGATGGACACTGCAGCTGATCTCTCAGAGCCGAGTTTATTCTGAACCTCACAGTAGTACAGTCCACTCTGTAGAGCTCTGTAACTCTGTCCTGATCCTACAGGTGATGTTTCATTCTGCTTAAACCAGGTGTAGGTCTCCACAGGTGGGTTACTGTCACTGCTGCAGGTCAGAGTCACTGAACTTCCCTCCACTTTCTCACCAGAGGAACTGATGGACACTGAGATGTTCTTTGGAGGATCTAAAATGGTTTGGTAAATCAGAAGTACATCTATAATAGTTTTATCTTGCATTGGCTGTAAGAAAATCTTCAGCTTTAACTTACACAGAACATTCAGAGTTACACTGGTGGAGTTCTGATGCCCGACTTTATTACTGCACATGCACTTGTACTTTTCACTGTCTTCAGAACTGATTTTAGAGATGGTGAAGGTCTTTCCTTTCCCCACTGATGTTGTTCCATTAAACCAGGTGTAGTTCTCCACAGGTGGGTTTGCATCACTGCTGCAGGTCAGAGTCACTGAACTGCCCTCCACAATCTCACCAGAGGAACTGATAAAGACGTTCTTTGGAGGATCTAAAGAGTTCCATGATAAGAGTGAAGAAAGCAGTTTAGTGTCATAATGAATGGTTTTGTTATCTTTAATCAAGGCATTTAACCATTTTAGCACAAACCACTCATCAACTTCAAAATTATTTTGAGGATCTTTTTTTAATTAGGATAAATAATCCACACCTTCTCTAAAAACTGTTCTACCTTTTCTTTTACTGGTGAAAATGGGATTCAGTCTAAAGTTTTTTATCATATCAATATTTCCGAAATGCGTACAAAAAACTAAACATCCACAACTAACCCAAGTCATAACAAATCACACAGGTGTAAGATTATAATCCCATAATAATCTCATTTACATTTTTTTTAGGCAAAGCGTAACATGTGCTTCCTTCCATATAGGGACATTTCTAAAACACTCAACGTGGCTTAATGCAATAAGACAGCATTTTAAAAGACCAAACTCAGTAAACACATTAATAAAAAAGCAGATTATGTACAGACAAGCACATGAGTCCAGAATACGAATATAATTAAAGAATATAAATATCTACGAAAAAAATTACAGAATATACAGAATATAAATATAATTAGTTTAATTACAAGTTAAGCCTTTTTTCTACTACAGACAATTAAAGAAAAATCTTAACGTGGTTTAATGAAATAAGAGCATTTTTAAAAGACCAAAACTCAACCAAACTGTTTGTACACAATATGATTTATTATTAATGTGTTTACTGAGTTTAGTCTTTTAAAATCTCTGTATTATCACATTAAGCCATGTTAAGCTTTTTCACGTTAGGCGTTTTAGAACGTTCCTTCCATGTGAACTCCTGGACACTTGGTCAGGAATTTGTGTGGCATCTTCAAGTCTACACCATCAAGCAGCACAAAATACATTTACCTTCTCACTGAACTTGTTTTTACAAAATCATTAATCACACACTCAAAGTTACTGTAATTACTAAATGTAAAGTTACATCAAGGGTTCAGGTGAAGATGTTCAGTCTCTCCATAGTGTTTTGTTTAATAGATAAAACTTCAGCTGTGCATCAATATGAATCTGTATGCAGAACACGGTGTGTTTAGGAGGAAAGTACGTGTGGTAACAGAGTGTAAATGGAGGGTGGAGTCAGGAGAAGTGAGTGATGAGGATCCCACACCAGTACGTGTATGTTTTAGTTCATGAAAAGTGAAATGACGAGAATGAACATTAAGATTCCAGTTTGCCTTAAGCTCCGTTTCATTATTTTTATTGTGTATTGTTTTACTTTATTAAATACTGAGTTATAAGTAATAAAAAACTAAATAAAACTCACATCTGACACTGAGGTATTGAGCAGGAGATGGGAGATGTTTAGATCCTCTTACAGCACAGTTATAACTGCCTGCATCCTCACTGCTGACCCTCTGCAGGTGGAGTTTGTTGCTCTTGAAGGTGTTTGTGGTTAAATCATGTGTGTTTTTGTACCAGATGAATGTTGGATCAGTCAGACTGCAGGTGGTTTTACAGGTCAGAATGACTGATTCTCCCTCTGTCACTTCTGCAGGAGCGATCAGCTGAAGATCTTATACAATGAGAGAAACATTAAATCTGCATCAGTGAATTATCACCTGCTCATTTACCTCAATCACCCCACCTGTGTGTGTGTGTGTGTGTGTGTGTGTGTGTGTGTGTGTGTATGTGTGTGTGTGTGTGTGTGTGTGTGTGTGTGTGTGTGTGTGTGTGTGTGTGTGTGTGATGAAAGTAGTGGATCCTCACTGTTCTCGAGCTGGGGGACGTATAAAGGGACCCTGAAAAGACAGTGAGATGGAGAACTTTTGGCCCCAATTACTGCTGGTTCTCTCCCTTACTCTCTCACTCTAAACAAAGACGGCAGCAGCTGAGAGGATTCCTGCCAGACCCTCGCCGAAGGAGACTGTGACAGAGCCGTCTCAGAAATCACGACCAAAAGTACGGAGTCCGACCAGAGAACCTCTCCCCCAAATAAACACACGAGAAAATCCCCGAGTCTGGTGTCTGTGTTCTGCCCGTCGCTTTACTGTTTATTTATTACTTTTATTTATTTGTTTTATTTTAACGTTTGAAATTTTATTTGATGCTAATTAGAACATTGAGCAGACAATCTTCTGTAAATCACCTGAACTACAAGCAGAACATTTATCAGATCCACAAGTAAATTTGTGTCTGTGTTTGTAATTTGAGTGAATCAGAGTTTTGTGGTGTTTCATGAAAACAGTAATTCAGTAAAAACATGTTTGAGTTTTAATTCATCTGTTACAAAACTCCTGTAGCTAAAAGGAGATTATGGTCTGAGTGACACATGTAGAGAATAAGATGATTTTATTTACCTGTAACTCTGAGTGTAATTCCAGGTTCACCCTGAAATTTATCTTTAGTTGTTATGAATCTGAAGGTGAACTTGTGTTCATCTGATTTCTTCACATCACTCAGTCTGAGGGAGAAGTGATTCTGTTTATCTCCTAAATACTCCACTCTGCCTGAGTAACCTGATTCATTACGCAGATCAGTCGCTTCTACACCCTTAACTCGGTTTATTAACCAAAAATTCTTTATCACTGTACAATCTGTTGGATGTGTGTAAGTGGCCTCCATAACCACTGTAGATCCTTTTACAGCACAGAGATGTAGTTTGCTGTATTTCACACTCCATTGATTCCCAAGAGCTCCTGAAACATGACACATGAAAGAGGTGATTAGAGATCATTATCCTGAGCCCCATAAAACACTGAGTTATTTTACAGCTTCTCTTCTCTCCTCTGGAACTCCGGGGCAGAAAAATACAAACTATTCTTTACTACTGGAAGGAAACTGTGCAGGATTTAGACACAGGGGTGTCTTTATTATTATTATTATTATTATTAATATTATTATTATTATTATTATTATTATTATTATTTTTATTATTATTTTGTATATATGATTTGTTAATATTGAATTTCAGTCTCTGATCTAAAATCAGCACGAGCAACAACTCACTGACACTTTAATAAAACATTTACCACTGAATAATGTACAGAATACAAATATTTATTATATTTCTATTTCTACACTTTGTCTTTTTTGCATGAATAATCAAAATGTTATTTTTAAAAGGTAAATTGTGATTCTGACTATATAATATTAAGGTGGTTGAATATTTCATGTCTCTGGTGTGTGTTTGCTGTGATTTTTATGTAGATGTGCACTGATGCACGATAGCAGATGCAAGAAACTCATGCTCTGACTGCATTCGCTTTGTGGTGACTGGCGCTAATATGCTTATGTATGCACTAAACACTGCTGCAACTGGAGGAAGAGGGTGAATTCTGACAAGGACGAAAATGTAGCACTCACCTGAGATCATCAGGAGGAAGATCAGAAAAAATTGGAGCACCATTTTGAGGGACATCATTACTAAAGGTTCTAAAGAAAAATGTTTTAAATTAAAAAATTACTTGAAAAAGTCAAAAATAGCTTTTTTTAATTTGAGAAAAATAGAAGTTTTTTCTTACATATATTTCAGGTTTATGGAAGGAGTCTCCAGTATCATAGCTTTGTAACAGTCAGAGGTAAAGCTGTAAAATATTCAGGACAGAGGAGTTTACACCTATTTTTATAACTGACAGAGAGGGAAACCCCCCCCCCCCCCTCTCTCTCTCTCTCTCTCTCTCTCTCTCTCTCTCTCTCTCTCTCTCTCTCTCTCTCTCTCTCTCTCTGTCAATTACACAAAAAAGTGTAAACTCTTCTGTCATTAATAGCTGGTTTATTTATTTATTTATTTATTTATTTATTTATTTATTTATTTGTTTATTTATTTATTTTTAATTTAATTACATTTTATCAAGTGCACAGTTTGTGTTTTTTATTACTTTTTTAAATCACACTTTTATTAACCATGTTACTTTGAACACATCACAACAATCCAATACTCACAAACCACAAATAAAAAGCTGTTCATGAATTCACTGTTAACAAATTTACCATCATGTTCTAATTTCCATCATCTTAGAATTGTCATTAATGTACAGAAGCTTTAGACAATCAAAGCTATTGGATAAAAACAGAATAATAATCAGAAATATCTCAATTTTCTAATATTTTTTCTATTTTTTATTTATTTATATCGTTTCATAGATAAAAACAAAACAAGTCCAGTAGTGTTAGTTTATACTCATTGGCCTTCCACACTACATTACTATAGAACTCTCAACTTGCCAAATTGGCTTTCCACAATACATCACCACAGAGATAAATAATGACACCAGTGGCCTTCCATAGCCTCAGCTACACCGCTAGATGTTAAAGTTTCTTACTCCAGAACTCTCATTTATCAAAGTGTGTAGAACAATTTATAATTGTGTGTGGAAGAAACACCAGTACACACCCCAACACTGGTGTTTATCACACGTGTGTACACACAGATGTAACTATATACAGTCATCAATCCTACAGATTCTCTACATGACTCTGTTCCTGCACAAACACATTCATTTACATAAAACATCCATAAAATCACCATATACACTAAATAACTTCATTTCATGGATATATTTTATGTTTTGTAATGTTTATAATTTGTTGTAAATATGTTAATATCTAATCATGTAGTCACATTCAGAGTTTGTAATTTATTATAAAAACAGACACAGTCACAATATCATAATCATAATTTATTAGAATGTTGATGTTATAACTATTTTTCTCAGCACTGAGAGTCGATCAGTAAAATGTTTACAAGGGAAGTAAAGATTGTAAAAAGAAATCATTTACACTGAAAAAACAACACGGAACCTTTTTTATGTTCAGGAAAAGTAGAGATTAAACTAATGAGTAAATTTAATGACTACAAATATAATAAATAGTTTCTCACCGTGTTCCTCGACCTTCATGTACGACGACCAAACAGAGAGTAAAGAAAAGTGTGAGAGTTGAAGGTTGTTGCAGACGAGTTGTTGCTTTTTCCTCTTTCTCTGAATTTGTTGCTGCAACTAAGGAAGTGTTGTTTTCTACAGTAAACACATCGTGTCTGCATTGTGCATATAATTATTTTATCCTCTCAGTCCAGAAGTGTGAAAAGAAATGGAGAGGTGTTGAGTTAAGGCCACTGCATCTTCGACTGTGGAACTGAGGAAGTGAAACACACAGCATGGTCATCATCAAACTAAACACAAGTGTTGAGCATAGAGTCATGACTTTTATAAAAACGATCAGTTTAATGTTTATATTTGTTTTGATTGCCATATATAAGTTTATAATTAAGTTTATCTACACTTCATTGTATCATTGTTTCAGTATTGTCTTTGTTTTAAGTTGAAAGTTAAAATGCTGATTATTTGAGGAGCCTGTGGGCCTCTGAAGACAGAAACAGCAGATTTTTGCTCCTCAGGATGGAACACAGTGATTATCAAAGCAAAAAGAGGAAAGAAAACACAAAGGAGTCAAGTGAAAGGACAGTTTTATTTAAAGTTTAATAGTTTTCTGTAGCTTATTACTGAACTGAAGCTTATCAGTCCTGACTTCCTGAGTTTTTCCCCTTGTGTTCCCCTGTATTCCCCACTAGATGTCGCCATTGTGTCCCTCTGTCTCTCATTATTTTCCTACTGTTTCCACGTGTCTAATCACTCCCGTGTATATTGAAGCTTCACCTTTGTCTCTGATTTTCAGTCGTTTTTAGTGATTTTGTTGATGTTCTGGTGCCTGTTTTTCATGTCTCTTTTTCTCTGTCTCCAGCTTTTTTTCCTTGTTGTCCTGTGTGAGTCTTTGCTTATTGATTTCTGTTTTGTTTTGTTTTTTTCCTGAGAGGATTTTTCATGTTCTTTACATTTTTTCCTTTTCATGTTTTGAAATCGTTAATGCTATTTTCTCTTGCTGTGTTTTCTGAACATTCTAATTAAAGAATGGATTCTCCTAACTGTCCGAGTCTGTCTCTGTTTTTAGATTCACACCTCCCTTTGACAGACTGCTAGAACCCCGACCCTGATATTAACATTTACAGGAAATGTTTTTGTGGAAAATGTTTTTGTGGAAAGAGAATTGTAGGCAGTAGTACTACACAATATTTCTCCACAAAATAAACAAATAATTACAAAATGATAGAAAATAACAAATCATTGAAGTCACTTTTAAAATTAAATTTTGTATGTGTTATTTTAATGTTATGTAATTTTTATCTGACATGCTTTAATTAGATTTGCTGACCACTGTTAAACACTGATCATGCTTTATTACATTTTATTTTATGTTTTTGTAGAGACAATTAGAAAAATAAAAGCTGAACAGTACTCTAAAAGGGAACTGGGTTGTGATTTTCACACCTGGCAACCCACGGTATAATTTTCTGATATTGAGTGACACACAGCAGAGCATCTCTTGTAGGACAACTATTTGTTTAGGGGGCAAAATGAGTTTCACTCATTAAAACCTCAGTCATTTGCACTTCGGTTTCCCGCTTCGTTCCTCAGAAGAATGGACCTGAACTGAAAAGAGGAAACGCTCTACCTTGCGATAGATCCACAGCCGGGTGGCGCTTCAGATCCCATCAGGGAGCTTACCTGGGCTTCTCCACCGCCATCCGGCAGCCCAGTGGCTTTTCCAGGCACCTTCTCCGGGGATGCGGCCGAGTGTCATGGTTCCCTTCCGAGGGTTGCATTCCTCATCTCCAATGCGAGTAGGATATCAGCGACTATCCAAACAAGATCAAGAACGCCCCCTAGCTGCAGGGACATTCGGTGAATACACCCACCGATATCTCTCACTTGTCCATGCTTCCTGTCACATTAATTACCTCCACTCTGTCCATCTCAGTATCTGCACTAGTTGACTCCGGCTCCGTGGGGATCTTCATCTCCCAGGCGTGTGTAGCCTTCATCTCATCAACATCAGGAATCGAGAACTCCTAGCCATCAATCTGGTGCTTGAGGAATGGAAAAACTGGCTCAAGGGGGCAGCTCATCCATTCATGGTTATTACTGACCACAAGAACCTCCAGTACCTCCATTAAGCCAAGAGACTAAACACTTGAAAGTCATGGTGTGCCCTGTTCCTCACCCGGTTCCATTTCACCATTACATACCGGCCGGGCTCGAAGAAAGGGAAGGCAGATGCCCTCTCACATATGTATGAGTCGCTCGAACTGGAACCTATTCTACCACACGGGGAGGACAAATCCCCACAAGTTGTCTAGGCCGAACCTTCTTCGCCGATTCCGGTCAACCTGCCAAAAAGAAGATGGTACACGAGAACCTCGGCTCAGGTCATCCAGGGAGAAATCGAACGCTCCGTCTGCGCCAGATCAAAAACCTGCCGGCACCTGACCGTGGGCAAATTGGTCCCTCTGCCTGTCCTGCAACGACCATGGTCACACTTGGGGATTGATTTTGTGATGGACTTACCATAGTCGGAGGGATATACCTGCATCCTCGTGGTGGAAGAACAATTCTCCAAAGCCTGTCGCTTCATTCCCCTCCAAGTCCTCTTCCACCATGTATTTCAGAACTTCGGTATCCACGAGGAGACCACGGTTCCCAGTTCACCTCCTACATATCGGGAGCGTTCTTTCGGCTTCTTGCAGTGTCCATAAACCTGTCTTCCGGTTTCCATCCACAATCCAATAGAAAAACGGAACGGAAGATCCAGGAGTTGGGATGGCACTTGCGGTCTTATTGTTATGAAGACCAGACAGAGTGGAGTCGATTCCTTCCCAGAGCGGAGTATGCGCAGAACTCGCTGCATCAGGACAAAACCGGCCTCACACCCTTCCAGTGTGTGCTAGGGTTCCAACCTCCCCTGTTCCCATGGTCGGACGAACCGTCCCAAGTACCCGCGGTTGACTACTGGTTCAGGGAGAGTGTAAGGGTGTGGAAGTCAGCATATACCCAGCTACGGAGGGCCCTAAGGGAGACACTGAGACATGCCGATGCACGGCGGCTGGTAACCCCGGCCAACCAGCCCAGGGATTTGGCATGGCTATCCACCAGGGACCTAAGACTCTGGCTTCCCTGCCGTAAATTGAGCCCCAGGTGCATAGGACCCTTTAGGATTATAAGGCGCATAAATGAGTCGGCCTATCAGTTGGAGCTCCCCCCCAGTATCTGATTCACCCAACCTTCCATGTGTTGCTCCCCAAGCCATACATGCCGCTGACCGCCCGTCGCCCGGGTGAGACTGTGGATCCTCCTCCGCTGGAGATCTTGGACCAACCAATGTGATTCGGGAAGTGCTGGACTCCCGCCGTCGGGAAAGATTGTGGAATACCTGGTGGACTTGGAGGGTTATGGTCCGGATGAACGCTCTTGGGTGGCCCGGCAGGATATCCTGGACCCGGCGCTCCTGGAGGAGTTCCATGCCGCGCACCCGCTTCGTCCCGCACCCTGATGCCGTGGCCAACCCAAGCCGCGAGTCTGGGCGACATTCCCCGACACACCGCACACACTTAGTAATTCCCTGTCGTACTAAATACCTGCACCTAGCGCTCATTCCCGTGCCAGGCTATTTAAGCTCCGCTCAATACCTGAATCAATGTCCATTCTACAGGTTATGCTGGCGAACATTCTAGGACTAATCTACACTCGGATTTCTAACCTTTCCAATGGATTACTCTTGCTCCGTGGACTCTACGTTCCCAAGAATTACTGGCATTACGGGTTACGTTATATGTTTGTTGGGACTTTCTTTTGCTACTGGTTTCACTCATTAAAACTTTGGTTTCCCGCTTTGTTACTCGTGCCTAACAACATCACTCACCTAGTAAAATGTACATGTTTGGTCTAATATCTCTTCCCTAACATTCTGCTTATCTCACCCTTTGCTTACTTGAGTGCTCTGATCGTGCACTTTTGTACACATCTATGCACCAGATCATCCCCCACAATATTCACACCTTTTCTTAAAATCTCTTTCTGGGTTTTTCCTATGTCTGCATATCATCCTTTGTTTTGTTTTGTTTGTTTTGAGTACACTTTGTATAGAAACATGTAGTTTTTTTTCTAGTTTTATAAACCAGGGATTTAGTTTTAACACACCAGCTCTTTTCTCCAAATATTTTTCATATTTTTCTTATGCCAAAATACTTCTTTATATGGAATACCCTGTCTTACTCTGCCTGCTTAAGCTCATGCTCTAATAAAAACATCTTACTTCCTGTGTGTTTGGGACATTGTACATCTTATACAATTTCTTGCAACTATTCTCCCACGTTCTTTATTATCTAACAGTGTGTTGTGCCTATTACCCTATTATTCTTCTCAATTTTTGTTTTTTTTATTTTCATATAATTTTATTTGATTTTTCTACTTAAGTTTATACTTCTGCTTTAAATATATATGCATATACACTCACCAGCCACTTTATTAGGTACACATTACTAGTAACGGGTTGGACCCCCTTTTGCCTTCAGAACTGCCTTAACCTGTTGCCTTTGACACAGATCTTGGGACACACAGCTGAAATGCCCTACCTTATTTTAAATGTTAACAGTTCCTGATAAAAGTGGGTGTCAGGCGAGAACGGAGGCAGAAGCTGAAGTGAAAGCAAAACAGTGTTTAATAACACAAACAGGCAGTGCCAACACAAAATACCTGCGTGAGCAGGGATAATCCAGAAAATCAGAGTCCGAGTCAAACGGCACGTAGCGGGGTTGAGCAGCCGCGAACACACCGGCACACACGCGGACGGGCATGAACATGCAATAACGGACAGCGAGTGTGTGTGAGTGAGCGGTTTATATGGAAGCCGGGAGTGATTGCGTGATGCGCTTCAGCTGTGCATGATTTGTGCTGCGAGCTTGGGAGCACGCAGCGGCAATGACAGTCTCTGACGGAGGTGTGGCAGGTGGATTCCTGACAGTGGGCTTCATACACAATTGAAATATCTCTAAAAAGAAGACACTTTGAGCTTTACTGTCCATTATTCAGTGTTGATATTGTTCAAAAAAAGAACAAGTTATAGATGATTAAGTACTGTAGAAAAATAATTGCTTTCCCTTTCCCTTCATATATAAATACATGAAATCTATCCTATGGCAATCCTGAAAATCCTGAAAAGCCACATGTCTCATGAGTTTATATTTTAAATTGAATGAAGATATCATAAAAAATGAGATTCCTACAAACATTTATCTGAGACTATGTCTGTTTCGCTCCCCACCCAAATTTTAGGACTCACAGCTGAAAAAACTTACCTAAATTTAAATGTTAACAATTCCTGATAAAAATGTGCTACATACACAATTTAAATATCTTTGGAAACAAGACACTTTGAGCTTTACTGTTAATCATCAAAGTTGATATTGCTCAAAAAGATTTTAAGTTATAGATGATGAAGTGCCATAGATATACATTTCCTGCATAGAACATTATTTGTATTTAATATATAAATACATGAAATCAGTCACCTGGAGCAATACAGAAAAGTACTGGGTTGAAAGCCACATATCTCATGAGTTTCTATTTCAAATTCTATGAAGATTTTCATAACAAATGAGATTCCTACAAACATTTATCTGAGACTATGTCTGATTGTTTTCTTCCTCCCCCTGTTTGAGAGACACCTGCTAAACTCAGGTGATCATTCATACTCTGTTCATACAGTCTGCATATTAATGAATGATTGACCATTAAAGGCTTTTGTTCTACATGTTTGGGGCGATTTATATTGATTTAGCATTCATATTGATGGCCAGGTAGCCAGACAAGCTATTGTTCTACAGTCATGGCCATTCATATTGATGTCTGGCCATTCCATTCTCAACAATACACACACAAACACACACACACACACACACACACATACACACATACACACATACACACACACACACACACACACACACACACACACACACACACACACACACTCACACACACAAACTTACTTTTCAAGCATTTCTCTTATAAAAACAAACAGGCAATAAAACC
Organism: Silurus aristotelis; assembly: GCF_946808225.1. Classification (NCBI taxonomy): domain Eukaryota; kingdom Metazoa; phylum Chordata; class Actinopteri; order Siluriformes; family Siluridae; genus Silurus; species Silurus aristotelis. Next base: position 2,142,250 of record NC_139593.1, read on the forward strand.
AATGAAATCATATATGGTCAGGAATCCCCCTGCCACGCCCCCTTCAGTGGCTGTCATACCTCGGTGTGTCAGGGAAAGCCCTGCTCCTTCGCTCAGGCGTACCCTGCCCACACGGAGCTCATTGCAATCGGGCTTCATTCCGAACACCTGTGACTCATTCCAAGTCTCATCACACCGCCTATAAAAACCCCACATTCACCTAGACTGTTTGTCTGTTATTGTATGTTCGTGTGTGTCTGTGCAGGTTAATGGTGGTGTGCTTCTTCGCATATGCTTCTCGCGCTACGTACCTTCTCATCCCGGACTCCTCGCTCTCTCCACGGTAGCGTTTACCTTCCCCAGCGCACCACGGACTACTGATGCTTCTCCGTCGCTGCCTCCGCGCCGCGCTTCCTCCATCACGCACCGTGGATATTATTTACGGACTGCCTTTTGCCGAATTATCACGTTTTCCTCGGGTGTTTTGTGTTGGCTCTGCCTTTGGTTTAATAAACACGCTTACTTCTATTCCGGCTTCCATCTCCATATCCGCCGCGTAACATATAAAGCTATAAGGGGAGATTTATTGTAACTTACAGATGTAGATCTCCAGGTCTCTGTTGTTACTTCGCCCCCCCAAAATATTTTCCACATCGCTGTTTTTGTGCAAATCTCAGATAAAACAACTTATTTGATTGTCCATTTTTTTCATTGTTTTCTTTTTCTTTTTTGTAAACAAAGTCCAGTTAGCACGAGCTATAAACAGCTGTTTATGTTGACCTTAAAACTGCATCACTTCCTGGTTCGTCACTGCTTCTTCGCTGCTTCAGCCAGTAATAGTTTGTAAAGAGTAATTAAACTAAGTTTCACACACGTGGATAAAATAAAATCCTCCCATATATCGTTAGAATCCTGCACCTTTTGGCTACATTGTCCATCAGTCATTTTGTTTCCATAATGCTACTGGCTGGAAATAAAAGGTTTGAAATGAGAGGCGGTGCATAAAAAAACATGGCGACACCTGCAGAGAGAGGAGACTCCACCCAAGATTTATACTCTTTTACTTTTTTATTATAATTTTTTTTTACTTTTTTGTGGTCTCAACCGTTTTGTAACACTATATTCTACCAGCCATATTTGTTTTTTTGTCACCAAGATGACATTTTTTATGTAAAAGTTATTCGGAAATATATTAACACAAACACCAGCCAAAGTTCTGTGACGTAAACAAAGGAATAAACATCTAAATTTCAACACTATTGTTTGTTTGTAGCAGAAATGCTTTACCGCATGTTGTTCACTGGACCCTTATATTTCCTAATAAACCAGGATTAGCAGCAGTGGATGTGGGTTTTTTTTATGCATGTTGTTGTTGTGTACTGCTCACACAAATTCAGCAAATACATTCGTTATACGTTTTCCATTGAAAAACAGTGATCTGAAATCGCTGATTGAGACTTAGAGCTTTAGAATGATGTATCGTTAGTCATGGTTTCTGTTCTCCCTATTTATTGAATCTATTGCTAAACATTAACACCTGAGAACAATTGGCTATTAGTTGCATTCACGCAACCACAAAGCCTAAGAGGTTAATCCTTCGTGGCATAGATTCAACAAGGTACTGGAAACATTCCTCAGAGATTTTGGTCCATATTAACATGATAGCGTCTCGCAGTTGCTGCAGATTTGTCGGCTGCACATCCATGATGCGAATCTCCCGTTCCACCACATCCTAAAGGTGCTCTATTGGATTGACATCTGTTGACTGTGGAGGCCATTTGAGTACAGTGAACTCATTGTCATGTTCAAGAAACCAGTCTGAGATGATTTGCGCTTTATGACATGGCGCGTTATCCTGCCGGAAGTAGTCATCAGAAGATGGCTACACTGTGGTCATAAAGGGATGGACATGGTCAGCAACAATACTCAGGTAGGCTGTGGCATTGACACGGTGCCCAACTGGTACTAATGGGCCCAAAGTGTGCCAAGAAAATATCAACCACACCATTACCCCACCACCACCAGCCTGAACCATTGATACAAGGCAGGATGGATCCATGCTTTCATGTTGTTGACGCCAAATTCCGGCCCTACTATCCGAATGTGGCAGCAGAAATCGAGACTCATCAGACCAGGCAATGGTTTTCCAATCTTCTATTGTCCAATTTTTTGTGAGCCTGTGCAAATTGTAGCCTCAGTTTCCTGTTCTTAGCTGTCAGGAGTGGCACCCGGTGTGGTCTTCTGCTGCTGTAGCCCATCCGCCTCAAGGTTTGACGTGTTCAGAGATGCTCTTCTGCATACCTAGGTTGTAACGAGTGGTTATTTGAGTTACTGTTGCCTTTTTATCAGCTCGAACCAGTCTGGCCATTCTCCTCTGACCTCTGGCATCAACAAGGCATTTGCGCCCACAGAACTGCCGCTCACTGGATACTTTCTCTTTTGCGGATCATTCTCTGTAAACCCTAGAGATGGTTGTACGTGAAAATCCCAGTAGATCAGCAGTTTCTGAAATACTCGTCTGGCACCAACAACCATGCAATGTTCAAAGTCACTTAAATCACCTTTCATCCCCATTCTGACGCTCGGTTTGAACTGCAGCAGATCGTCTTGACCATGTATACATGCCTAACTGCATTGAGTTGCTGCCATGTGATTGGCTGATTAGAAATTTGCGTTAAAGAGCAGTTGGACAGGTGTACCTAAAAAGCTGAATAATGTTTATGTGTATTATGCGGATTTAAACTAATATAAGCAATGTTATATGTGATCTGAAGCACATTAGCATATGGTTTGTGCTCTGACATGCACTGTTAACTGTGGGACCTCATAAAGACAGGTGTGTGCATCTCCAAATCATCTCCAGTCATCTGAATTTACTACAGGTGGCCTCCATTCAAGTTTGCAAAGATTTAAAACAAAAGTATTTTACGTTGTCATTATGAGGTTTTGTTTGTAGAATTTTAAGGAAAATAAAGAGTGTAATTCATTTTGAAATAAGGCTGTAACATAATGTGGAAAAAGTGAAATGCTGTGAATACTTTCCAGATGTGGCTCCAGCGGTTAAGGCGCTGGGTTGCCGATCGGAAGGTCTGGGGTTCAAGCCCAGGTATCACCAGGCTGCCACTCTTGAGCAAGGCCCTTAACCCTCTATGCTCCGGGGGTCCCTTACGAGGGAAATATCAAGGTCAGTGACGTCGGAGTGACGTGGGGCCGCCTTCCCGTGGGCTCACCACCTGCAGGAGGGACCATAAGGGACGGTGCTGTGAGGATTGGGCAGCAGTCGAAGGCGGGGGCCTGCTTGGACTGCTGCCCCCGCGACCCGAATTACGGATAAGCGGGAGAAAATGAATGAATGAATGAACTTTCCAGATGAACTGTATATTTATTTGGAGTTCATTTTCAACCAGCATGTTCATGAAGCTTTGGCTAGTTTAAGTAACTGTACTGTGATTTATAAATATATATATTTACTAAAGCTTGTAAATCAAAATATACTAAAACATAAAAAAAAAACACGGGGTTATAATTGTGTTTATAGCAATTAACAGGCACACACACACACACACACACACACACACACACACACACACAGACACACACACATACGCTGCCTACAATTTAAATAATGTTAATACATCATAAAGTTCTTTAGTAATATTAGCTGGCTAGCTTGTTGCTAACAAAACACAGACAACCAATAAGTAAGAAGAATTAAATATTTTGGGTGGTAACACTAACTCCACTACATCTTATTACCCTGTCACTCAATATTATAATGCAATATTTACAGTCAGATTTTTAGTTGAGTTTCAATAATTTTCCTCACTTCAAATATTTCCAACAAAAATTGATCATTGATAAATAAAAACAGCTATAAAATGATGAAAGCTGCTTTAACTGGCTGTAAGTTGCTGATGTTTCTGGTGTAAAGGGACGATTCAGGTTCTTCACTTCAGTGAGGAGTTTTCTCTGTTCATCAGCTGTTTCAGGACCCATTTTCTTCATTATGTTCCTGAAAGTCTGTGGGACAAAAAAGACACAGGAACATCATAAATTTGTGTTGAAATAGAACTCACTCACATTTTCAGATGAAAGGAAGTCATAAGACCAGACCTAAGAATAGGTGCATTTACATGTAGCATTGGAATTGATTTAAAAGTCCAGTCCGAATGAAAATGCTCCATGTAAACACCTGAATCCGAATAAAAAAGCCCAAACCGAATGTAATTGTAATGGGTTTGAGAGGGGTGGGATAAACCTGTCTATAAACCAAACAAAATACAAATTCTGCCATGTAAACACATTAAACCGATTAGTGCCATCGATAAGACCAATTGCTTGAGACACAAAATGCGCTTCCTTAAATCTCCATGCGATTTTGGAAGCCTCCTGTTCACCTGGCATCTAAATCAGATCTCGTATCAGCTCATTCTCTTGCAGAATTTGTAGATGAACGTTTTAACTGTGCTCTTGAGAACAAATTAATTTGGCACAACAAGGATTTTGACAAAAAGGTGTACATGTAAACGTGGCTAATGGTTTTCAATGAAACAAAAAATCCCAGCCATAAAGATTAAGTACAACAAAGCACACATGATATTAATATATTAATACCAATGAATTTTAAATGTTGATCTCTAATGAATGTATCCAGTCTAAAGATCCACCATATAGAACACAAGCAGAGAAAAGATGATGATGATCAGGTGATCAGGAATGTCTCTGTTCTCAGTCATGCTCTCATCACTGACTCCCTCTGTCTCATCCACGTTAACCCCAGACTTCTTACTGACTTCTGCCTGCTCAGTGTGACCTTCATAAACTAGTCTACATCTGTGGTGTGAGAGAGACAGGAAATGATACACCAGTGGATTAAAAAAGCAGCACAATGACAGAAAACAGTGCAGTGAGAAAAAGAAACAATAAACATATCACCAAATACATTAAAACTAAAGTAACGAGTCTGATTTAAAAATGTTAGAAGTAGAAGTACAGATATTTGTGTAAAAATGTGATGAGTGAAAGTAAAAAGTTGAAGTAAAGAACTGATTCCAAAATTTCTTCTACTGAAGAAGAGTTAAAAAGTATTTGTACTTCTTTGCTTTCCACATCTGCTCCTGACCTTCTGATCACTAACACAAATCTGGAAATCTAAAGTCACCTGAAGAGATTTGACCAGAGTCTATATCACCCACATACTGTAGGTCTCAGTGCAGGATTATTCCCAAGCAGTGTGGGAGACGGCCAAGAGATATGTTCCAGGTAGTAAAGGAGCAATGCCTACTGTAGAAATCATGAAGAAAAGCAGGAACAATGACACCTAGTGATTTAAAAGATTTATAATCACACACTTGATATCACCCAAATGAGGATGAGGTTCCCCTTTTGAGTCTAGTTCCTCTCAAGGTTTCTTCCTCGTACCATACAAAAGGGAGTTTTTTCTTGCCACAGTCGCCCCAGACTTCTTCAACAGTCGAGCCAAAAAGATAAACAAATGCAAAAGTAAGCTCCCAATGGTCAGCCTCTTTTATTTCAGGATTACAGGAGAAAAACATGAG
>NC_139593.1:2152786-2163573 GCF_946808225.1 Silurus aristotelis
TTGTTCATGTGTCTTTCCCAGTATGTGTATTTACTCCTTTATTTGTGCTTCATATTCACCAAGTAGCTCATCTTATATATTGTTATTCTGAGAGGTTTTTCGTTCATTTCCACAGTTCATGTTGATGGTTTCATGGTTTTGATCTTATTTTCATTTTCTCATTTCATGTATTAGATTTTGCCTCATATTGCTGTTTGCTCATCACCAGACATTTGCTAAGATTCTGTATTTGATTTCACTCAATGATTTGGATGATCTGCCTGTTTCTCTAATAAATGCTCTTATCTGTATTGCAGCTGCTCTTGTTTTTTATGCTTTCAGTGTGAAGTCAAACACACAACACTACATATAAACATGACAATATATTACTCTTTAATTTGTTTTAAATGTATGAGAGGAGTCTCCAGTGTCGGAATCGTCAGGAGAAAAGCTGAGATTTTCAGGACAGGGGTGTTTACCACCTTTTGTGTTGTGGTATCTGAAATTCAACTCGTTTTCTGTACGGTTGGAATGTTGGCCAAATGTTTCTATTTAAATGCATGAGTAGGCCATAGTGTTTATATTAGAGTCAGGACAATGAGAATTTAGTGGGTGTACATGTTGTTTCTGTAATCTGTACAAAGTCAACGTATGGAACAAGGTTAAAGGTTGTATGTCGTTAGGAGGGGAGTCCTTGATGCTTATCTTTTCCTGGAAAATGAACTCTGTTACTTCTGTTATACATTAAGCTGTTGGAAATAACAACCCCTCTAAATAAGGTGGATTGAAGACGGAGATCGAGAGAGCGATTTCCATTGGCATTGAAACCTCTCCGGGCAATCCCGCATGCTCGTCTTAAGATGCTGAACTTTTCGGTAATAAACCTTTTTTTAATATACAAGAAAGAGAGTGTCTCTGCAGAGATTTTTTCCTTCATCACCACCAAATAAACAACAAACTTGGCATCACGAACAGGATGAAATAAACAACAGTGTCTAATTACCTTCAGGAAGAAAAGAGATGCTGTTGAGGAATCGACTGTTTATAGCAGGTTTAATTTCTATTCTTTTTTGCTGTTAGCATGTTAAAGGCACTGTTTTAAAAAGGTGAATATTTAAGACTATTTAAGAATCATGTTTCTAATTTACTGATTATCATTAGTTTAGTATTCACACCTTTCTTAACCAGTTACTGAGATTTTAATTAATCACAAAATAGTAATGTGTCCAAACTTTTAATCAGTGCTGTACTTCTGTATGATGATAGAAAACTGGCAAGCAGAAGGTAGAAGAAAGAGCATCACAGCTTGAGCTAGCTAGCCTCATAAATTGTGTGTGAAATAGTGCTAGCATTTAGCAGATCTGATGTACTGGCTGGTTAGCAACTGTTCAAACACATTTTTGCAATTGCTAGTTAAACTTTAATACAATAGATAAAATATAATTACCTAAATAATATCACTAAGCTATAGCTTATAGGCAGAGCAGACAATGGCATAGGGCCTCAGGCTTGGAGGAGGAGCCTCCATAACCGCGACCAACCTATACACCAGTTCACTAATTAATACAGTAGGCATGTAAGGGTACACAAAATTCAAGATTCGGTGCGTACCTCTGTTTTTAACTCATAGTTCAGTTAGATTTCCTACAGTTTGGGGGAAGAAATGCAAAACATAAAATTGCTTGTATTTTATTTTTTTATTCCTTTGTGAAGTTTCCAGACTTAAAAATTCCTGTAATTTTGCAACCCTAGATACGACTTATTTTATTAAAGTGTATAGAACAATTACTAATTCTGTGTGGAAGAACCACTGGTTATATCTACATATACATATATACAGTCATCAACCCCACATGTTCTCCCCACAGCTCTGTCCACACACAGCCACATCCACTTATTAGAGAATTGAGTACATTTGATAACTAATAAAAATAATAAAATACATAAATAGTAAATAAGTAAATAGTTTCTTACCGTGCCTATTCAACCCCTTATGTCTGACGGCCAAACAGAGAATAAAGAAAAGCATGAGAGATGAAGATGTGTGAGGTTAAGGCGTTTTTTCACACACTGCAATGAAAAGCTTTGAGTAATTACTAGATGCTGCATTTTTCTACAGCAATTTTGTAAATATTTTAAAATATTTAAAAGTAAATATTCTGGTATTTGATACGCCACCAGGCATACAGTTAAAAAAAGGAAAAAAAAAACTTTCTGAATGCACTCTATGCAAAGCTTTGGCTTGTTAAATTAAACAAAGCAGATTTATTTATTTATTTATTTATTTATTTATTTATTTATTTATTTATTTATTTATTTATTTATTTATTTATTTATGTTTACAGATCTGCATATTTAAAATATTCATTCCTTAGCTTAATATTACTGTTTAGTCTTGTATTTAATCGCACCAGAATCGGTGATTCACTTGTCCTTTTATTTGAGGATTAATTTAAAGAAAATGGGGGAAAGTGTTTCTTGTGTGCCGGTCATTCCTCTGTGCCCCCAGGAGTTCAGCTCATTAACTGCCAGATGTGTTGTTTCATGAAACAGTAATCTTCAGCAAGTGCTTCCCTTGGCTTCTGCCTGGTAATTTAGCAGATAGGGGGCTTGCTACCACTCAGGAGGCACCAAGAGTGGCCACAGGGCACCACCTAAGCTGCTCTGGGTGTACCAGAGATCAGTTTTAAAAGACTGCTTCTCTTAAGAGATTATCTGGAAATGCCTGCTGGACGTATCTCAATGTGTCCCACTCACTATTGAGACTCAGGTTCAGGCTGCTCACCGTCAACAAGGTTGTGTCTCAAATCAGGTTCGGAGACTGGTTTGTCACAATAGATCTGAAGGACACTTATTTCCACATATCTATCCTTCCTTCACACAGGAAGTTCCTGAGGTTTGCTTTCGGGATCGAAGCTTACCACTATCGGGTCCTCCCGTTCGGCCTTGAACTCTCAACTCGCACCTCTTCAAAGTGTATGAATTCAGCTCTAGCCCCCCTGAGACTCTGGGGCTTTGGCATACTTAATTATATCAATGATTGATTGATATTGGCTCAATCAGAGCACAAGCGACCCAGCATTAAGATGTTATTCTCGCCCACATGAAGGAACTGGGGTTAAGACTGAACAGCAAGAAAAGTGTGCTTTCTTCAGATCAGAGAACCACTTATCTAGGAGTAGTGTGTGATTCTCCTGCACAGGTCGAGTCTATCCTAATGGCCACCAAGAGAGTAAGAGAAGGTGACAGGACATTAGGCCCCTAACCCTAACATGTTAGTATATCAAATTTGGTTGGTGAGACTTTAATAATACACTTATGACTGTATAATAATGTAAAATTATTTATTTTAGATATTTGAATGATATTCATTTTATAGAGTTAATAAAACATTTCTACACTTTTTGTTTTGCAAGAATAATATACATTTTACAACCCCAATTCCAAAACATTGGGGACGGTGTGTAAAATGTACATTAAACAGAATGTAATGTGATTGTCAGATAGATTTGCACTGTAAGCAGGAATGAAAGCAGAAGCAGATGCAAGTGGTGGGTAAGAAAGTTTATAATAAATTTGCAGATTGTCCAAATCAGCATGCAGGGACAATAACATTAAACAGGAAAAGTTAGTGAAGTGCATGAACAAGGCAAAACTAGAATATGAACAAGAAATGAAAGTGACTTCAAAAACCAGGAAACATGAACAGAAACGACTGGACGAGTTACATCACAAATTCAAGACCAAAATTAAGGGTTTTAATATATAAAGACATAATAAACATGAAAACAAACACACCTGTAAATAAAAACACATGAACATAAGGACCAATAACAAGACTGGGGTGGAGACATTATAATAAAAACAAAAGGCACGAGACAGAGACCAAAACAAAATCTAAATGTCGAACCAAATCAGAGCTTTGTAACAGTCAGAGTTGAAGCTGTAAAATATTCATGACAGAAGAGTTTACACTTTTTTATGTCATTAATTTTTACAGCTGTTTATTTTTGTCTTTTATGTAACCATGTGACATTGAATTTATCACAAGAATCACAAATTAACAAACCACATAATAAAAACCCGTTCATCAATTCTCATTAATGGCCCAGAATCACTAGATAATCAAAGCTGAGATCAGAATAGTATTTTATTATATATTAACTCATTCTTTCTGAGCCTCAAAGACAAAATTAAACCAATAACAGTGTTATCATGTACATCTAAATAAAGCTATTGACCTTTATGACCTTCCAAATTACTACACCACAGATTCACCAAATGACATCAAATGTCACTTTTCATACTACAGTACCAGCAAATTGGCCCCATTTGTTTTCCACACTATACTGCAATAGTACTATCCAATTGTCCTTCCACACTATTGTATATTGCAATAGAAATTCTAACTTGCCTAATTGGCTTTCCACATTGCATCACTACAGAGGTACCTAATGAACACAGTGGCCTTCCATAGCCACAGCAGCAATGCCAGCTGTTAGGACTTTCACTTTCTGATTCCAGAACTCTCATTTATCAAAGTGTGTAGAACAATTTGTAATTGTGTGTGGAAGAAACACCAGTACACACTCCAACACCAGTGTTTATCACACGTGTGTACACACAGATGTAACTATATACAGTCATCAATCCTACAGATTCTCTACATGACTGTTCATGCACAGCCACACCCAGGCATAAGTGAATTACTGAGTAAAAACATAAATAATAGTTTCTTACCGTGACTACTCGACCCTCATTAGCTTGAACAAACATTTCAGACTAAAAAACTCTGCTACAGTGTCAATACTTCTGGATTCTGTGAAGGCCTTCAGCTCACTGGTGGGATGGGTCAGTGAGCCGGGAAAACAGGAACATCCTCTGCTTCCTCTCAGCTGTGGAGTCTACAGTGTGTTCATGATAGAACTGCTGGCAGCTGGAGGCCATCAGCACACACAGAGAAGCCAATAAAGTGTTCGGTAAGAAGCTTAAACTGCACTGAAGTTACATCTGGATTGGTGATCATTGTGTTCTTTCCTGCATATTGATTTTTTATTTTTTTTGGGGGGGGGGCGGTGTGTGTGTGTGTGTGTGTGTGTGTGGGGGGGGGTTATATATATATGTGTGTGTGTGTGTGTGTGTGTGTGTGTGTGTGTGTGTGTGTGTGTGTGTGTGTGTGTGTGTGTGTGTGTGTGTGTGTGTCTGCGCTACTTCTTTTACCTGAACTCATCTTGAGTGATGTTCATTTCCACATCATTTCTGGATTTCATGACTGAGCTTTAAAATAAACTTGATCATTTCAGATGATAATGAAGCTTCTTCTCTGTGATATTTGTGTTATTCTCTCAAGTGACTTTTACCTTTAATGAACTACAATAAATATAAATGAGACACTCCACACATATTATAGCAAAAAGAGGCAGAAAAAACACAAAGGAGCACAGTGACAGGACATTTTTATTCAATATTTAAGATATCAGTAGGTTATTGCTAAACTGAAGCTTCTCAGTTTCTGACTAATTCTTTAAAAAAAAATTTCAGATGAAATGGACCTTGTGGGAAAAAAAAAAAAAGCTACAAAATATTACTCAGAATGAATAATTAGCATAAAATGGACAATTAACTACAGTAATTTAGAAAATAGAAAGACTTACTTCTCTCTTAGTGGACTAGAGTCACTTTTGAACTACATTAAATCTTTTGGGATTTTGTTCTTTAAAATTATTGTACATTTTAAAATGTCCACATGCTTTAATTTTATTAACAACTTGTTTTTAACACTTACTATTCTCATCTGTTATTTAATCTGTATTTTGAGGAAAAGTGAAAACAAAAAAAAAAAAGCTGAACATTGTTATACAAAAGACTGAGGTGGATTTTTACACATCAGATATATGCTATTTAGAAAATTTTACTCCTGTATGATATTTCAGTTCTGTTTTTATCTTCCAAACAGCCACAGCAGCCTGCAGCAGGATACTATACAATTACAGATGCACTTCACCCTTCTAACCAACAGGTGTCACTATCACACACTGAGATGAAATGATTGATGATTGATTGATGAATGATTTTTTTTTATCCAGTACATTTTCGAAAATTTTTAATTACATTAAGGCAAATAAACAGATTTCATGACACATTCTTTTTTATGCAGGTCACTATTAATATGCATTACTTCTACTTGGACAATGTGTAGTTATGAATATTTAAATTGTTCATGCTGATTATAGCCTGCAGGAAAAAATAAACTGTTTTTGTGCCTGGCTGTTCTGGTGATGATCGGAGCTCTTTAGCGCCGACCAAAGGCAACAGTTCAAAGAGAGAGTGGGCTGATTGTGTGGGGTCCAAAGTGATTTTCTATTTCTCCACTCTAGATGAGTGGAGATCTTTGAGATTGGGCAGTGCTCACCAATAATACTCTCAGAAGTCCTGACTCTTGATGTCTGATTTGGTAGCTGAACCAAACCAGACAGTTATAGATCTACACAGGACAGAATAAATGATTGCTGAGTAGAATTGTTTCAGCAGCTCCTGTGGCAGGTTGAATTTCCTCAGTTGGCAAAGGAAGTACAACCTCTGCTGGGCCTTTTTATCAATGGAGTCAATGTTATTGTCCAACTTCAGGTCCTGAGAAATGGTGGTACCCAGAAACTTGAATGACTCCACTGTTGTTACAGTGCTGTTCATGATGGTGTGTGGGGGGAGTGCTGGGGGATTTTTTCTGAAGTCCACGATCATCTCCACTGATTTGAATGTGTTGAGCTCCAGGTTGTGGTGGTTGCACCAGGCAGCCAGCTCTTTAACCTCCTGTCTGTAAGCAGGCTTGTCTCCATCCTGGATGAGGCCGAAGACTGTAGTGTCATCAGCAAACTGATGTCATAGGACACGTCAACCAATAAACAAGCAGAGAAACTATGCATAGGCTATGCTACTACACAACTGTATGCTGTACAGTACATGTACTCAGTATAAATTTGATACAGTGAACTGTATATCTACGAACTTACACAAAATGTATCTCGCTATATGCTCGCACATTTTATCTGTGTGTGTTTAAAGTGTGTGGGAGGAGGTTTTATTAAACAATAATGGTTAAACAATAAAAAAAAAGCATGTTTGGGGTGGCGTACAATTATTACAGTTTTTTGTTTATCGCGCGTGGTTTTGGAACATAACCACCACGATAAACAAGTGATTACTTAGCAGAGTCTGACTGAGTTTTTTGTATATTGTAAAAATCAGGAGTCCTACAATTGAACCTTGTGGTACTCCATATTTAACGTGTATTAACCTGATAGTTATCCATTGAAATCTACAAAATGGTAATTATCAAACAGGTAGGATTTAAAACAGCTTAATGCCTGTCCCTTAATGCCGAATACATTTTTCATATACCTGATTTGTTGTTAATTCAGCTACTGTCCTAAAAAGGAACCTGAGATTGTTATTGTTATTTTCTATGAGTTTGCTCCGATGTTCAGCTCTAGCAGCGTTTAGCGCCTGTCTGTAGCTGAGCATACTGTCTTTACGCAATTCTAAATACCTCCAATTTAGTTTTCCTTCATTTTCTCTACAGATTGAATTAACACACCAGAGTACACATGATTAACACTATATATTTAGATTTCTCTAAAGGTTACAAATAAATAAAGACACAACAAAAAACTGCAACAAATATATATAATTTAAAAATAAAAAATATTTAAAAAGAATTTTAGGAAACAAGGTTTTTATTTTGAAGGAAGCTAATTGGTTTCTTAAATTTGATTGGTCTTTCAACTGGGTTCTGATTTCGTGGGCAGAGATTGTTATCTCCATCTAAATATCTGTGACTGACAGCTTACAGTTGAATCCTGGTAATATTTACACTTATACAAAATCCTCTCATTAACATTTTTACATTACATTAATTGAGATCTGTTGGTTTTTATACAGCGAGGGTCCAGAAGACATCAGAAGATCTAAATCAGAATTTACACTGTGATGATTTTTCAGGCTGATTTTGTGACACACAAACTTTACACATCAGAAACAAACTGATTGTTCGCTGAGGTGAAATCTGAAGTCCTACAACCCATAATGCATCATGCTGACCAGCAGATGATGAAGTGCCACTGTTCTGTTATGAGCTGCATTTATAAATGAGTCACTGAAGTTTCTAGAAGCTTTAAATTAAAACCAGGTGGAAGTTGGCGATGCTGATGTTGGATAAACAGGTAAATCTTGTTCATTTCATGTTGCTGTAGATCACACTGAGATCCTCAGCATTGGAGGACCTACAGAAAGAGAGTAAATTATCACATCAAGATCCAGCAGAAGATCTTTTCCAGATCTGTTAGATTGAAGGAAACAGACCAGCTCTTCTCACCTGCCATCAGCACCAGTGCATGTAAATTTAACACTAGCGTACTGAACCTCGTCCTCCCCAGAGGCAGAAGTGATTGCAGCAGAATTTCCAGCATCCCCGAGATCAACAGCACGCTGGCGTACAACTTTAGCATACAGGTCTTCATCCTGATTGGCCGAGGCTGAATCAGATGCAGCGTTGTCTCTATTTACTGCTACATTTTCATAAAAATCCTGAGGTGGAGAGCATGAGATCACAGATCAAAATCAGAATCAGGTTTATTGGCCAAGTGTGTTGACACACACACACACACACACACACACACACACACACACACACACACACACACACACACGAGGAATTTGGTTCCAGCTGTTAGTGACTCACAAATTACCGACATAAATAACACTATACATTCAGCTTGGACTTTACAAGACAAAACAGACGATGTGAGACAATATAGACAGTATGAGTACGAGAGACAGAGAGGTGGCAAACATCTAACTTTATATCACAGCACTGTTAAATTCTGGATTGTGATTGGTCAGAAGGTGTTGATTTATTAATAATAACAGCAGATCTTTTACTTGTTCTAATGTCAAGGCTGAATTTTGTCCAACTTATTTTAAAAGAGAAAAAAGTGATAGATTTTTAATGAATTTCCACAACATGTATGTAACTGCAAATGGACAAAAATGTTTATCATGATGTTTGATAAAAAAATAAAATAAAATAAAATACGTGGGAATGTGCTGTTATTGGAAAAGAATCAACTTCAAGCAGGTAACAGTTCCTCTGCCTTATTACATTATACTGTTGTTTAATATACTGTGAAAGCAGCACATGACATACACACACAAGTCAACAATTATCTGTACACTTTTTTACCTCTTTTACACTTTGGTCAATTCTTTTATTTTTCCTGCTGATAAACAAAAACAAAAACAATATTGAACAAAATATCAGCATTGAACAAAATCTGTTCACATTTTTATAACTGCAGTTTTAATCATGTAATAAATGATAAATGATCCTGTATTTTCTCACCTTTTACACAAGATGATGACACCAATAACACAAACACACACAACCCCAACACCTGCATACACACCTACACTCTGATCTACTGTGTGGAAATATAATGTTATAATGAACCAGTGTTAAATATTATACAGTGTAATTCTGATTTATAGATTTATATCATCTCTCTTACTGGTTATAGTGATGGACACTGCAGCTGATCTCTCAGAGCCGAGTTTATTCTGAACCTCACAGTAGTACAGTCCACTCTGTAGAGCTCTGTAACTCTGTCCTGATCCTACACGTGATGCTTCATTCTGCTTAAACCAGGTGTAGTTCTCCACAGGTGGGTTACCGTCACTGCTGAGTCAAGGAACTTCCCTCCACTTTCTCACCAGAGGGACTGATAGACACTGAGATGTTCTTTGGAGGATCTAAAATGGTTTGGTAAATCAGAAGTACATCTATAATAGTTTTATCTTGCATTGGCTGTAAGAAAATCTTCAGCTTTAACTTACACAGAACATTTAGAGTTACACTGGTGGAGTTCTGATGCCCGACTTTATTACTGCACATGCACTTGTACTTTTCACTGTCTTCAGAACTGATTTTAGAGATGGTGAAGGTCTTTCCTTTTCCCACTGATGTTGTTCTATTAAACCAGGTGTAGTTCTCCACAGGTGGGTTTGCATCACTGCTGCAGGTCAGATTCACTGAACTGCCCTCCACAATCTCACCAGAGAGACTGATAAAGACGTTCTTTGGAGGATCTAAAGAGTTCCATGATAAGAGTGAAGAAAGCAGTTCAGTTTCATAATTAATGGTTTTGTTATCTTTCATCAAGGCATTTAACCATTTTAGCACAAACCACTCATCAACTTCAAAAATTATTTTGAGGATCTTTTTTTTATTACGATAAATAATTTACACCTTCTCTAAAAGGTGAAAAAAAGGTGATCCCACACCAGTACGTGTATGTTTTAGTTCATGAAAAGTGAAATCACGAGAATGAACATTAAGATTCCAGTTTGCTTTAAGCTCCGTTTCATTATTTTTATTTTGTATTGTTTTACTTTATTAAATACTGAGTTATAAGTAATAAAAATCTAAATAAAACTCACATCTGACACTGAGGTATTGAGCAGGAGATGGGAGATGTTCAGATCCTCTTACAGCACAGTTATAACTGCCTGCATCCTCACTGCTGACCCTCTGCAGGTGGAGTTTGTTGCTCTTGAAGGTGTTTGTGGTTAAATCATGTGTGTTTTTGTACCAGATGAATGTTGGATCAGTCAGACTGCAGGTGGTTTTACAGGTCAGAATGACTGATTCTCCCTCTGTCACTTCTGCAGGAGCGATCAGCTGAAGATCTTATACAATGAGAGAAACATTAAATCTGCATCAGTGAATTATCACCTGCTCATTTACCTCAATCACC
>NC_139593.1:2163773-2221773 GCF_946808225.1 Silurus aristotelis
ACTCGTTTCTAATCCTGTCCATCGTCGTCACTCCTAATAAACATCTCACATTTTTTAATCATTATTATATTAAAGCAATTCATTCAGATTTAAGTTTTACTAGTTCCATTGTGGGCAAACACTACCATATGTTTTTTTTTTCTGAGACATGGAAAGACAGCTGACTGCAGCTTTTTAAACTGTTGCTGTAGATTCAGGCGGCTTACAGACAAGCATGAGTGGCTCATGTCATTGTAACTGATATGTGAGACAGAGAATTTCTGAGAATGCCTCCATTCCTGAGAGCACTCTTTAACAAATCTGCATCATAAAGTGGATTGGCACTTTACCTTCTTGTGAACTTGTGAAATAAACATGATCATTTTTCCAAGATTACAATAAGTATCCAATCATAAATCTACATGCAGAACACAGTGTGTTGACAGGAAGAAAATGTGTGTAGAAAAAGGGGTTTGGTTAAGTATCGGTTTTTGAATGGAGGGCGGAGCCAGGAGATGTAAGTGGTAATTGTGTAATTACTGTGTGTAATTTTACTAACGAGTTCTGTTGTTTGGTAAACGGAAATGAGGACAAAAGAAAAGATGAGATACTTTGAGAGAGAAAGAGAGAACTAAAGCAACTCCTTAGATGAATACAAAGGCAGAGGATATTAAGGTATGTTAGAAAACCACGTGGTGAAAGATGTGTTACATTCAATTAAAAAAAGCTCTTCAGCCTAATGGTAAAGCGTAAGCCAAAGTAACACAACTAACATTATGACCCAGTCTCAGGATTATGTCAAAGTCTGTACACTACACAATGTAAGCTTTAACTTACACAGAACATTCAGAGTTACACTGGTGGAGTTCTGTGAGAGTTCTGTGAGACAGCAGGCGGCTTACAGACAAGCATGAGTGGCTCATGTCATTGTAACTGATATGTGAGACAGAGAATTTCTGAGAATGCCTCCATTCCTGAGAGCACTCTTTAACTCTTTAACTCTTTTTGTTTGGTAAACGGAAATGAGGACAAAAGAAAAGATGAGATACTTTGAGAGAGAAAGAGAGAACTAAAGCAACTCCTTAGATGAATACAAAGGCAGAGGATATTAAGGTATGTTAGAAAACCACGTGGTGAAAGATGTGTTACATTCAATTAAAAAAGGCTCTTTAGCCTAATGGTAACGCGTAAGCCAAAGTAACACAACTAACATTATGACCCAGTCTCAGGATTATGTCAAAGTCTGTACACTACACGATGTTACCCATCAGCCCTTGCACATCACATGCTTGTCACACGTCACTAATTATACACACCTGTTTCTCTTTGCCAGATTTAACAGGAAAATAAACCAGGATAAACATTTCAGGATTTATTGATCAACTGTACCCATTACATTTTGAAGGCAACAGCATAGATATTTCAACTGTTCCTTAATTGTACTTTAGGATTAGGAGCCATAGGTGAAAGTCCAGCATAATTCTCAATCTATCATCTTGGACCTCAGGCTACTGTGCCCCAACCCAATACCCCCATACCCTCAGGAGGGTTACACTTAGTATCCACTGTGGTTGCTTATGCTGTTGGTTTTCATAGTTTTGGGTTTTAATTTGCACTTAATAAAATAATCTGAACTTTCAGACACTTTCCCAGTGTGCAGTTTGTCACTGAATTACAGCAGTACCTCCATTCCTTCTTCTATGCTTCATTTTTTTTTTACACTATTGCTTTATATAGTTTTTTATATTACGTTATACAATAGACTGCATAAGAAAAAAAATAAAAAAACTCACATCTGATACTGAGGTATTGAGCAGGAGATGGGAGATGTTCAGATCCTCTTACAGCACAGTTATAACTGCCTGCATCCTCACTGCTGACCCTCTGCAGGTGGAGTTCGTTGCTCTTGAAGGTGTTTGTGGTTAAATCTTGCCCGTTTTTGGACCAGATGAATGTTGGATCAGTCAGACTGAAGGAGGTGTTGCAGGTCAGAGTGACTGGTTCTCCCTCTGTCACTTCTGCAGGAGCGATCACCCGGAGATCTAAGACAATTAGAGAAGGATTACAATTTTAAAGTTGTAATGAATCCAATAAAGCATTTACTTTAAAAACTCTAATCCTTCAAATGTTTTTTTTTCTAGCTAATAATTTTCTTATTAATTTTAATATAGTTTTACAACTCTGGAAGTTATTATTATTATTATTATTATTATTATTATTATTATTATTATTATTATTTTTTATTTTTTATTTTTTTTACCAAACTCTGACTGATCGTATTCATCAGAGAAAACACTTTGTTCTTTATTTTATTTTCTAGACAATGGTTAATCAAGTACATGTTTGAGATTTGTATTATCTTCTGCTGCTTGTGTAACCTCAGGCAGCGTAACACAATCAGAAGAAAGCACTATTTTCCCACTTCTGCACACATGAGCTCACAGACACTGATGATTGTTTAGTATTTTTGTAATAGATATGGAAAACAGTGTGTGCCCACTTTCTAGTTTTGCGTTATACATAGAGTTATTAGCTGCTGCTCTACAGTAAAACAACAGTAAAATCAATGTGTGTAAGCAGTGTGTGAACTGTAGACAGAAACTGTACAGGAACCAGTCTCAGATATCTAAACCCCAAGCTCTAATTCAGGCAGACCACCACCTTCTGCCCCCAACTCCTCATCCACTACAGGATATTTGGAATTAGGAATATATGAGGAATGCTAAAAAAAAATGTGGGTCTAATGAAAGGTCTGGTACATCAAATAATCAAAAACAATAACAATAGTGGGCTTAGAGGCAAATACATGAAACCCTCATCATGTCATCTGGTTTTCTCTGTGTTTTTATTACCCAATCAAACGTAATAATTTGTTCTGTCATTTAAATCCATCACCTTCTCCCAAATGTTCCTTTTTTCTACTCAATTTGTTATTAAACTAATATTTTTTCTTCATTAAATGTTGTTATACAATAAACCTAAAAGAATAAATGAATAAAACTCACATCTGACACTGAGGTTATGAGCAGGAGATGGGAGATGTTCAGATCCTCTTACAGCACAGTTATAACTGCCTGCATCCTCACTGCTGACCCTCTGCAGGTGGAGTTCGTTGCTCTTGAAGGTGTTTGTGGTTAAATCTTGCACGTTTTTGGACCAGATGAATGTTTGATCAGTCAGACTGAAGGAGGTTTTGCAGGTCAGAATGACTGGTTCTCCCTCTGTCACTTCTGCAGGAGCGATCACCCGGAGATCTAAGACAATTAGAGAAGGATTACAATTTTAAAGTTGTAATGAATCCAATAAAGCATTTACTTTTAAAACTCTAATCCTTCAAATGTTTTTTATTTTATTTTTTTTTTTCTAGCTAATAATTTTCTTTTTAATTTTAATATACTTTTACAACTCTGGAGTGTTTTTATTTTTTTTTTACCAACCCCTAACGGATCGTATCCATCAGAGAAAACACTTTGTTCTTTATTTTATTTTCTGGACAATGGTTAATCAAGTACATGTTTGAGATTTGTATTAACCTAGTACAATTCCTTTAACAATAAAAAAAAAGAAATGCCAACCAATGACATTTCCAGAAAACGAATAAAAACACAATACTAATGTAATGTCCATGAATTATAGTTCCTGTAAGAGGAGCTTTCCATCAGGATTCATTGCAGATCCTGTAATAAATGATTCATCATCACTGCTGCAGGTCAGAGTCACTGAACTGCCCTCCACAATCTCTGCAGAGGGACTGGCAGACACCGAGACCTTCTTTATAGGAGCTAAAGAGAAGACAAATGTATTTATTTGTCACATTTATATTACAACATAGTAAAATTGTTTCTTCACCCAGGGGGTTAAGGGTCTTGCTCATACAGGGGCTTGAGCCCTCAACCTTCTGATCAGTAACCCCGAGCCTTAACTGTTCAACTACCACTTCCCCATTATTATTATTATTATTATTATTATTATTATTATTATTATTATTATTATTATTATTATTATTATTATTATTATTATTATTATTGTTGTTGTTGTTGTTTGTGACATCATGCAAGCTACAACAAACTGCATGTATATATTTATGTTTTGTTCTTCAATTTGCTTTTATTTTTCCGAGCAAATCTCCCAGATCAGATAAATATTATTATAAACTACACATCTCAACTTCTACATCAACAAAGTAGAAGCAAAATCATTTCCTGTTCATAAATATTTTGGGACAACAATTGATTAGAATTAAGAAAAAAATAATTATTCAAAAAACAACAATGTTACCAGTGAATACGACTTTCATCAGAACAGATATTAAATTCAGAAGCAATTATATTAGTTTCCTAAATTTGATCTATTCCCACTTCAACTCATTCCAATTCCGAAGGTTTCATTGAAGAAACAAGTCGCACAAAGAACCTGTTTCATCTCTCAACAACAAAATTCACACACAGCCATTCTGATATTCATGTACATTTTGTGGACACTAACATGTTCATTTCTGAGGCATGGGGAGACTGACTGCCTTTTTTCCAAACTTCTGCTGCTTGTGTAACCTCAGGCAGCGTAACACAATCAGAAGAAAGCACTATTTTCCCACTTCTGCACACATGAGCTCACAGACACTGATGATTGTTTAGTATTTTTGTAATAGATATGGAAAACAGTGTGTGCCCACTTTCTTGTTTTGCGTTATACATAGAGTTATTAGCTGCTGCTCTACAGTAAAACAACAGTAAAATCAATGTGTGTAAGCAGTGTGTGAACTGTAGACAGAAACTGTACAGGAACCAGTCTCAGATATCTAAACCCCAAGCTCTAATTCAGGCAGACCACCACCTTCTGCCCCCAACTCCTCATCCACTACAGGATATTTGGAATTAGGAATATATGAGGAATGCTAAAAAAATGTGTGTCTAATGAAAGGTCTGGTACATCAAATAATCAAAAACAATAACAATAGTGGGTTTAGAGGCAAATACATGAATCCCTCATCATGTCATCTGGTTTTCTCTGTGTTTTTATTACCCAATCAAACGTAATAATTTGTTCTGTCATTTAAATCCATCACCTTCTCCCAAATGTTCCTTTTTTCTACTTACATTTTTACTCACATGACTTTTCAATAGTTTTTCCTTCATTAAATGTTAAGTTATGAATAGACCTAAAAGAAGAAGGTAAATAAAACTCACATCTGACACTGAGGTATTGAGCAGGAGATGGGAGATGTTCAGATCCTCTTACAGCACAGTTATAACTGCCTGTATCCTCACTGCTGACCCTCTGCAGGTGGAGTTTGTTGCTCTTGAAGGTGTTTGTGGTTAAATCATGTGTGTTTTTGTACCAGATGAATGTTGGATCAGTCAGACTGCAGGTGGTTTTACAGGTCAGAATGACTGATTCTCCCTCTGTCACTTCTGCAGGAGCGATCAGCTGAAGATCTTATACAATGAGAGAAACATTACATTTGAAAAGTTCTTCTGAACACAGTAAAGCATCTTCTTTTATAACTCTGCTCTCTCAAAGTGTTTTAGTATCCAATGAAGTTATTATCAGTTTTAAAAACTTTATATCATTAAGCAGTGAATGTTTCAGAAACACTTATTAATCAGGTACAAACCTCTGAAACCTCTTTCAGAAAAAAATGATTCATTTCAACATTTCAAACCAAACGCTATTTACTGTCATTTAGGAAATGATACCACAAACATCCTCTATAAATGAGACTGTTAAACGTGTAAGATTTAAAGGTGAAGGACGACATGCAGACACACCTAGAAATACCACCAGCCTTGATTTGCGTAAAAAAAACAACAACAAGAAAAACAGATGAGAATCAGCAGCAAGGATTTCTTCAGACTATGGGCACAAACGATTAACTCCAGGAGCATAGACACACAGGGAGGAGCCATTAACCAAAGAACAATTTATTAAGAAACTATAAGGCATGCATGAAATTTACAGAAGAACATGCACTGAAATGCAGCAGCAACTAAGAACCATCTTATTTACATATTTTCACTGATTGCATCAGAAACTCAAAGTTATGCGAAGACCTTCTGGATGAAACCCATTAGTCAAAATATTATTCATAATATACAAGAATATTTATTAGATAAAGATAATGATTTCAATTTCCTACAGTCTTTTGAAAGAGATCTTTCCGGAATTCAGATATAAACTCAGCTGATTGTCCTATTTTGCTAAACGAAACGTTTTGTTGATTGAATCTAGAACTAAAATAGAAACTGTCTGATATGAAGCGCAAACACTGTTAACAAATAACACTGTAACTGTGCTTTTAAATGAAGCCACACTCAATCAGTTTCTGTAAAGATGCTCTGCAAAGGTCTTCATCCTTAAAAGCTTTTTGCACATTTTTTACATTCCAATCTTAGAAAGTTTGTGGAATTTTTGGTTTGACATGTTTTCTAAATGCAGTGAAAATTATTATTTATATGCACACAATTTATATACAACTGAGAGAGTGACCCAGATATTTTGAAGCCACTGTATATAGAAACTAAGATGATTTTATTTACCTGTAACTCTGAGTGTAATTTCAGGATGACCCTGATATCCTCCTCCAGATGTTATGAATCTGAAGGTGAACTTGTGTTCATCTGATTTCTTCACATCACTCAGTCTGAGGGAGAAGTGATTCTGTTTATCTCCTAAATACTCCACTCTGTCTGAGTAACCTGGTTCATTACGCAGATCAGTCGCTTCTACACCCGGAGCTGGGTTTATTACCCAAAACCTGTTATTCACTGTAACACGTGTTGGATGTGTGTAAGTGGCCTCCATAACCACTGTAGATCCTTTTACAGCACAGAGATGATGTTTGCTGTATTCCACACTCCATTCAGACTCAAGAGCTCCTGAAACATGACACATGAAAGAGGTGATTAGAGATCATTATCCTGAGCCCCATAAAACACTGAGTTATTTTACAGCTTCTCTTCTCTCCTCTGGAACTCCGGGGCAGAAAAATACAAACTATTCTTTACTACTGGAAGGAAACTGTGCAGGATTGAGACACAGGGGTGTGTTCTGGATTCAGAGCTTTTTTTGTTATTATTTACATTATCATCCGTTATTCCCGTGTCACTGACAGACCACAGTATTATATCCTGGTGTTCAGGTTTTGGTAAACATATAAAATATTTCTGCAGTTATTTCATTAACTGAGATTATTTATAAAAAAGTTTATAACTATTTACTTACTCATGATTGTGTCTTATGCACATTTATCTTGTGGAATTCTGACTCAGAGAGGATCAGTGTTAAATCCATGGAATGCCATTTAGGACCAATATGAAGTACAAAAATGATGATACAGTAATTAGATATGAATATTATCCCGTTTTAAATGCATGTTGTTGTTTTTATTCTTCTCAGATCACTGATTGTCAGGCTGCAGACGGGGGCGTGGCAGGGTGAATCCCTGACAGCTACAGAGGGGGACGTGGCAGGGTGAATCCCTGACAGCTACAGAGGGGGGCGTGGCAGGGTGAATCCCTGACAGCTACAGAGGGGGACGTGGCAGGGTGAATCCCTGACAGCTACAGAGGGGGGCGTGGCAGGGTGAATCCCTGACAGCTACAGAGGGGGGCGTGGCAGGGTGAATCCCTGACAGCTACAGAGGGGGGCGTGGCAGGGTGAATCCCTGACACTGATGGACACATACTTTACCCAAGTCCTATTTTATCTTCTGCCTAATAACGAGTGTGCAATATAAAAAATGTTGCAGTAAGAAATATCATAATTACATCTAAGAGCCTTTTTGCAGGAAAATTAGTGATACTGAAGACTATTATTAGATTTACTTTGATCTTTATTCATTTCTCATTATTATACCACCATGTAAAAGTGGGGACATGGTCGAGTGCTGGTTTTGGATTGGGGGATGGAGACGGAGGAATTAAGTGCTCAGGATCGCACACCTACACTATATTGCCAAAAGTATTGGGACACCTGATCTTTCCTGCTATATGTGGTTCTTTTCCAAACTGTTACCACAAATCTGGAGGCACTTAATAGTACAGGGTGATTTAACTTGGAAACCCAAAACTGTTCCAGCATGGCGATGCCCCTGTGCACAAAGTGAGCTCCTTGAAGATCTGGATTTCATGCTTTGGAGAGGAAGATCTTGTCGCTATAAAGCTCTGATCTCAGTTCTACTGAACACCTTTGGGATGAATGTGAACGCTGACTGCACCCCAGGTCTCCTCACCTACATCACTACCTGCCTTTCATAACACACTTGTGGCTGATGAACACAAATGTCCATAACCACACTCCAAAATCTAGTGGAACATCTTCCCAGAAGAGTGGAGGGAATTAGAAGAGGTGAATTGGGATTAATGTGGAATGCGATGCTCAAAAATCACATACTGCACTTATGAGCAGGTGACCCAATACTTTTTGAAATATAGTGTATAGAAAAAGAGACTCAAGAGCCTTGAGAGAGAAAGAGAAATAAAGAGAGAAGAAAACACAGACGTCTATGTGTGCATTTGCAAGCGTTCCGTAATATAAAGGTTATTTCATAGACTATAGATATTTTGGTTACGTGAACCATTTTCCCATTTTCGCTTCCCACTAACTCTCTGCTCGTTATTAAGATTTTTTTATTCGAAAGGTTTTCTGGCTTTAATGTTATATCCTGTTATATTTGAAAAGTTGATATAATTGAAATCCCTGATTATTGTAAGGTATAAAATGGAGCAGGTGAAGAAAAAGCCCAGAAAATCCATGTAAATCAACAGTCTAAACAAAATGTGAGAAATTTATTAAAAATAATGACATAACATTTTATTTTAAGTCTCCAAATCTGAAAACAGCAGTGTGAGAATTTCCCCTAAAATGTTTAAAATCGATATAATTGGCATTTTTTCTTAACTTCTTCTTCTTTCGGCTTCTCCCATTAGGGGTCGCCACAGCGGATCATCTAAACATCAAGTCTAAACAGTAATTAATTAATTTATTTATTTACTGTACCCAGTGTGGGGTATAATGAGTGTGATAATGTGAACGTGTGACTCACCGGTAATCACAAGAAGAAAGATCAGACAAAGTAGAGAAGCCATTTTAAAGGACATCATTCTTCTATAAGGAATCTATAGGTAACTAAAAACAAATAAATAAATTAATAAAATTACACCAAGAACAAAACCCTTATACGAGCAACTGCAGGTGAACTGACATTCCTTTAAACAAAACTTCTTTGTGGTTTATATTTTTTGTTATTTTGTGTTTGATTAACTTTGATTAACAATTACAACATAAATTGTAACTGTAAACACAAATGTTGGCAAATTGCTATAAGAAATAAAAACACAGAGATATGTGAATATATTATTTACAGAAATCAATAAAAATAATCAAATTTAACGAATCTGAGAGGCAAAAAGCATCTGCTTAGCTATCATATAGTAATAAGCATATGGATAGAATTATTTTGAAAAATTACATATCAAGATACAAGCAATGGGTCTAACATTGGTTGAAACCATGCAGAAGTATATTTCTATGTACATATAGTAACTAGTACAATATATCTGAAATATGTTCCCATTGATACACCTCTTTTTAACTACACCTAGACACAGGTAACTATATAAAGGGGTATAAATGTAGGAACACAAAAGCCATCACAATCATTAAGAAGTTCCAGTCAACTGTAAATGTTTGTTATGAATCAGCCTGGAAGAGGAAATGTGTGTGTGTGTGTGTGTGTGTGTGTGTGTGTGTGTGTGTGTGTGTGTGTGTGTGTGTGTGTGTGTGTGTGTGAAATGGACTGTGACCAGGAAGGTTCAACAGGGCAAAAAATATCTCCCACGATCCCAACTATAGAATTGCAGAAGTTAATTGTGTTTGGCGGTTAAAAAAAAAAGTGTCCATAACTGCAATCCAATACCTCACAAATTGTAAATTGTTTCAAGAAAAAAAAAAAAAGCCTCTACTCAAACATCTTCAGTTTGACAGAAACTACTGGGGCTTCAAATAGAAACAGGTTCTATGATCAAACGAAACCAAAATATGGCTTCATAGAGGTAGGCTTGGCTTACACAGAGATTTTAGAATAGAATAGACTTTATTTGTCCCATGTTCATTAGAACACAGTGAAATTCTTTCTTCGCATATCCCAGTTTCCTCGGGAATTGGGGTCAGAGCCATGATACAGCGCCCCTGGAGCACGTAGGTTTAAGGGCCTTGCTCCAGGGCCCAAGAGTTCCAGCTTTGCAATACCAGGGCTTGAACCTCCTACCTTCCGAACAGTAGCACAGCACCTTAACCACTGAGCTACCAATCGTCCGGATATAACAATATGGGAAGTTAGCTCATGCCCAAAGTTTAAAATAGTGGTAGTTTTACGGATGTTTTTTTCTGCCAGAGGACCTGGACATTTTTTCTCGAATTTCAACAGATATTTACTGAACACCCGACTGCTTCTGCCAGAAAGCTTAATACGAGCTGTCTTTGGATCTTCTAGTGAGACAGTGATTTAAGATGTACATCAAAATCAACACAAAATTTTTACTGAATACAAAATCAATGCCCTGCCATGATCATCCCATCTTCCTGCCTGGAACCCCATACAAAACATGCGGAAAGAACTGAGGAGGAAATTCACCAGCATGGATCTTATAATTTACATTTACCCCATTTGGAAAACGCCCTCATCCAGTGCAAATTACAGCTGAGCAGTAATATGTTTAAGGGCTGTTTAAGGGCCCAGCAGTGGCAGCTTGGTGATACTGGGATTTGAACTTGTGACCTTCTGATTTAAAAGTCCAATGCCATTACTACTGACCTTCTGACTAATGACCTACTGACTTCCCCAAATCTGAAGGATCTGGAGAGATTCTGTATGAAGAAATGGTTTCAAAGCCGTTGTCATATATTCTTCAACCTCATCTGGCATCTGGTATGATCTAATTATCATTGATCTAATTCTCATTGATCTAATTGGGTATTGATCTAATTATCTTTAGATCAATTTAGATGCACAGTAATGGAAAGAATCTGAGCAGCTAATAAATACACAGGACAGGTTTTAAACTATGTTTTACAGTAAATATGTAGAGCAGCAAAACTGGCAGCAAAGTGTTTCATAAATAATAATAATACTAATACAAAAAATAATGTCTGATGAAGATTCATAAATGTAAAATTTCCCATATGACTAGAAAAGTAAAATGTCCAAGTCATGGGGCACTTCCTGTTTTTTAGCCTTGGTTAGCTATGCTCATGCTAACCATGACATGAAGCATTGTAAGTCTGTTGTAAGACTGTTTGTTTGTCATGTATTTGTTTGTTCCATGGACTGCTCTACTTGGTGTTTGACTCTTTGCCTGTTTAATAATTGTGTGTTTGGCTTTTATCTCTTTGTGTGTTTTACTAATTAAACCGCTTATGTATGGATTATAATAAAGTGCGGTGTACACTGGGCACTGGAGGGGATATTACAACCCCAGTTCTGAAGTTGGGATGATCATCAAATCTCATAAATCCATATTGAATTCAAAATACAACAGTTTTTTCACAGATTGGTGAACCTCAGCCATTCTTTACTTCTGAGAGCCTCCACCTTTCTAAGATACTCTTTATACCCATGTTCTTGATCAGTTGTCAGTTAACCTTAATAGTATTCCAGCTGTTCCTTTTTAGTAACACTATTAATCCAAGCTTTTTTGAGACGTATTGCAGCCATCGTATTTACTTTCTTTTTTCCTAGTATGTAATTTCCTGGACTCTTATTGTTCTGACTTGGTAAGTTATACAACATGACTGTTGAGTAATGTCTGTGTTTGGGAAACACTTTAGATACTTTATTAAATGTAAACTTTAAGCAAAGCGATAAGTATTATTTGTAATTCTGCTCATGATGTGTTAGGGATAGAGGTTACGGGGTTGGGGTTATTGGTGTCTTTAGGGTTGACCATAGACTGTAGTGGAATTCTCATGGGAGGTCTAGATCCTTAACAGTCTAGCTGAATAAATAGGCAACAGGTTGTTACCTGGATGTGAGCCAAACCTGCTGAAGTTTGTACAAAATGTGGAAGAGGAAAAATAATGTATTTGTAACATTCTTGTATTGTAGGTGGGCCTGTCTGGAAATGGGTTGCTTCGGGTCATTGGTCCTGAGAAAGCCCTGCAAATTTTGAGTCAGCATGCAAAGTTATTTCGGAGATACAGACTCACTTCCTCTTTGGTGGCTTTTGACCCATTACAGGCAATTCAAAACTCAGCTTGAATTCGAGAATCCATGGATCCCTTACATTTTGATTGATTTTGATGGTAGAGCATTTTACAGAATGTTCCTTAGATCTTCTCCAATCAGTGACAAAATCTCACAAATGTTTACAAGAAGACACTGTAGGGTGCCATAGACACCAAAGCCAGAAGAAGAGGCAGAAAAAAAGGTAGATTGTTATTATTTCTAAGTAGATCTGTAACCATAACGATGGTAATGTAAATATTCATCTTTGTTCACACTGAGACTCTATAACAGACTATATAACAATATATATATATATATATATATATATATATATATATATATATATATATATTTTTTTTTTTAATTATTATTATTATTATTATTTATTTATTTATTTTTTTTTTTTTTACCAAAAATCAATTGAAAAATGCTAAAAGATTAAAGCTCAACTTTAGCTCAGGTCTAATGGTCATGTCACTCTGTATAATCACATGGTAAGACTGTCACTGATTGGCTGTGCTAAACTATGGTGCTGAACTTGTTATTGTTAGTTAGTTAGTTATGGTTTCACATAATGTATACTGGGTGGTTTTCTTTTGCTGACTGCTGCCGAATTTTGCAGGTAATTCAACATTAAAGGTAATTCAAAACAATCTACTTGAAAACAACGTGGATGCCAAAAGCAAAGCATTAATGTCTGTCATGGTTTATCCCTGCCTAAAGTACACACATGTAGCCATAAACTAATCAAGTTTTTGAATCCATTGATGTGAAATAAAAAAGCCATGAGTTAATGTTACGGTAAGTTCACTGAGTTCACTGAATGTAGTCTAAATAAAACTTTCTTTTGGCTTCTCCCATTAGGGGTCACCACAGCGGATCATCCGTATTCATAAACTGCATGTTCGATTTGGCATGTTTTTACGCTGGATGCCTTTCCGACCGCAAGCCTCCACATTTATTCAGGCTTGGGACCGGCACTAAGAGTGCACTGGCTTGTGCAACCCTAATGGCTGGGGCTGGTTCCCTGACTGGGAATCAAACCTGGGCCGCAGCGGGAGTGCCGCATCCTAACCACTAGACCACCAGGGAACCCTTGAATGTAGTCTAAAAAAAAATATATATATATATATATATACACACACCAGTTGTGGGACGTCAGAGCCAGCAAGGCCTTCTCTGCTGGCCTAAACACTATCAAAAGCACTGACCTACATTTTCACCTTATTTTTTTATATTTGTTTCATGAAAATGTATTAATTTATTCCCATCAGTTTATTCTTTTCATTTCGTAGTGTTCCTCTCGGCCGCACTGATTCCAGTACGTGTATGTGGATGTTATATTTTTTGTCCAATCAGATTTCAGCCTCTATGTGCTGTCATGTCAATCTAATCTGCCCAGGGCCTTCAAAATCAGTACTGCTGGACTTTTTACCATAGTCTCCATAAGAATTAGTTTTTTTTTTTAAACAATCTGATTTCAAATTCTTCTCAGCGAATTAGCGTCAGAATAGCGTCAGCATTTTTCCGTTCTCTGATTGGATGGTCAGAGGGAAACCATTACAGCCAAGTTCAACTGGCAAAACACGTCTGTAGCTCTGCATACATTAACACATCTGAGTTAGCCCTTTTCATGCCTACGGAGGGAGAAAAATTTATTTGGTCTCAAACATATTTAAAAATCCATTTTAAAGATAAGCTAGACATCATGAGGAGGTCATCCAACTCTGAATCTAGCTAGCTTGTCTCAGCCTGGGAAAGGGTTTGGTTCACCACTTCCAGACCAGTGAATACGAGCAGTACCACTGGATTACAGCCTCTGAGGAGCGCTGCACATTATGAGTCTGCATCTCTGGTGAGTACGTTGTATTTTATGAAATTTTGTATGTTTTTGACATGTTATTAGACAAATATTGATTCTGAACATGTTGTTATATTGCGTTTTGTATTGTATTGATGGTTTCTATAATTGTGACGTGATAGTGGTGGTATTAAGCATATATATAAAGCAGTTTTATTACTTGTGCATGAAGTTATGCAAATATTAGCGCATGGACTAGTAGCACAAATGGCTGTTATTGTTTATAATTGCTCAAGAAATATCAGCATTTTATCCCAGCAAACCTGATTCAACTCATCAGGCAATAACCAAAGCAGCCATGAGGAAAATACAAAACGTAGTATGAAGTAACGGTATCAGTATGAGACAATAAGGCCAATCGCGATATCTCCATGATACCTGGAGAAACCTGAAGGTCCTATACATAGTATATGTCTTAGTATAAAAACAGCCAGCGATACGGCAGAATAAACTATTAAGAATATAAACATAAAGCCTTTCAGTATTTAGTTCATTATTTAAGACTGAAGTTCTGAATGTCTACTCACGCCTCATGTGCACCACCACAATAAAGAACAGAGTGATAGAAAGGGTTTTCCTCTCACATGCTGTCTTTTGGATGTTGGTTGGTCCTACATTTGACTTTATTTTACTAACAACACCACAATAGCTGAAATATACCTTATCACAATATTGATAGCTCGATACACAGTACACAGAAACACATATATCCATTATTCCCAGCACACAGAGGCGATCAGTAAAAGTGCTAAAGTTAGCAATTAATGCAAATGCACTGGAAAAAAACAATACCATTTGAACATATCTATGTTCTGGAAATGTAACAATTAGACTAAAGAGTACATTTGGAAAAACCATTAGTAAGAACATTTTTTTTTTTCTTACCGTGTCTTCTTGACTTTCATGGTCAGCAGAAAGACTGAGAATAAAATAAAGTGCAAGAGAAAGAGTGTGTGGGTGAGAGGTGTTGCCGTTTCACATAAATGCAACATAGTGTTTCCTCTTTTAATTGGCGCTGAAGTTGTCACTCTTTCTGAATTTGAGAAAATCCTCCCATGAAGACGACTTCTCACACTCGGAATAGTAAACGGTTCGCAGTGTGTAGCACATCAGCAGCACCATCAGCACTGAAGCAGAACATTTCAGAGCTGCTTTCTGGCTTGTCTGTGATGAAGTCATTTGCATTTTCCTTTAGAAAAGCAGCTGCCCTGCAGCTTCATGCTCGAGTGATCTCATAAGCATAAGCATAAAAAAAAAAAGATAAAGAAAAGAAAAGTCACCGCAACAGACTTTTCATCATTTCCTTCTTTTGCAATGCAAAGATATATTTGTGGTAATGTTGCCTTGGTGATGAAGTCGGCTGTGAAATTATATTGGCTTTAATAGTCAAAGTACAAAGCTGATGAACAGACTGAATGTATGTACCCTCTCTAAGACCCTTTAGCACTAAACAACTAGCACATAACCCATTATAAAGCTAACATGCTGGTTAATGTTTCCATTAGCATGATGCTAATATGCTCAGCTCAACTTTAACCATCTGAAAGGTTCATTAGCATGATTTAGCCTTCAGATTAATAGCAGTGTCCTGTTGCCTTTGTTAATGTAGTAAATTGTGTCTGTCCAGAGAAAGCATGTCTGTCCTCTGTGGCCATGTTTAGGATTTAAACTAGTGCTGAAGTATGTGATATACACCGCAAGCGCCATCTTTTATCTCGAAAACCTGCTCTGGACTGATTTAAATATCACAAACTCTGTCTAGTTTACAGCCTTCAGGACATGCAAAAGTTTAATCAACTCATCGGTCCACTGAGTCTGATCACGTCAATAATGCTTAATTAGCTTCATTAACTGGTGTACTTATTGTATTGTATTGTATTTTATATTTATTACTATAACTGTAATACAAAAGCAAAGTGATTGTAAGGCATCGTTACAAAAAAAGCTTTTACTGCAACCATTTTCACACATTAAAAAGCGAAGCTTGGTGTGTCAGCATTAATGGAAACACCGTGTATGCAGTATTTCTTTTTTTTTTTCTACAACCCGCTCAGTGAACATGTGTTAAGAGAAAAAGAGGGGGTTTAGATGAACTGAGGAAGTGAAACCCACAGCACGGTCAGCTTCAATCCAACAGCAGCAAATTCACACGTTCCAAAAATTCAGTTTTACTTTATATAAAGAGGTATAACACACTGCAGGATAGAAATATATATCATATTCATAATATGAAGAGTATATTTCTATTTTTCTCACTCTTTTATAAACATTTATATGAAGAGTATAATGTTTTATTTTCCTATTTACCATTTATTTTAACAGAACCTGCCACAGTGTAATTTTTATTGATGTGCACTGCAGCTGCTGTGCCACACGGGGCAGTCACGAGACTCTACTGTTCTAAACATATATATATTTAAAAAAAAAAGATAAATTTAGTGAAATAAATATTGTTTATAAAGAAAAATAAATAAATAAATAAATAAATATCTGATATCTGTTTGCTTAGTGAGATTCTTAGGCAGTAATTAAAAGAAATATTTGAATGTAAATAAATGTAACATTTTCTATGGATTAGTTGTATCCAACTGGTCAATGATGTGTAGCTTGTGTTTTACTAAATATGAAACCACCACCATTAACCGTACATTCTACATTTACAGGTGATCATTTACCAGAGGTGGGAAGTAAGGAAGTAAAAATTCTTCGTTACTGTATTAAAATAGATTTTTCTGGTATCAGTATTTTACTTCACAATTTTTTTTTGACAACTTCTTTCACAAATATCTGTACTTTCTATTTCTTATGTCAATATTTTTTCTTCTAATTGTGCCATTTTCAGCCAATCAACCTGTTTTCTGTCATTGTGCTGCTTTTTCAATCCCCCCGTGCATCATTTCCTGTCTCTCACACATCACAGATGTAGACTAGTTTATGAAGCTCACAATGAGCAGGCAGAAGGCAGTAAGAAGTCTGGCGTTAACGTGGATGAGACAGAGGGAGTCAGTGATGAGAACATGACTGAGAACAGAGACATTCCTGATCACCTGATCATCATCATCTTTTCTCTGCTTGTGTTCTATATGGTGGATCTTCAGCCTACATTCATTAGGTAACTACTTCTTCTTTTGGCTGCTCCCATTAGGCGGCAGCACAGCTGATTATCCGTCTCCATACCCCTGTCCTCTCCATTTGTCTCTTTCAAACCAACTACCTGAATGTTTTCCCTTCCCACATCCATAAACCTCCTCATTTGTCTTCCTCTCCTTCTCCTTCCTGGTGTCTTCATCCTCAGCATTCTCCTACTGCCCCATGTCCCTCCTCTGCACGTGTCCAAACATCTCAATTGGGCCTCTCTCACGTTGTACCCAAAACGTCCTCCAAGATCTCAGGTCTCACCACAGTCTTAAACTTTCCCTTTCACTCTCACAGATACTCTTTTATCACAAATCACTCCTGCTATCACTCTTCTCCACCCACTCCACCCTGCCTGCACTCTTTTCTTCACTTCTCTAACACACTCTCCATTACTTTGCATTGTTGACCCCAGGTACCTGAACTCCTCCACCATCTCCACCTCTTCTCCGGGCAACCGCACCCCTCCACTGTCCTCCCTCTCATTCACACACATGTACTCTGTCTTACTCCTACTGACTTTCATTCCCCTTCTCTCCTGCATGTACCTCCACCTCTCCAGGATCTTCAATATGTAAAGGGTCTACTTTTATTTGTTTTCACTGATAATAACAAAAAACTAATGTGCTTTTATAAAATTAAGAAAACAGACAGGGGGCGCTCTCTGCTGTCTCTGTCAGCTCTCTTCACAGACACAAATAAAACAACCTGAATGCATATTTGCCTCACAGACATAATACATATATAAATAGAAAACGCAAAAAGTCTACTTTTAAATAAACCAATTCACATCACAAATATTCTCTGATTCATGCCCATGTTAAAAGCATGTATTAATTTAAGGTACATTCAAAACAGATAAAAATGTGCGATTAACAGAACTCATGACAATCATGCGATTAAATATTTTAATCAATTGACAGCCCTAATATCAGTATGACGTGACATCCAGTTAACAGCGTGACACTAAAACAGGTAGAAGTAACAGCTACTTTTTACATATAAATGTCAAAGCCCAAAATTCTTTACTTTAACTTGAGTAAAAAAGTGTACTGAGTGTCGACTGAGTAAAGGACGTGTGTACGTGTGTGTGTGTGTGTGTGTGTGTGTGTGTGTGTGTGTGTGTGTGTGTGTGTGTGTGTTTATACAGTATATACCTGTTGAACGTGTTGCAGCTTGATGTCTTTTTCAGATAGTAATTATTACTTGGAAGTTCAATAGATTAGCAGAAAATAAGAGTATGTTCCGGTAGATTCAGACTAATAATCTACTGTATCTTGGTTCTGCGCTGTTAATGAAGACCTTCGTGTACGCATCACGGCTCTGCCCTTCCCGCCGCTTTTGTTAGTGTATGGTTATGAGCTACAAAGATTAACATTTTAATCGCTGGAGATAATTGAACAATTGACAACCTGTGGTTTGGATTAAGGAAATGAACAGTACACATGTGGTTAGTGAAGTAAAACATCCCTCCCACCCACCACGCAGTATCAATGTAGGGCATGTGTGGTAAGTCACATGGTTCAGGGCCATGTCTAAATATAGCTATAGCAGACACACTTTGACAGAAAAGTTTGCAAAGATAACATCTAGAGAATTGCTTACAAAGTATGTTTTGTAAGTTTTAAAGAAATAACAAATAAAATATATACATTAACATAGATATTATGTATAGATGCTGCACAATCAAGGAAGTTTCAATGTTATCAAAGACCATCAGGGCTGGCAGCTTCTCATGCATGGATTCCCTTCAACTGTTTTGTCAACAGGTCAACTGTGAAACGCATCCTCATGTTTACTAGATAAGCAGGGGTGCTATTGTTCTCTTGTGCAGAGCAAATGGGGGAGCAGCTACAGTAGGTCTGGGATAGGACTGATACTCTGACTCCATGCTTTCACTAGATCAATCATTTTATTCACCAGGGATCTCACTTTTCCCATGATGACAGAGGGAATATATGTCTTAAATCTCCTTCCTTCTCTTCGTAACTATGCCTTCTGTTGTCTTGTTGCCTTTCCCCTACTACTTTTCTTCCAAGGCTTCTTTTGGACCTCCTTTGGAAATAGCTGTGAAGAGACTGCAGCTGCCATTTGTAGGATGTTTAGCTTGTCTCGGCTATAAACAATGGCTGCATGATGTTGTTGTCCCCAAGAGGTATAGCTTTCCAGAATGAATGCTCCAAAAGCCAGGATAATATTTAAAACTTCTCCAAATTTCATCATTTTAGATGATGGCTGTGTATCTAGTGGTCGACTGCAACAAGCAGCCATCCAGGTTGATGCCTGCACTTTAATCCATCCTCAACTTGTGCAGTAATTGGCACTAAAATGCAAGACTCTTCATGCAACCTGTGGTCCTGAGCACATTTTAGTAGACTGTTAATATTAATTACAGTCCAAATCCATCCTTAAAGTTCTTGAGTTATTCCCAAAGCATTACGACGCAGCTTGAGTACCTGGAAGGGAACGTTCTGTATTCACGGGTAGTATATACGGGTGCTGAGTATCACCCACACACTCGTGGTTCCTGACACCTTTTCTTGACATCTAGCTGAGCCCACACCCAGATCGGGTGCCTTCCCTTTGTGCCTTCCCTGTGTGCCCATCCTTCCAGTCTCCTGTGTTTGGTGTTTCTCTCTC
Organism: Silurus aristotelis; assembly: GCF_946808225.1. Classification (NCBI taxonomy): domain Eukaryota; kingdom Metazoa; phylum Chordata; class Actinopteri; order Siluriformes; family Siluridae; genus Silurus; species Silurus aristotelis. The sequence goes on from NC_139593.1 coordinate 2,183,612, forward strand.
CTTCCAAAGCAGTTGTCTCTCCTTTTTATTGGGCTTCAAATGGACTAAAACATTGCACACGTATTAGTCTCCATCAGCTGCATGTGTACGCTACCACTCGGGTCCACCCTCCACACGCAAAGCAGCACCTTCTGCCACAACTACATGAAGGATGTCTGGTGTTGCTGGAAGAAAGAGCAACAGGCAGTAATTAACCCAGCAGATCTTTCTTTATTTTACTTTAACTTTCGCCCTGGTGCTTTTCTTTCCTACACTGAAGCCGGGTCTTACCACGCTCTCACGGTTCCGGACACCTTTCCTCAGCGTCCACCGAAACCCACTCACGGATCAGCCCATCTTTCTCTCTTCATCCATTCGTGCTCAGTCACCACTAGGTGACTCTTCCGCTCTCCTCTGCTTGGTGCCTTTCTTCTCTTTATTGGCATCGCCGGACTAAAACACAGCGCATTGATAAATCTCATCAGCTACAGCTGAAGTCTTACTGCTCATTCCCTCCATTCACTTGTGAGAAGAGATCAGTTACACACACCCGTGTGGTAGATCATCAACACGCCTTACTGACACATATACTGATATCCAAGTTGTCCTGAGAGACATGCTGAGAAGACACTGTATCTAAAATTAAAAGTTTTTTTCTTATCTTTCTGCTCTGAAGACCATGTCTGCACTTTCACCTTCTTCAATATCTCCTTCAGCATCAGTTATACATCTAGGGTAAGAAGTGAAAATGTCTATATTTTACCCAAGGTTGTCCAAATCAGAATGTAGAGCCACTGTGGTGTTCTTCTTAAGGCATGGAAGCCCAGAGATATCTTCAACAAGGTTCTGAGACACAACGATATCCTCTTAACAATCGTCAGACCGGGAGAGAGAGAAGGCAGCACATGGTGGACATCGGGTCAGGGATAAATAGCACCGAGACACTCATTGGTGCCTCTGATTATACATCTCCTCTCCTGTATCTCGAAAGTTAGCATTTTCTGCATCCATTTTATTAGGGTCATGTTCTGTCATGAGCAGGATGTGGATGCAAGTACAGAGAATGTTGAATAAACTGCAAATGTACATGTGCTAAGTGACGGTGATGTGATGGTGCTGATGCCAATCATAGCCATTAATCCTGAAAGTCATACTGTGTTTGTGTGTCTGAGTTCTGTGTTTTACTTTTTTAATAAAAAGTATGTTCATGTATTTCAAAAATCACTCACATAAAAAGTGTCGTATTTTGGATATTTATTTGCAGTAAAAACAAAGCAAAAGAGGAATGTGTACAGTATATAAGCTGTGATTGGTAAAAGCAGCTGTACTGTAATGCATAGTAGTGCTTTATCCTGGTCAGAGCCACAATGGACCAAAGAGTTAATTCCAGAAATAATAAATATCTATTTCACTAAAGCCAGTAACTCAAAACCAACTCTACTTAGAAGGTCAGGATAATTTCAGCACATCAGAGTAACATGGATGCTCATGCCATCAACTGTAAATAAAACATTACTTCACTACTTTAAATAATTCTTTAGCAGTTATTACTGTATTTTATACAAATTAGCATAAGCACATTAGCAGCTTAAATCTATAACACTGACCTACACTTTATAGATTAGAGAAGGTTATATATCATCAGTATTGCTGGTGTCAGAACTCAGAACCCGTCTCTGAGTGGACATGTCACAGGTGGATTCTTTGTTGCAATTGATTCCCAAAGTAGCACGCTCAATAATAATAATAATAATAATAATAATATTAATAATAATAATAATAATAATAATAATAATAATAATAATAATAATAATAATAAAATAGACTCACAATATACCTCAAAAACCAAAGAAGGATCTTCAGTTCTCAGATGAGGAAAAGCAAAACTTCTTTATTGCAGTCATGTTCCAATGAGCTCAACAGAAGGTGGTCACTCGATCAGGTCAAAATAATCAAGTGCACACACACACACACATCTACACACCTACAGACACACACACACACACACACACACACACACACACACACACACACACACACACACACACACACACACATATTTATACCCTGGTGTCACACCTCTATTTTTCCAATTTCTTTGCCTTGGCAAATCCCCCTTATATTTTTCTTGTGGTTTTTTTACTTCCTCGTTTTTCATTTCCTCTTATCTCCTAGCCTTGGCTCTCCTCCCCTCCATGTTATTCCATATGTGGACTTCCTGCTCCCTTCAGTTACTCCTATTTTTAGCCTTTTCATGTTATACATTTTTTAAAAATCAGCGTTTGTATAAAACCTTCACTTCCTCAGGTTCAGCCTCATTTTCTTTTAACTTGCGTGAACAATCATTTTTTTGAAACCCAATTTCCTTCCTGCATCTGCAATGTGTAAGTTTTCTGCTTTTATTGTCATTTCTAATACTGTTTACTATTCTAATGTTATCAAGCTAATATTCTTCTACTTAGATGATCTGCTCATATACACTTAACTGTACTGTTCTACTTATTCATGTCAGTACTTAAAGGTTATTGTATGCCTCAGAGCTGACTGTGTTGTGACTTGTTTTCGTGTTCCTTCATTGGTTCTGCCAGACGCACACATTAATCTTATGCCAAGTTCTTGTTATGTGCTCCTTCACATCTTATATCTAGTTCTTTTAATGTTGACCTTCACAAACTTCTCTTTAGTGGTTCCTTTCATCCAGCTTCTTCTTGCAGATGTTCTGGGTCAGCTGACGAGGACATTATCCTAAGTTTCAACTGCTCTCCCTAGCAACCGAGGTTGCACAATTTATTGAACATCTCTCTACCCAAAACTGTTCCAGATAACCCCTTTTAGACCTCACCTGTCCTCCCTGCTGTTTGTCATCAGGAAACACAGAGTGAAAACAAAGACTATGGCAACCTTCACACTTGCATCAACTCTTCCATCCTCTCCTTATCCTTCCTGTTGGTCTCCTACTGATTATTCTCCTATCTCCCAACAATTATTTTTCTCCCATACCTTCACCTGATTCCGACCCCAATTATCTTTTCATATCTTCTTCAAATCCCAAGGCCTACTGGCTCTTTTATCCCAATAAACATCCCTAAATCTGCCTCCTACATGGTTTTATTTCACCCGCACACTCAGCTTCAGCTTGTTAGTATCAGTTTATGTTTATTTGGAGTAAATAGGATAAATATGATTAATTATCTATCTAATGGATGGCAATAAGACAGAGGAAAACATTTACAGTGAGGAAAATAAGTATTTGAACACCCTGCTATTTTGCAAGTTCTCCCACTTAGAAATCATGGAGGGGTCTGAAATTGTCATCGTAGGTGCATGTCCACTGTGAGAGACATAATCTAAACAAAAAATCCAGAAATCACAATATATGATTTTTAAACTATTTATTTGTATGATACAGCTGCAAATAAGTATTTGAACACCTGTCTATCAGCTAGAATTCTGACCCTCAAAGACCTGTTAGTCTGCCTTTAAAATGTCAACGTCCACTACATTTATTATCCTAAATTAGATGCACCTGTTTGAGGTCATTAGCTGCATAAAGACACCTGTCCACACCATACAATCAGTAAGAATCCAACTACTAACATGGCCAAGACCAAAGAGCTGTCCAAAGACACTAGAGACAAAATTGTACACCTCCACAAGGCTGGAAAGGGCTACGGGGAAATTGCCAAGCGGCTTGGTGAAAAAAGGTCCACTGTTGGAGCAATCGAGAGAAAATGGAAGAATCTTAACATGACTGTCAATCTCCCTCGGTCTGGGGCTCCATGCAAGATCTCACCTCGTGGGGTCTCAATGATCCTAAGGAAGGTGAGAAATCAGCCCAGCTGGTCAATGACCTGAAAAGAGCTGGGACCACCGTTTCCAAGGTTACTGTTGGTAATACACTAAGACGTCATGGTTTGAAATCATGCATGGCACGAGAGGTTCCCCTGCTTAAACCAGCACATGTCCAGGCATGTCTTAAGTTTGCCAATGACCATTTGGATGATCCAAAGGAATCATGGGAGAAAGTCATGTGGTCAGATGAGACCAAAATAGAACTTTTAGGTCATAATTCCACTAAACATTTTTGGAGGAAGAAGAATGATGAGTACAATCCCAAGAACACCATCCCTACTGTGAAGCATAGGGGTGGTAGCATCATGCTTTGGGGGTGTTTTTCTGCACATGGGACATGGCGACTGGACTGTATTAAGGAGAGGATGACCGGGGCCATGTATTGCGAGATTTTGGGGAAAAACCTCCTACCCTCAGTTAGAGCATTGAAGATGGGTCGAGGCTGGGTCTTCCAACATGACAATGACCCGAAGCACACAGCCAGGATAACCAAGGAGTGGCTCTGTAAGAAGCATATCAAGGTTCTGGCATGGCCTAGCCAGTCTCCAGACCTAAACCCAATAGAGAATCTTTGGAGGGTGCTCAAACTTCGTGTTTCTCAGCAACAGGCCAGAAACCTGACTGATCTAGAGAAGATCTGTGTGGAGGAGTGGGCCAAAATCCCTCCTGCAGTGTGTGCAAACCTGGTGAAAAACTACAGGAAACGTTTGACCTCTGTAATTGCAAACAAAGGCTCCGGTACCAAATATTAACATTGACCTTCTCAGGTGTTCAAATACTTATTTGCAGCTGTATCATACAAAAAATTGTTAAAAAATCATACATTGTGATTTCTGGATTTTTTTTTTTTAGATTATGTTTCTCACAGTGGACATGCACCTACGATGACAATTTCAGACCCCTCCATGATTTCTAAGTGGGAGAACTTGCAAAATAGCAGGGTGTTCAAATACTTATTTTCCTCACTGTATATTGAAATTACGAATTGGTCTTGATTTCTTTACAATAAATATGAAGTGGTTTACAATGTAATTAGATGTAAATTACATACAAAAAAATAAATTAATTAAACTCACATCTTATATTGAGGTATTGAGCAGGAGAGTGGAGATGTTCATATCCTCTTACAGCACAGTTATAACTGCCTGCATCCTCACTGCTGACTGGCTGCAGGTGGAGTTCGTTGCTCTTGAAGGTCTTTGTCGTCTTAATATTACTCTTTTTGTACCAGATGAATGTTGGATCAGTCAGACTGCAGGTGGTTTTACAGGACAGAATGACTGATTGTCCCTCTGTCACTTCTGCAGGAGCGATCAGCTGAAGATCTTAATCATTGAAACATATATTCTGTTTCAGTGAATAAACTTTGCAAATAATTTAGCGCATAAAATCCGAATGCAACGATTTCAATTCTAATAAACCCATATTTTATTCACAACAGTATATAGACAAAAAAAAAAAAAAAAACATCTCAACATCTTCAGCTCTGCTACCTCCAGCTCCACCTCCTGTCTTTTACTCAATGCCACTGTCTCTAAACCCTACAACATCTCAGGTCTCACCACAATCCTATAAACTTGTTTAGAAAAAGTTTAAAAGGAGCACTTTTACTTTTACTAGAGTCGTATTCTACCTACTCTCTATCTAATTTTACACAACTACATGGTTTGTGTACTTCGTTGACCAAGAAAATTGACTTTCTTAAATCCTTAAAGCACTAGAAGTTTGGCTGTCAGAAAACTTCTGAACAATAGACAAAGAGAGAAGCCGGGAGACAGAGCAAAGGAGAGAAAGAACGGAGTTAGATAGCAGTCCTTAAGTCTGAATGATTGCAAACAGGGCAATGTGAAAAGAGCAAACCGTATTCGTGGGGATATCAAAACCAAAAGTATTGTTTCCATGAGGAGGAAAAGGGCTGAAAGGTCTCAAACTGACACAGAGCGAGAAGGCAATCTGGAAATAAACTTTTTTTATACTTAGTGAATATGGCTCCACACTGGTGACATTACATAAATAATCCTCCAGGCTGGAAAAGCCCATCATATGGAGATAGGGAGAAAGAAAATGGTCTACTGAGGGAACTGAACCAAGTCGAGCTTGGGCATGCTGATCACACCACTCCCAGAATCATGTACCCATAATACCAGCAAAGTAATTTGTCCTTTTACAGTTCAACAAAAAGCTCCTACACTTAAATCGATTTTAGCTATTGTGCTTTTTGCGCGATGGCTTTTTTAGCCATTTAAAAGTCAATTCTCCAATCTCTAACTCAACATGTACCTCAGTCATTCATACACATACTGTTAATAAACAGTTATGAGATATTCAAACACTAAAATTAGAATTGCTAGATGAACAATTGGCAACCTTGGTTTTAATTTAAAAGACGTTAACATTATGAATATTCCATATGAATATAGGGCATGTGTGGAAAGTCACATGCTTCTGGGCCATGGTTATTTATAAACATGGCCACAGAAGACACCCGACACTCTGCTAAAACAAAGAAATGAAAGTTGTAAGTGAACTGCAAGTCAGATTGTATTATATACAGTGAGGAAAATAAGTATTTGAACACACTGCTATTTTGCAATTTCTCCCACTTAGAAATCATGGAGGGGTCTGAAATTGTCATCGTAGGTGCATGTCCACTGTGAGAGACAATCTAAAAAAAAAAATCCAGAAATCACAATGTATGATTTTTTAACTATTTATTTGTATGATGCAGCTGCAAATAAGTATTTAAACACCTGAGAAAGTCAATGTTAATATTTGGTACAGGAGCCTTTGTTTGCATTTACAGAGGTCAAACATTTCCTGTAGTTTTTCACCAGGTTTGCACACACTGCAGGAGGGATTTTGGCCCACTCCTCCACACAGATCTTCTCTAGATCATTCAGGTTTCTGGCCTGTTGCTGAGAAACACGGAGTTTGAGCTCCCTCCAAAGATTCTCTATTGGGTTTAGGTCTGGAGACTGGCTAGGCCACGCCAGAACCTTGATATGCTTCTTACAGAGCCACTCCTTGGTTATCCTGGCTGTGTGCTTCGGGTCATCGTCATGATGGAAGACCCAGCCTCGACCCATCTTCAATGCTCTAACTGAGGGAAGGAGGTTGTTCCCCAAAATCTCGCAATACATGGCCCCGGTCATCCTCTCCTTAATACAGTGCAGTCGCCCTGTCCCATGTGCAGAAAAACACCCCCAAAGCATGATGCTACCACCACCATGCTTCACAGTAGGAATGGTGTTCTTGGGATGGTACTCATCATTCTTCTTCCTCCAAACACGTTTAGTGGAATTATGACCCAAAAGTTTTATTTTGGTCTCATCTGACCACATGACTTTCTCCCATGACTCCTCTGGATCATTCAAATGATCATTGGCAAACTTAAGACGTGCCTGGACATGTGCTGGTTTAAGCAGGGGAACCTTCCGTGCCATGCATGATTTCAAACTATGACGTCTTAGTGTATTACCAGTAACCTTGATAACGTCCCAGTTCTTTTCAGGTCATTGACCAGCTCCTCCCGTGTAGTTCTGGGCTGATTTCTCACCTTCCTTAGGATCATTAAGACCCCACGAGGTGAGATCTTGCATGGAGCCCCAGTCCGAGGGAGATTGACAGTCATGTTTAGCTTCTTGCATTTTCTAATTATTGCTCCAACAGTGGACCTTTTTTCACCAAGCTGCTTGGCAATTTCCCCGTAGCCTTTTCCAGCCTTGTGGAGGTGTACAATTTTGTCTCTAGTGTCTTTGGACAGCTCTTTGGTCTTGGCCATGTTAGTAGTTGGATTCTTACTGATTGTATGGGGTGGACAGGTGTCTTTATGCAGCTAACGACCTTAAACAAGTGCATCTAATTTAGGATAATAAATGTAGTGGAGGTGGACATTTTAAAGGCAGACTAACAGGTCTTTGAGGGTCAGAATTCTAGCTGATAGACAGGTGTTCAAATACTTATTTGCAGCTGTATCATACAAATAAATAGTTTAAAAATCATATATTGTGATTTCTGGATTTTTTTTTTTAGATTATGTCTCTCACAGTGGACATGCACCTACGATGACAATTTCAGACCCCTCCATGATTTCTAAGTGGGAGAACTTGCAAAATAGCAGGGTGTTCATGTATATACACTGGAGATGTTGTAAAGATTCAATATTTTTGAAATCACAGATTTGGAATGTCCAACTTGTCTTGCTATGGCTGATAGGGTCATCCCTTTGGCCTTCATCTGGACAACCTGCTGCCAGAGGCTTTCAGTCACTTTAGAAAAGCCCACCATCTTGCAGAGTCAGTGAAACTGGAAGTTAGGCGGCCAGTTAAATAAGGGTTGACAGATAATCAAGGAAATTAGCACCAGGTGCCAGATTAACACCAATAACTGGGAGATATCTGAAAGTGTTTTCTTTAATTTTGATCAGTGTGTTTTCTGCAAAATAATGTATTTTTTTTAAAATGCCTTAGTTATTTTGTGGAAAAGGTGGTCTGGTAGTATGGTATAGACAAGACAAAAACTCCTTGAACTGTTGAGCAGTGAAGATGACATTATTTGAGAATTGTTCAATTGTTTATATATTGTTCTCTAATTTTGATCTCCAGTGTATATATACAGTGACTTGCGAAAGTATTCGGCCCCCTTGAACTTTGCGACCTTTTGCCACATTTCAGGCTTCAAACATAAAGATATAAAACTGTAATTTTTTGTGAAGAATCAACAACAAGTGGGACACAATCATGAAGTCTTCAGAGGGCCTTGGCAGATGAATAGTTGTTCCGACTTTCTCCACGGTCTTGTCCAGTGGACATAGCAGTCCAGTGCTCGGAATGCCTGGAGTTTAACAGGTTCGTGGGACGACCGAGGGCAACTTGGGGATGTAACCTGCTCTAGGGTGCGGGGAAAGAAATAGCCATGCCTGGAGTAAACTCCAGAAAGGAAGGGGCCACAGAGAGGGCAAGAGAAGGAGCCAGAGCTGCAACCACACATTTTTTTAAGGTGCGGGGTGACCAGGCAAGGCCAAACGGAAGAACCCGATATTGGAAAGCTTTGACTCCATGACCAGAGCCTGCTCGGTTCCCAACAGATTGGGTCAGACCCGTTAAAACATGGCGGACGAGACCCGAACTAGATTGTATAAAGCCTCTCTCAACAGTGTGCAGGACCCATCAAGACACATCTGGCAGAGATTTCCAGGCTGCCAGGTGGATTTTTATTAAGGTTATCAGTCTGACTATCGTGAGAAGAGGTCGGCCAACCCCAAAGTTAGCTAGCTTGTTTAAGCCCAGGAAAGGGTTATTTTGCCACTTACAGACCGGTGCATACGAGCGGTACCACTGGATTACAGCCTCTGAGGAGCGGTGCACATTATGAGTCTGAATCTCTGGTGAATATGAAGTATTATATTTACATTTGTATGTTTTTGTCATGTTATTAGACAAATATTGATTCTGAACTCCTTCAGATGATGTAGGTGCACAGTTGTGGTTATAGTGCAGAGGTTTGGAGTCTTAACTGCGTTTCTTGCTTTAGTAAAAAGCAAGTATTGTCTCTCTGTAATGCCACGTGTTGTTATATTGCGTTTTTTGCATAGTATTGATTGTTTCTATAATTATGACATGATAGTAGTGGTATTAAGAGGTGGATCAAGTCAGGTAAGTCCCCACTGAAGACCCAGGTACCAAATGCACAGCCTGCCACTGACTCTAAAGCATGACAACTGATTTTTGTGAACTCTCTTCATACACCGAGTTCTTTGCAAAGCTGAGTATTACACTATATTAATGCTGATTAATGGTTACATGTATTAAGATTGGATTCAAACTAATAAAAGCAATGTTATCTGAAGGATATTGCTAAATGATATTATACATTACTAGATCCTACTACTAATAGCTGAAGCTGACCTAAGCTAAATTACATTGGTGAACTTTATGCACCCTATTATGCAAGAGGAGTCAAAACGTCATGCGGTCTCTCTGTTTTCTCTGCATAGCCAAGGTGTTTAACCACATAGACTTCAGATGTGTATCAATATCTTTGTCTGTCATTTACTGACATTTTCTAATGTGTTCCATACATGACTTCTGACTGAATTTTGCACAGTGCATGGTGCACCTGCACATGCCTCTTCTCTGGATGATTTTTTTGCACACTGTGCACAATGCACCTGCACTCACCAATAAACCGACCTTACTATTACTACTAAATCTTTTTTTACTGTTATTGCTGTTATTATTTATATAAAATATATTATTATATTTATATTTATTATCATTATATTATAAACCAAACCAGCTAAATTTGTCAACAGTAACAATAAACATTATAAATAGATTCTTAATGTGCCTACTTAACCTTCATGTCCGATAGCCATACAGAGAGTGTGAGAACTTTATATTATCAGTTGGACTTGAGCCTCTGTCTATACCAAGCCTTGTTATTGTGTTCACACTTTTGATCTTCATCTGTGTTGTGTCAGAGGTGGGTTCAAGAATTAGCTTTAAATCATAATGCTTGTCATCTGTGTTTTATTACAGTCACCTTACATAAGTTTGTCTCTTTGTGCTTTGAGGAATGGCCATAACCCTCGACAGAGTGTGTGGCTAAGCTGGCTGATTATACAGTGCATACACTCACACCCACCCACCCACACACACAAATAGTGTGAACTTGAATTTGAGAGAGTTGAAGCCACTCAGAGTTCAGGGTGGGCTTGTTTATCAGTTTTAAAGTGAATCCTCCATGGTCTTACTCAAAAAGTACCTCAGTCCTCCATACAGATAATGTTGATAAATAAATATGATCTATGCAAAGATTACAGCATTATTTTAAAGAAGTCAACATGCCATAAATTCACATTAGGTTAATTAACACCCCATCAAAACATACTGATGTGGGGCATGTGTGGAAAGTCACATGCTTCTGGGCCATGGCTATTTTTAAACATGGTCACAGCAGACACTCGTACTCTGCAAAGACAAAGAAATGAAGGTTTAATGTTGCAAAAATGTAGTTTTACTGCATGTCAGATTCACACTGAAGAATATTTCTGATTTTGAAAATACGATTCTGTGCAAGCATTAACAAAAAATAACGTTATAAAGAAATACTTCAATAATAAATCAAATGTTTGTCAAATGCACACCATCCACTCTAGTCAGATTCTAATGCTTAGAAGCCCATTATAGGAGATTTAGGATGTGTATAGTGGTGAATATAGGAGGTTTAATTGCTCTGCAGTGATGTAACCCAATGCACATCAATGTATATGAGAGACCATCGTCCTTCCTGTTACTGGTCTGTACATAAGCAATTTTAATATGTACCACCACTACAATAGGAGGAACGCCTACTAGTTCCTGCTACATCAACCTTCAGAAGTGATTGATTACTTGCTGCTTAATATTTCACATTTCTTACAATTTCTTGTTTTTCTTTGTCTAAACTGAGTTGTTTATGACAAATTGTCTAATTCAACAGAATTAGCAAATAAATTGTGTTTGGATATTGTACATAGGTAAGAAGGTACTGTAAGAAAATATTTAATATATTTGAATTATTGAATACACCCAAAACTCGATCCACATTTTCCTAAATAAGTAGAGTTGCAGGGTAGTTTTTTAAATATTAAACTTTGGTGTTTTTATATTTTAAAATCTCTTAATAATCAACCCTCAGTAGAGGTCTGGATATGTTTTAAAGTAAAAAACAAAATCCAGAATTTAATCTGAACTGACCTTGACCTGACTAATACAGAATTCTTTTTTTGAAGAAAACTGTAGATCCAAACTCAAAACTAAATTTCTCACAATTTTATTTTTTTTTTTACTTTACTTGGGTAGAACACAGAAAGGACAAATAACTCCAGATACTGTCCAGAAAAGTCCGTAATTCTACATAATGGCAAACAGGGCAGTATGGAGCAGGCAAAAACAAGGAGCAGACTGGATGAAGAGTGGACCAACATCACACCAGAGCAGAGTGAGAGACTAGTGCTGTCCTGGGGCTGCAGATGGGCTGAAGGCATTCAGAGCAGAGGCCTGTACACTTCTTACTAATTGCTGACTGTTGTAACCTTCAGAAAATGTTGTTGTTGTAATCTTTTTCCATGCTACAGTCATTGTTGTTCTCTAATTTTTGATTAGTGTGTTTTCTGCAAAATAAAGTTTTTTTTTTAAATGCCTTAGTTATTTTGTGGAAAAGGTGTTCTGGTAGCATGTTATAGACACGACAAAAACTCCTTCAACTGTTAAACAGTGAAAATAACATTATTTCAGAATTGTACAATTGGTTATAAATTGTTCTCTAATTTTGATCTCAGTATAAATATCATATTTATATACCACTTAATGTAAAATTCATTGAGTAGCACTGAGCCAGAGCAATTTCAAATCTCCATGTCACAGCAGTCATTGTGGTCTACATGCTTGAATGCTATGGACTAGAACAGTCTCCAACTATTGATTGAGAACAGATCAAAGACCCAAATAACCCTAGCAAGAAAGCGGCTAAGCTAGCTGATCATACAGTGCATACACTCACACCCATACACACACATACACAGACACCCTCACACCCAAACACACCCAGTGTGAACTTGAATTCGACTGAGTGGAAACATCAAGTTCAGGGTTGTTTATTCATTTAAAAGTGAATCCTCCACTTTCTCACTCAAAAAGTACCTCAGTCCTTCACACATTTAATGTTAATAAATAGTTATGGTCTATGCAAGGGCTAAAATTTTAATTGCTTAAGATAAACAATTAGCAAGTTTGGTTTAAAGAAGTCAACTTTCCCTACATTCACATTGGGTTACTCAACACCCTTCACCCCCTCAATATATATTGATGTAGGGCATGTGTAGGAAGTCACATGCTTCTGGCCATGGCTATTTATAAACATGGCCACAGCAGACACCCAACACTGCAAAGAGAATAAAATAAAGGTTTTAATTTGCAAAAATGAACTGCATGTCAGATTCACACTGAATATTTCAGATTTTGAAAAAAGGTTTCCATGCAGGCATTAACAAATAATAACTTCTAAATTCTAAGGTGTTCATGCATCAATTAGAGCATTATGCTGCTTCTTCATCCTATAGTCCATCCTGGTGCCATTTTGTACACAGAAGTGTTATGTGCCACACAGGAACAAACAATTCTTGCTTCTCTTATTGCTCTTTGTCTCCCTTTCTTCAGGGCTTTCCTCATCTGCATGTGCAGGATCCAGTCATTGGTGCAGTAGGGGGATTTGCCGCACCACTCATGGAGGTGGGGGTGGAAAGTTCATGCTGTGATTAAAAACCCCTTTCTCTTACACCAGGAAGCTATAAAAGCACATGTAGTAAAGCGACACTGTCTTCTGTCTGTTACTAAAGCGCTCTATGTGTGTGTTTGTCCCCTTACAGGTTGGTAATGTCGGGAAATAAAAAGAAAAATGAATAATCAAGCGATCGTTCCGACTGTGCACATAAACAGCCCGTGAGTCGCTTGCTTGGGAATGGAGCACGTTAGGTCGGTTTCCGAGAAAACCAGTTGCGCACATTCTGTGCATATTGCCTAACCTTTGGTCAGGGTCTTCCTTTCTTTCCGGACCTGTAAACCTCGGCTAAGCCGTATTTAGCCTGCCTTGTCAGTTTCAATCCTTGTTGTACTTCAATGCAGTTGGACTGAAAGAGTGTGGCTGGCTGGCTATCTCTTCCCTGGTGTCACATCGTCCCTTTAAGACCCCGGCACTGCCCATCAAGCCCCCTTCGTAACATGGCTGTGCTGTTGGGTAAGGCTTACGCCTCAGCAGGTCAAGCTGCTGCATGCCTGCACACCATGGCGGTGTTAAAGCCAGCTGATGGCTGGGCAGACCATGGTTTGTGGACCTGGTAGCCCTTCTCGAACAGCCTCTCTGGGAGATACCTCTCAGACAGGGGTGCAAATGTTTACGCACACCCAGAGTTGTAGAGCCTCTGGCTGTGGCCCCTGAGGGTCGTATGCCGCTAGATAGCACCTGTTCATTGTATGGTTCGAACAGCACCGATTGGATTCAGTTAACTGCCTGGTTGGTTTAGTGCTGGAATTCCTTCAAGATCAGTTTGCCAAAGGGTTGGCTCTGTCCACCCTTAAAGTCTACGAGTCTGCCATTTCGGTGTATTATGCCCCCTTGGCAGGGCAATCACTTGGCAGAGACCCGCTGGTGACACGTTTTCTCCGCTAGAATGACGCAGCATCTCGTTCCCTCAGAAAAACCAGGGTTACATACGTAACCTGAATATGTTCTTGCTTATGTCCTTTTTCTTCCAGCAAACATAACAAAAACACCAGATGTTAATCCCTAAACCCTACACTTAACGTACATTATTTATACCCAATCATCTCACTGACCTATTGTCAATTAATTTAATTAGTTTCAAAATGTTTCTCTAACTGTTTAATTGTATTAACACTTTTCTATGTTCTGTTGTAAATAAAATATGGGTCTGAAATTTGCTAATCATTGCATTCTGTTTATTTATTTATTTATTTACTTTTTTTGAAATGTGGTTATATTTCTGATTTTTGAGCAGCTAAATTATGGCTGATGTGTAGTAGGGATGGTGTGACAAATAAAAGAAAGAAAGAGTCCACAATTTTAGATATTTATTTATTTATTGCTCTATTAAGAATTTAGGAAAGAAAAAAAAAATTAAGAAAAAAAATATATACACTCACTGGCCACTTTATTAGGTACACCTTACTAGTACCAGGTTGGACCCCCTTTTGCCTTCAGAACTGCCTTAATCCTTCGTGGCATAGATTCAACAAGGTACTGGAAACATTCCTCAGAGATTTTGGTCCATATTAACATGACGGCATCAAGCAGTTGCTGCAGATTTGACGGCTACACATTTGTCGGCTGCAAATCTCCCGTTCCACCACATCCCAAAGGTGCCCTATTGGATTGAGATCTGGTGACTGTTAAGGCCATTTGAGTACAGTGAACTCATTGTCATGTTCAAGAAACCAGTCTGAGATGATTTGCGGTTTATGACATGGCGTGTTATCCTGCTGGAAGTAGTCATCAGAAGATGGGTACACAGTGGTCATAAAGGGATGGACATGGTCAGCAACAATACTCATGTAGGCTGTGGCGTTGACACAATGCTCAATTGGTACTAATGGGCCCAAAGTGTGCCAAGAAAATATCCCCCACTCCATTACACCACCACCACCAGCCTGAACCTTGTTTTGGTGAGCCTGTGCGAATTGTAGCCTCAGTTTCCTGTTCTTAGCTGTCAGGAGTGGCACCCGGTGTGGTCTTCTGCTGCTGTAGCCCATCCGCCTCAAGGTTTGACGTGTTCAGAGATGCTCTTCTGCATACCTCGGTTGTAACGAGGGGTTATTTGAGTTACTGTTGCCTTTCTATTAGCTCAAACCAGTCTGGCCATTCTCCTCTGACCTCTGGCATCAACAAGGCATTTGCGCCCACAGAACTGCCACTCACTGGATATTTTATCTTCTTCCTAGAGATGGTTGTGCGTGAAAATCCCAGTAGATCAGCAGTTTCTGAAATACCCAGACCAGCCCGTCTGCCACCAACAACCATGCCATGTTCAAAGTCACTTAAATCACCTTTCTTCCCCATTCTGATGCTCGGTTTGAACTGCAGCAGATCGTCTTGACCATGTCTACATGCCTAAATGCATTGAGTTGCTGCCATGTGATTGGCTGATTAGAAATTTGTGTTAATGAGCAGTTGGACAGGTGTACCTAAAAAGGTGGCCGGTGAGTGTATATATATATATATATACACACACACAATTAAATGACCCAATTTAAATACACACTGCAAATTAACACTCCAGAGTACACATGATAAACACTACAAACAAAAATAAGAAAAAAAGAAGCACATGTAATATTGAAATGTAAATATATTTAGGCTTGTGATTAAATATTATATATATATTGTGTCATACAAATGAGCAAAAGCAATTATCCGAGAGAATATTTCAGGTAACTGATGCTATTCCGGACTGTTGGCTGATTTTTGACTCCTTTGTGAAGAAGGAATTTTAGGAAACAAGTTTGTTTTATTTTGAAGGAAGCTAATTGGTTTAAAAATCCTATCTTAAATTTGACTGGTCTTTCAACTGGGTTCTGAGTTAGTGGGTGGAGATTGTTATCTCTATCTAAATATCTGTGACTGACAGCTTACAGCTGAATCCTGGTAATATTTACACTTATACAATATCCTCTCATTCACTTTTTTACATTACATTACTTGAGATCTGTTGGTTTTTATACAGCGAGGGTCCAGAAGACATCAGAAGATCTAAAGCTGGATTTATACTGTAATAGTTTTCAGGCTGATTTTGTGACACACAAACTTTACACATCAGAAACAAACTGATTGTTTGCTGAGGTGAAATCTGAAGTCCTACAGCCCATAATGCAACACGCTGACCAGCAGATAATGAAGTGCCACTGTTCTGTTATGAGCTGTGCAGCGACTGGGGGATAAGAGGGACAAACTTATAATACAGATAAATTGAGTATATAGTTGGAAGCACAGTCTGCCCGCATTCTCCAGCATTATATGTAGCGAATTTAGCTCGCAAAGAAAAGGGAATATTTATAAGTAATTATAACGGGTTAGTTACTCCTAAATATTTAAATTAAGTTGAATTGACGGTAATGGAATTAACATTACACTTATTTGTCTGTTTGTCCGGCAAACAGACAGTATAATTTTATATTAATTCTATAAAAGAGGTATCTCCCTGGCCAAGAAAGACGTAACCCTCTTTTACTTTATACCGTAAATTAAATTAAATGAAATAGAGCATGTAGTTCAGCCCTGATGTTGCAGGAACTTCATTTATGGAACGTACTCAGAGATCATCACTTATGAAAAATACGGCGTTTAATGAATGAGACAAAAACAACATAAAACTAACTACACAAACAAACAAACAAAAGAAATAAAGAAAATTAAAATTAAAATAAAATAAAAAGAAAGTTGAAATTAGGAAAGGAGGAAGAGAAAGGAAAGGAAGAAGGAGATAGAGAAAGGAAAGGAAGAAGGAGATAAAGAAAGGAAAGGCCGCTTACTTCAAATGAATCACATCCTAACTGAGAAACGTCACGGAAATTTAAATTTGCCTTAATATTAAGGGGTTCAAACTTAACACGCATCTAAATGAGTTGGTAAACCGGTTACTTGCATTGACTTGTTGCACAAGAGTCCGGATGCGGTAGACAAAAGAATCTTGGACTAGTCAGTTAGGATGGAGTCAGATGTTCTCCCAGCTTCTCCTGAAGATCAGAGCAGATGGTGTTTTGAAGATAAAGCTTGCTGGAAGATCTCAAAGAGATTTGAGATCTAGTTCCGAAGAGTCGCTGCTGAGCTGTTCGAAGCGTCCGTTGGGTTCAAAGTGTTTTAAAGGTCCTGAACCCCACCCATCCTTGGGGGAATGGCCAATGCTATGGCCTGAAATTTTTGGAGGGAAAAACTTCCTTTGTTCATGCATCTGTGGGCATGGTTTCCGGGCTATACTTGCTTTTGGAGGACTTTAAAGTTTTATTCAAAGTGAATTAAGACGGTATGGTACATTTCATGATCAAATAAAATGCACCATTGTTTGAAAAATAAGGAAACAGATAATGTTGCGGTCATTTGGATACTAAACATGAAAAGGAATGACAGTATAAGGAAGTAAACTTACAGAGATCAGTAATTACTTGATGTTAATACAATGTTGTATTCTGATAAATAAAATGCACCCTTGTCAGGAAAGTAAAGAACAGATACTTCTAAGTCAATCAAGCCTTAAGAAGAGAAGAGACAACATTTAACACAGAGTTATATTGCTAAACATTTAGTAAACATAAATCTAAACATAGTAGAAGATACAAACAAGATGTATGTTTGTATCATGTGAAGTGGGACATTCTATTTATTATTTAATTAATAAAAGAATGCTCCCTTTTGGTGTGTGTGTGTGTGTGTCTGCATATGTGTGTGTGTCACAAACAGACGTACTGGGGCCGAGTTCCGAGAGTGAATTGTTTTATGGTCTGAGGGTCGCTGTGAATTCAACCAGAGAGACCAGGGGGGTTATCTGGCTTTCGGGGTGGTGTGTGTGTGTGTGTGAGTGTGTGTGTGTGTGTGTGTGTGTGTGTGTGTGTGTGTGTGTGTGTGTGTGTGTGTGTGTGTGTGTGTGTGTGTGTGAGGGTCAAACAGAATATCTGCAAAGGGGGTTATCTGTCTTGTGGTAAAATCCAAACGTTCTGGAGCCGGTTGTGTGTGTTTGTCACAAGCAGCCATGCTGGATTAAGTTTCGAGTTTGGATTGTTTCATGAGTTTTATGACTTTATTGTTTAATGGGTCCCGGTAAACTAAACAAGAGTTTAGGATTTGGTTCTGTTTAGTGTCTTTTCGGAGGGGGAGTGTGACACTTTACGGATATACCACCCCCTATGAATGTTTCACCTTTTGATTGAGATGTAGATGTCATAGGTTAAAAGGAATGCCTGGGACATGAAGTCTAAATGACCTGTGCCAGACGCTACGGCTGCATTTATAAATGAGTCACTGAAGTTTCTAGAAGCTTTAAACTAAAACCAGGTGGAAGTTGGTGATGCTGATGTTGGATAAACAGATACATTCTGTTCATTTCATGCTGCTGTAGATCACACTGAGATCCTCAGCATTGGAAGACCTACAGAAGGAGAGTAAATGATCAATAAATGATTATCCAGCAGAAGATCTTTTCCAGATCTGTTAGATTGAAGGAAACAGACCAGCTCTTCTCACCTGTCGTCAGCACCGGTGCATGTAAATTTAACACTAGCGTACTGAACCTCGTCCTCCCCAGAGGCAGAAGTGATTGCAGCAGAACTTCCAGCATCCCCGAGATCAACAGCACGCTGGCGTACAACTTTAGCATACAGGTCTTCATCCTGATTGGCCGAGGCTGAATCAGATGCAGCGTTGACTCTATTCACCGCTACATTTTCATAAAAATCCTGAGGTGGAGAGCATGAGATCACAGATCAGAATCAGAATCAGGTTTATTGGATAAGTGTGTTGACACACACACACACACACACACACACGAGGAATTTGGTTCCAGCTGTTAGTGACTCACAAATTACAGACATAAATAACACTATACATTCAGCTTGGACTTTACAAGACAAAACAGACGATGTGAGACAATATAGACAGTATGAGTACGAGAGACAGAGAGGTGGCAAACATCTAACTTTATATCACAGCACTGTTAAATTCTGGATTGTGATTGGTCAGAAGGTGTTGATTTATTAATAATAACAGCAGATCTTTTACTTGTTCTAATGTCAAGGCTGAATTTTGTCCTACAAATTTCAAGAGATTTTGAATGACTTTCCACAACATGTATGTAACTGCAAATGGACAAAAATATTCAACATGATGTTTAATAAAAATTATTGGTGAAAGAGAAATAAAACACGTGGGAATGTGCTGTTATTGGAAAAGAATCAACTTCAAGCAGGTAACAGTTCCTCTGCCTTATTACATTATACTGTTGTTTAATATACTGTGAAAGCAGCACATGACATACAAACACAAGTCAACAATTATCTGTACACTTTTTACCTCTTTTACACTTTGGTCAATTATTTTATTTTTCCTGCTGATAAACAAAAACAAAAACAATATTGAACAAAATATCAGCATTGAACAAAATCTGTTCACATTTTTATAACTGCAGTTTTAATCATGTAATAAATGATAAATGATCCTGTATTTTCTCACCTTTTACACAAGATGATGACACCAATAACACAAACACACACAACCCCAACAACCCCAACACCTGCATACACACCTACACTCTGATCTACTGTGTGGAAATATAATGTTATAATGAATCAGTGTTAAATATTATACAGTGTAATTCTGATTTATAGACTTATATCATCTCTCTTACTGGTTATAGTGATGGACACTGCAGCTGATCTCTCAGAGCCGAGTTTATTCTGAACCTCACAGTAGTACAGTCCACTCTGTAGAGCTCTGTAACTCTGTCCTGATCCTACAGGTGATGTTTCATTCTGCTTAAACCAGGTGTAGGTCTCCACAGGTGGGTTACTGTCACTGCTGCAGGTCAGAGTCACTGAACTTCCCTCCACTTTCTCACCAGAGGAACTGATGGACACTGAGATGTTCTTTGGAGGATCTAAAATGGTTTGGTAAATCAGAAGTACATCTATAATAGTTTTATCTTGCATTGGCTGTAAGAAAATCTTCAGCTTTAACTTACACAGAACATTCAGAGTTACACTGGTGGAGTTCTGATGCCCGACTTTATTACTGCACATGCACTTGTACTTTTCACTGTCTTCAGAACTGATTTTAGAGATGGTGAAGGTCTTTCCTTTCCCCACTGATGTTGTTCCATTAAACCAGGTGTAGTTCTCCACAGGTGGGTTTGCATCACTGCTGCAGGTCAGAGTCACTGAACTGCCCTCCACAATCTCACCAGAGGAACTGATAAAGACGTTCTTTGGAGGATCTAAAGAGTTCCATGATAAGAGTGAAGAAAGCAGTTTAGTGTCATAATGAATGGTTTTGTTATCTTTAATCAAGGCATTTAACCATTTTAGCACAAACCACTCATCAACTTCAAAATTATTTTGAGGATCTTTTTTTAATTAGGATAAATAATCCACACCTTCTCTAAAAACTGTTCTACCTTTTC
This sequence comes from Silurus aristotelis, assembly GCF_946808225.1. Lineage (NCBI taxonomy): Eukaryota > Metazoa > Chordata > Actinopteri > Siluriformes > Siluridae > Silurus > Silurus aristotelis. The sequence continues at coordinate 2,204,163 of NC_139593.1, forward strand.
TTTTACTGGTGAAAATGGGATTCAGTCTAAAGTTTTTTATCATATCAATATTTCCGAAATGCGTACAAAAAACTAAACATCCACAACTAACCCAAGTCATAACAAATCACACAGGTGTAAGATTATAATCCCATAATAATCTCATTTACATTTTTTTTAGGCAAAGCGTAACATGTGCTTCCTTCCATATAGGGACATTTCTAAAACACTCAACGTGGCTTAATGCAATAAGACAGCATTTTAAAAGACCAAACTCAGTAAACACATTAATAAAAAAGCAGATTATGTACAGACAAGCACATGAGTCCAGAATACGAATATAATTAAAGAATATAAATATCTACGAAAAAAATTACAGAATATACAGAATATAAATATAATTAGTTTAATTACAAGTTAAGCCTTTTTTCTACTACAGACAATTAAAGAAAAATCTTAACGTGGTTTAATGAAATAAGAGCATTTTTAAAAGACCAAAACTCAACCAAACTGTTTGTACACAATATGATTTATTATTAATGTGTTTACTGAGTTTAGTCTTTTAAAATCTCTGTATTATCACATTAAGCCATGTTAAGCTTTTTCACGTTAGGCGTTTTAGAACGTTCCTTCCATGTGAACTCCTGGACACTTGGTCAGGAATTTGTGTGGCATCTTCAAGTCTACACCATCAAGCAGCACAAAATACATTTACCTTCTCACTGAACTTGTTTTTACAAAATCATTAATCACACACTCAAAGTTACTGTAATTACTAAATGTAAAGTTACATCAAGGGTTCAGGTGAAGATGTTCAGTCTCTCCATAGTGTTTTGTTTAATAGATAAAACTTCAGCTGTGCATCAATATGAATCTGTATGCAGAACACGGTGTGTTTAGGAGGAAAGTACGTGTGGTAACAGAGTGTAAATGGAGGGTGGAGTCAGGAGAAGTGAGTGATGAGGATCCCACACCAGTACGTGTATGTTTTAGTTCATGAAAAGTGAAATGACGAGAATGAACATTAAGATTCCAGTTTGCCTTAAGCTCCGTTTCATTATTTTTATTGTGTATTGTTTTACTTTATTAAATACTGAGTTATAAGTAATAAAAAACTAAATAAAACTCACATCTGACACTGAGGTATTGAGCAGGAGATGGGAGATGTTTAGATCCTCTTACAGCACAGTTATAACTGCCTGCATCCTCACTGCTGACCCTCTGCAGGTGGAGTTTGTTGCTCTTGAAGGTGTTTGTGGTTAAATCATGTGTGTTTTTGTACCAGATGAATGTTGGATCAGTCAGACTGCAGGTGGTTTTACAGGTCAGAATGACTGATTCTCCCTCTGTCACTTCTGCAGGAGCGATCAGCTGAAGATCTTATACAATGAGAGAAACATTAAATCTGCATCAGTGAATTATCACCTGCTCATTTACCTCAATCACCCCACCTGTGTGTGTGTGTGTGTGTGTGTGTGTGTGTGTGTGTGTGTATGTGTGTGTGTGTGTGTGTGTGTGTGTGTGTGTGTGTGTGTGTGTGTGTGTGTGTGTGATGAAAGTAGTGGATCCTCACTGTTCTCGAGCTGGGGGACGTATAAAGGGACCCTGAAAAGACAGTGAGATGGAGAACTTTTGGCCCCAATTACTGCTGGTTCTCTCCCTTACTCTCTCACTCTAAACAAAGACGGCAGCAGCTGAGAGGATTCCTGCCAGACCCTCGCCGAAGGAGACTGTGACAGAGCCGTCTCAGAAATCACGACCAAAAGTACGGAGTCCGACCAGAGAACCTCTCCCCCAAATAAACACACGAGAAAATCCCCGAGTCTGGTGTCTGTGTTCTGCCCGTCGCTTTACTGTTTATTTATTACTTTTATTTATTTGTTTTATTTTAACGTTTGAAATTTTATTTGATGCTAATTAGAACATTGAGCAGACAATCTTCTGTAAATCACCTGAACTACAAGCAGAACATTTATCAGATCCACAAGTAAATTTGTGTCTGTGTTTGTAATTTGAGTGAATCAGAGTTTTGTGGTGTTTCATGAAAACAGTAATTCAGTAAAAACATGTTTGAGTTTTAATTCATCTGTTACAAAACTCCTGTAGCTAAAAGGAGATTATGGTCTGAGTGACACATGTAGAGAATAAGATGATTTTATTTACCTGTAACTCTGAGTGTAATTCCAGGTTCACCCTGAAATTTATCTTTAGTTGTTATGAATCTGAAGGTGAACTTGTGTTCATCTGATTTCTTCACATCACTCAGTCTGAGGGAGAAGTGATTCTGTTTATCTCCTAAATACTCCACTCTGCCTGAGTAACCTGATTCATTACGCAGATCAGTCGCTTCTACACCCTTAACTCGGTTTATTAACCAAAAATTCTTTATCACTGTACAATCTGTTGGATGTGTGTAAGTGGCCTCCATAACCACTGTAGATCCTTTTACAGCACAGAGATGTAGTTTGCTGTATTTCACACTCCATTGATTCCCAAGAGCTCCTGAAACATGACACATGAAAGAGGTGATTAGAGATCATTATCCTGAGCCCCATAAAACACTGAGTTATTTTACAGCTTCTCTTCTCTCCTCTGGAACTCCGGGGCAGAAAAATACAAACTATTCTTTACTACTGGAAGGAAACTGTGCAGGATTTAGACACAGGGGTGTCTTTATTATTATTATTATTATTATTAATATTATTATTATTATTATTATTATTATTATTATTTTTATTATTATTTTGTATATATGATTTGTTAATATTGAATTTCAGTCTCTGATCTAAAATCAGCACGAGCAACAACTCACTGACACTTTAATAAAACATTTACCACTGAATAATGTACAGAATACAAATATTTATTATATTTCTATTTCTACACTTTGTCTTTTTTGCATGAATAATCAAAATGTTATTTTTAAAAGGTAAATTGTGATTCTGACTATATAATATTAAGGTGGTTGAATATTTCATGTCTCTGGTGTGTGTTTGCTGTGATTTTTATGTAGATGTGCACTGATGCACGATAGCAGATGCAAGAAACTCATGCTCTGACTGCATTCGCTTTGTGGTGACTGGCGCTAATATGCTTATGTATGCACTAAACACTGCTGCAACTGGAGGAAGAGGGTGAATTCTGACAAGGACGAAAATGTAGCACTCACCTGAGATCATCAGGAGGAAGATCAGAAAAAATTGGAGCACCATTTTGAGGGACATCATTACTAAAGGTTCTAAAGAAAAATGTTTTAAATTAAAAAATTACTTGAAAAAGTCAAAAATAGCTTTTTTTAATTTGAGAAAAATAGAAGTTTTTTCTTACATATATTTCAGGTTTATGGAAGGAGTCTCCAGTATCATAGCTTTGTAACAGTCAGAGGTAAAGCTGTAAAATATTCAGGACAGAGGAGTTTACACCTATTTTTATAACTGACAGAGAGGGAAACCCCCCCCCCCCCCTCTCTCTCTCTCTCTCTCTCTCTCTCTCTCTCTCTCTCTCTCTCTCTCTCTCTCTCTCTCTCTGTCAATTACACAAAAAAGTGTAAACTCTTCTGTCATTAATAGCTGGTTTATTTATTTATTTATTTATTTATTTATTTATTTATTTATTTGTTTATTTATTTATTTTTAATTTAATTACATTTTATCAAGTGCACAGTTTGTGTTTTTTATTACTTTTTTAAATCACACTTTTATTAACCACGTTACTTTGAACACATCACAACAATCCAATACTCACAAACCACAAATAAAAAGCTGTTCATGAATTCACTGTTAACAAATTTACCATCATGTTCTAATTTCCATCATCTTAGAATTGTCATTAATGTACAGAAGCTTTAGACAATCAAAGCTATTGGATAAAAACAGAATAATAATCAGAAATATCTCAATTTTCTAATATTTTTTCTATTTTTTATTTATTTATATCGTTTCATAGATAAAAACAAAACAAGTCCAGTAGTGTTAGTTTATACTCATTGGCCTTCCACACTACATTACTATAGAACTCTCAACTTGCCAAATTGGCTTTCCACAATACATCACCACAGAGATAAATAATGACACCAGTGGCCTTCCATAGCCTCAGCTACACCGCTAGATGTTAAAGTTTCTTACTCCAGAACTCTCATTTATCAAAGTGTGTAGAACAATTTATAATTGTGTGTGGAAGAAACACCAGTACACACCCCAACACTGGTGTTTATCACACGTGTGTACACACAGATGTAACTATATACAGTCATCAATCCTACAGATTCTCTACATGACTCTGTTCCTGCACAAACACATTCATTTACATAAAACATCCATAAAATCACCATATACACTAAATAACTTCATTTCATGGATATATTTTATGTTTTGTAATGTTTATAATTTGTTGTAAATATGTTAATATCTAATCATGTAGTCACATTCAGAGTTTGTAATTTATTATAAAAACAGACACAGTCACAATATCATAATCATAATTTATTAGAATGTTGATGTTATAACTATTTTTCTCAGCACTGAGAGTCGATCAGTAAAATGTTTACAAGGGAAGTAAAGATTGTAAAAAGAAATCATTTACACTGAAAAAACAACACGGAACCTTTTTTATGTTCAGGAAAAGTAGAGATTAAACTAATGAGTAAATTTAATGACTACAAATATAATAAATAGTTTCTCACCGTGTTCCTCGACCTTCATGTACGACGACCAAACAGAGAGTAAAGAAAAGTGTGAGAGTTGAAGGTTGTTGCAGACGAGTTGTTGCTTTTTCCTCTTTCTCTGAATTTGTTGCTGCAACTAAGGAAGTGTTGTTTTCTACAGTAAACACATCGTGTCTGCATTGTGCACATAATTATTTTATCCTCTCAGTCCAGAAGTGTGAAAAGAAATGGAGAGGTGTTGAGTTAAGGCCACTGCATCTTCGACTGTGGAACTGAGGAAGTGAAACACACAGCATGGTCATCATCAAACTAAACACAAGTGTTGAGCATAGAGTCATGACTTTTATAAAAACGATCAGTTTAATGTTTATATTTGTTTTGATTGCCATATATAAGTTTATAATTAAGTTTATCTACACTTCATTGTATCATTGTTTCAGTATTGTCTTTGTTTTAAGTTGAAAGTTAAAATGCTGATTATTTGAGGAGCCTGTGGGCCTCTGAAGACAGAAACAGCAGATTTTTGCTCCTCAGGATGGAACACAGTGATTATCAAAGCAAAAAGAGGAAAGAAAACACAAAGGAGTCAAGTGAAAGGACAGTTTTATTTAAAGTTTAATAGTTTTCTGTAGCTTATTACTGAACTGAAGCTTATCAGTCCTGACTTCCTGAGTTTTTCCCCTTGTGTTCCCCTGTATTCCCCACTAGATGTCGCCATTGTGTCCCTCTGTCTCTCATTATTTTCCTACTGTTTCCACGTGTCTAATCACTCCCGTGTATATTGAAGCTTCACCTTTGTCTCTGATTTTCAGTCGTTTTTAGTGATTTTGTTGATGTTCTGGTGCCTGTTTTTCATGTCTCTTTTTCTCTGTCTCCAGCTTTTTTTCCTTGTTGTCCTGTGTGAGTCTTTGCTTATTGATTTCTGTTTTGTTTTGTTTTTTTCCTGAGAGGATTTTTCATGTTCTTTACATTTTTTCCTTTTCATGTTTTGAAATCGTTAATGCTATTTTCTCTTGCTGTGTTTTCTGAACATTCTAATTAAAGAATGGATTCTCCTAACTGTCCGAGTCTGTCTCTGTTTTTAGATTCACACCTCCCTTTGACAGACTGCTAGAACCCCGACCCTGATATTAACATTTACAGGAAATGTTTTTGTGGAAAATGTTTTTGTGGAAAGAGAATTGTAGGCAGTAGTACTACACAATATTTCTCCACAAAATAAACAAATAATTACAAAATGATAGAAAATAACAAATCATTGAAGTCACTTTTAAAATTAAATTTTGTATGTGTTATTTTAATGTTATGTAATTTTTATCTGACATGCTTTAATTAGATTTGCTGACCACTGTTAAACACTGATCATGCTTTATTACATTTTATTTTATGTTTTTGTAGAGACAATTAGAAAAATAAAAGCTGAACAGTACTCTAAAAGGGAACTGGGTTGTGATTTTCACACCTGGCAACCCACGGTATAATTTTCTGATATTGAGTGACACACAGCAGAGCATCTCTTGTAGGACAACTATTTGTTTAGGGGGCAAAATGAGTTTCACTCATTAAAACCTCAGTCATTTGCACTTCGGTTTCCCGCTTCGTTCCTCAGAAGAATGGACCTGAACTGAAAAGAGGAAACGCTCTACCTTGCGATAGATCCACAGCCGGGTGGCGCTTCAGATCCCATCAGGGAGCTTACCTGGGCTTCTCCACCGCCATCCGGCAGCCCAGTGGCTTTTCCAGGCACCTTCTCCGGGGATGCGGCCGAGTGTCATGGTTCCCTTCCGAGGGTTGCATTCCTCATCTCCAATGCGAGTAGGATATCAGCGACTATCCAAACAAGATCAAGAACGCCCCCTAGCTGCAGGGACATTCGGTGAATACACCCACCGATATCTCTCACTTGTCCATGCTTCCTGTCACATTAATTACCTCCACTCTGTCCATCTCAGTATCTGCACTAGTTGACTCCGGCTCCGTGGGGATCTTCATCTCCCAGGCGTGTGTAGCCTTCATCTCATCAACATCAGGAATCGAGAACTCCTAGCCATCAATCTGGTGCTTGAGGAATGGAAAAACTGGCTCAAGGGGGCAGCTCATCCATTCATGGTTATTACTGACCACAAGAACCTCCAGTACCTCCATTAAGCCAAGAGACTAAACACTTGAAAGTCATGGTGTGCCCTGTTCCTCACCCGGTTCCATTTCACCATTACATACCGGCCGGGCTCGAAGAAAGGGAAGGCAGATGCCCTCTCACATATGTATGAGTCGCTCGAACTGGAACCTATTCTACCACACGGGGAGGACAAATCCCCACAAGTTGTCTAGGCCGAACCTTCTTCGCCGATTCCGGTCAACCTGCCAAAAAGAAGATGGTACACGAGAACCTCGGCTCAGGTCATCCAGGGAGAAATCGAACGCTCCGTCTGCGCCAGATCAAAAACCTGCCGGCACCTGACCGTGGGCAAATTGGTCCCTCTGCCTGTCCTGCAACGACCATGGTCACACTTGGGGATTGATTTTGTGATGGACTTACCATAGTCGGAGGGATATACCTGCATCCTCGTGGTGGAAGAACAATTCTCCAAAGCCTGTCGCTTCATTCCCCTCCAAGTCCTCTTCCACCATGTATTTCAGAACTTCGGTATCCACGAGGAGACCACGGTTCCCAGTTCACCTCCTACATATCGGGAGCGTTCTTTCGGCTTCTTGCAGTGTCCATAAACCTGTCTTCCGGTTTCCATCCACAATCCAATAGAAAAACGGAACGGAAGATCCAGGAGTTGGGATGGCACTTGCGGTCTTATTGTTATGAAGACCAGACAGAGTGGAGTCGATTCCTTCCCAGAGCGGAGTATGCGCAGAACTCGCTGCATCAGGACAAAACCGGCCTCACACCCTTCCAGTGTGTGCTAGGGTTCCAACCTCCCCTGTTCCCATGGTCGGACGAACCGTCCCAAGTACCCGCGGTTGACTACTGGTTCAGGGAGAGTGTAAGGGTGTGGAAGTCAGCATATACCCAGCTACGGAGGGCCCTAAGGGAGACACTGAGACATGCCGATGCACGGCGGCTGGTAACCCCGGCCAACCAGCCCAGGGATTTGGCATGGCTATCCACCAGGGACCTAAGACTCTGGCTTCCCTGCCGTAAATTGAGCCCCAGGTGCATAGGACCCTTTAGGATTATAAGGCGCATAAATGAGTCGGCCTATCAGTTGGAGCTCCCCCCCAGTATCTGATTCACCCAACCTTCCATGTGTTGCTCCCCAAGCCATACATGCCGCTGACCGCCCGTCGCCCGGGTGAGACTGTGGATCCTCCTCCGCTGGAGATCTTGGACCAACCAATGTGATTCGGGAAGTGCTGGACTCCCGCCGTCGGGAAAGATTGTGGAATACCTGGTGGACTTGGAGGGTTATGGTCCGGATGAACGCTCTTGGGTGGCCCGGCAGGATATCCTGGACCCGGCGCTCCTGGAGGAGTTCCATGCCGCGCACCCGCTTCGTCCCGCACCCTGATGCCGTGGCCAACCCAAGCCGCGAGTCTGGGCGACATTCCCCGACACACCGCACACACTTAGTAATTCCCTGTCGTACTAAATACCTGCACCTAGCGCTCATTCCCGTGCCAGGCTATTTAAGCTCCGCTCAATACCTGAATCAATGTCCATTCTACAGGTTATGCTGGCGAACATTCTAGGACTAATCTACACTCGGATTTCTAACCTTTCCAATGGATTACTCTTGCTCCGTGGACTCTACGTTCCCAAGAATTACTGGCATTACGGGTTACGTTATATGTTTGTTGGGACTTTCTTTTGCTACTGGTTTCACTCATTAAAACTTTGGTTTCCCGCTTTGTTACTCGTGCCTAACAACATCACTCACCTAGTAAAATGTACATGTTTGGTCTAATATCTCTTCCCTAACATTCTGCTTATCTCACCCTTTGCTTACTTGAGTGCTCTGATCGTGCACTTTTGTACACATCTATGCACCAGATCATCCCCCACAATATTCACACCTTTTCTTAAAATCTCTTTCTGGGTTTTTCCTATGTCTGCATATCATCCTTTGTTTTGTTTTGTTTGTTTTGAGTACACTTTGTATAGAAACATGTAGTTTTTTTTCTAGTTTTATAAACCAGGGATTTAGTTTTAACACACCAGCTCTTTTCTCCAAATATTTTTCATATTTTTCTTATGCCAAAATACTTCTTTATATGGAATACCCTGTCTTACTCTGCCTGCTTAAGCTCATGCTCTAATAAAAACATCTTACTTCCTGTGTGTTTGGGACATTGTACATCTTATACAATTTCTTGCAACTATTCTCCCACGTTCTTTATTATCTAACAGTGTGTTGTGCCTATTACCCTATTATTCTTCTCAATTTTTGTTTTTTTTATTTTCATATAATTTTATTTGATTTTTCTACTTAAGTTTATACTTCTGCTTTAAATATATATGCATATACACTCACCAGCCACTTTATTAGGTACACATTACTAGTAACGGGTTGGACCCCCTTTTGCCTTCAGAACTGCCTTAACCTGTTGCCTTTGACACAGATCTTGGGACACACAGCTGAAATGCCCTACCTTATTTTAAATGTTAACAGTTCCTGATAAAAGTGGGTGTCAGGCGAGAACGGAGGCAGAAGCTGAAGTGAAAGCAAAACAGTGTTTAATAACACAAACAGGCAGTGCCAACACAAAATACCTGCGTGAGCAGGGATAATCCAGAAAATCAGAGTCCGAGTCAAACGGCACGTAGCGGGGTTGAGCAGCCGCGAACACACCGGCACACACGCGGACGGGCATGAACATGCAATAACGGACAGCGAGTGTGTGTGAGTGAGCGGTTTATATGGAAGCCGGGAGTGATTGCGTGATGCGCTTCAGCTGTGCATGATTTGTGCTGCGAGCTTGGGAGCACGCAGCGGCAATGACAGTCTCTGACGGAGGTGTGGCAGGTGGATTCCTGACAGTGGGCTTCATACACAATTGAAATATCTCTAAAAAGAAGACACTTTGAGCTTTACTGTCCATTATTCAGTGTTGATATTGTTCAAAAAAAGAACAAGTTATAGATGATTAAGTACTGTAGAAAAATAATTGCTTTCCCTTTCCCTTCATATATAAATACATGAAATCTATCCTATGGCAATCCTGAAAATCCTGAAAAGCCACATGTCTCATGAGTTTATATTTTAAATTGAATGAAGATATCATAAAAAATGAGATTCCTACAAACATTTATCTGAGACTATGTCTGTTTCGCTCCCCACCCAAATTTTAGGACTCACAGCTGAAAAAACTTACCTAAATTTAAATGTTAACAATTCCTGATAAAAATGTGCTACATACACAATTTAAATATCTTTGGAAACAAGACACTTTGAGCTTTACTGTTAATCATCAAAGTTGATATTGCTCAAAAAGATTTTAAGTTATAGATGATGAAGTGCCATAGATATACATTTCCTGCATAGAACATTATTTGTATTTAATATATAAATACATGAAATCAGTCACCTGGAGCAATACAGAAAAGTACTGGGTTGAAAGCCACATATCTCATGAGTTTCTATTTCAAATTCTATGAAGATTTTCATAACAAATGAGATTCCTACAAACATTTATCTGAGACTATGTCTGATTGTTTTCTTCCTCCCCCTGTTTGAGAGACACCTGCTAAACTCAGGTGATCATTCATACTCTGTTCATACAGTCTGCATATTAATGAATGATTGACCATTAAAGGCTTTTGTTCTACATGTTTGGGGCGATTTATATTGATTTAGCATTCATATTGATGGCCAGGTAGCCAGACAAGCTATTGTTCTACAGTCATGGCCATTCATATTGATGTCTGGCCATTCCATTCTCAACAATACACACACAAACACACACACACACACACACACACATACACACATACACACATACACACACACACACACACACACACACACACACACACACACACACACACACTCACACACACAAACTTACTTTTCAAGCATTTCTCTTATAAAAACAAACAGGCAATAAAACCAATGAAATCATATATGGTCAGGAATCCCCCTGCCACGCCCCCTTCAGTGGCTGTCATACCTCGGTGTGTCAGGGAAAGCCCTGCTCCTTCGCTCAGGCGTACCCTGCCCACACGGAGCTCATTGCAATCGGGCTTCATTCCGAACACCTGTGACTCATTCCAAGTCTCATCACACCGCCTATAAAAACCCCACATTCACCTAGACTGTTTGTCTGTTATTGTATGTTCGTGTGTGTCTGTGCAGGTTAATGGTGGTGTGCTTCTTCGCATATGCTTCTCGCGCTACGTACCTTCTCATCCCGGACTCCTCGCTCTCTCCACGGTAGCGTTTACCTTCCCCAGCGCACCACGGACTACTGATGCTTCTCCGTCGCTGCCTCCGCGCCGCGCTTCCTCCATCACGCACCGTGGATATTATTTACGGACTGCCTTTTGCCGAATTATCACGTTTTCCTCGGGTGTTTTGTGTTGGCTCTGCCTTTGGTTTAATAAACACGCTTACTTCTATTCCGGCTTCCATCTCCATATCCGCCGCGTAACATATAAAGCTATAAGGGGAGATTTATTGTAACTTACAGATGTAGATCTCCAGGTCTCTGTTGTTACTTCGCCCCCCCAAAATATTTTCCACATCGCTGTTTTTGTGCAAATCTCAGATAAAACAACTTATTTGACTGTCCATTTTTTTCATTGTTTTCTTTTTCTTTTTTGTAAACAAAGTCCAGTTAGCACGAGCTATAAACAGCTGTTTATGTTGACCTTAAAACTGCATCACTTCCTGGTTCGTCACTGCTTCTTCGCTGCTTCAGCCAGTAATAGTTTGTAAAGAGTAATTAAACTAAGTTTCACACACGTGGATAAAATAAAATCCTCCCATATATCGTTAGAATCCTGCACCTTTTGGCTACATTGTCCATCAGTCATTTTGTTTCCATAATGCTACTGGCTGGAAATAAAAGGTTTGAAATGAGAGGCGGTGCATAAAAAAACATGGCGACACCTGCAGAGAGAGGAGACTCCACCCAAGATTTATACTCTTTTACTTTTTTATTATAATTTTTTTTTACTTTTTTGTGGTCTCAACCGTTTTGTAACACTATATTCTACCAGCCATATTTGTTTTTTTGTCACCAAGATGACATTTTTTATGTAAAAGTTATTCGGAAATATATTAACACAAACACCAGCCAAAGTTCTGTGACGTAAACAAAGGAATAAACATCTAAATTTCAACACTATTGTTTGTTTGTAGCAGAAATGCTTTACCGCATGTTGTTCACTGGACCCTTATATTTCCTAATAAACCAGGATTAGCAGCAGTGGATGTGGGTTTTTTTTATGCATGTTGTTGTTGTGTACTGCTCACACAAATTCAGCAAATACATTCGTTATACGTTTTCCATTGAAAAACAGTGATCTGAAATCGCTGATTGAGACTTAGAGCTTTAGAATGATGTATCGTTAGTCATGGTTTCTGTTCTCCCTATTTATTGAATCTATTGCTAAACATTAACACCTGAGAACAATTGGCTATTAGTTGCATTCACGCAACCACAAAGCCTAAGAGGTTAATCCTTCGTGGCATAGATTCAACAAGGTACTGGAAACATTCCTCAGAGATTTTGGTCCATATTAACATGATAGCGTCTCGCAGTTGCTGCAGATTTGTCGGCTGCACATCCATGATGCGAATCTCCCGTTCCACCACATCCTAAAGGTGCTCTATTGGATTGACATCTGTTGACTGTGGAGGCCATTTGAGTACAGTGAACTCATTGTCATGTTCAAGAAACCAGTCTGAGATGATTTGCGCTTTATGACATGGCGCGTTATCCTGCCGGAAGTAGTCATCAGAAGATGGCTACACTGTGGTCATAAAGGGGTGGACATGGTCAGCAACAATACTCAGGTAGGCTGTGGCATTGACACGGTGCCCAACTGGTACTAATGGGCCCAAAGTGTGCCAAGAAAATATCAACCACACCATTACCCCACCACCACCAGCCTGAACCATTGATACAAGGCAGGATGGATCCATGCTTTCATGTTGTTGACGCCAAATTCCGGCCCTACTATCCGAATGTGGCAGCAGAAATCGAGACTCATCAGACCAGGCAATGGTTTTCCAATCTTCTATTGTCCAATTTTTTGTGAGCCTGTGCAAATTGTAGCCTCAGTTTCCTGTTCTTAGCTGTCAGGAGTGGCACCCGGTGTGGTCTTCTGCTGCTGTAGCCCATCCGCCTCAAGGTTTGACGTGTTCAGAGATGCTCTTCTGCATACCTAGGTTGTAACGAGTGGTTATTTGAGTTACTGTTGCCTTTTTATCAGCTCGAACCAGTCTGGCCATTCTCCTCTGACCTCTGGCATCAACAAGGCATTTGCGCCCACAGAACTGCCGCTCACTGGATACTTTCTCTTTTGCGGATCATTCTCTGTAAACCCTAGAGATGGTTGTACGTGAAAATCCCAGTAGATCAGCAGTTTCTGAAATACTCGTCTGGCACCAACAACCATGCAATGTTCAAAGTCACTTAAATCACCTTTCATCCCCATTCTGACGCTCGGTTTGAACTGCAGCAGATCGTCTTGACCATGTATACATGCCTAACTGCATTGAGTTGCTGCCATGTGATTGGCTGATTAGAAATTTGCGTTAAAGAGCAGTTGGACAGGTGTACCTAAAAAGCTGAATAATGTTTATGTGTATTATGCGGATTTAAACTAATATAAGCAATGTTATATGTGATCTGAAGCACATTAGCATATGGTTTGTGCTCTGACATGCACTGTTAACTGTGGGACCTCATAAAGACAGGTGTGTGCATCTCCAAATCATCTCCAGTCATCTGAATTTACTACAGGTGGCCTCCATTCAAGTTTGCAAAGATTTAAAACAAAAGTATTTTACGTTGTCATTATGAGGTTTTGTTTGTAGAATTTTAAGGAAAATAAAGAGTGTAATTCATTTTGAAATAAGGCTGTAACATAATGTGGAAAAAGTGAAATGCTGTGAATACTTTCCAGATGTGGCTCCAGCGGTTAAGGCGCTGGGTTGCCGATCGGAAGGTCTGGGGTTCAAGCCCAGGTATCACCAGGCTGCCACTCTTGAGCAAGGCCCTTAACCCTCTATGCTCCGGGGGTCCCTTACGAGGGAAATATCAAGGTCAGTGACGTCGGAGTGACGTGGGGCCGCCTTCCCGTGGGCTCACCACCTGCAGGAGGGACCATAAGGGACGGTGCTGTGAGGATTGGGCAGCAGTCGAAGGCGGGGGCCTGCTTGGACTGCTGCCCCCGCGACCCGAATTACGGATAAGCGGGAGAAAATGAATGAATGAATGAACTTTCCAGATGAACTGTATATTTATTTGGAGTTCATTTTCAACCAGCATGTTCATGAAGCTTTGGCTAGTTTAAGTAACTGTACTGTGATTTATAAATATATATATTTACTAAAGCTTGTAAATCAAAATATACTAAAACATAAAAAAAAAACACGGGGTTATAATTGTGTTTATAGCAATTAACAGGCACACACACACACACACACACACACACACACACACACACACAGACACACACACATACGCTGCCTACAATTTAAATAATGTTAATACATCATAAAGTTCTTTAGTAATATTAGCTGGCTAGCTTGTTGCTAACAAAACACAGACAACCAATAAGTAAGAAGAATTAAATATTTTGGGTGGTAACACTAACTCCACTACATCTTATTACCCTGTCACTCAATATTATAATGCAATATTTACAGTCAGATTTTTAGTTGAGTTTCAATAATTTTCCTCACTTCAAATATTTCCAACAAAAATTGATCATTGATAAATAAAAACAGCTATAAAATGATGAAAGCTGCTTTAACTGGCTGTAAGTTGCTGATGTTTCTGGTGTAAAGGGACGATTCAGGTTCTTCACTTCAGTGAGGAGTTTTCTCTGTTCATCAGCTGTTTCAGGACCCATTTTCTTCATTATGTTCCTGAAAGTCTGTGGGACAAAAAAGACACAGGAACATCATAAATTTGTGTTGAAATAGAACTCACTCACATTTTCAGATGAAAGGAAGTCATAAGACCAGACCTAAGAATAGGTGCATTTACATGTAGCATTGGAATTGATTTAAAAGTCCAGTCCGAATGAAAATGCTCCATGTAAACACCTGAATCCGAATAAAAAAGCCCAAACCGAATGTAATTGTAATGGGTTTGAGAGGGGTGGGATAAACCTGTCTATAAACCAAACAAAATACAAATTCTGCCATGTAAACACATTAAACCGATTAGTGCCATCGATAAGACCAATTGCTTGAGACACAAAATGCGCTTCCTTAAATCTCCATGCGATTTTGGAAGCCTCCTGTTCACCTGGCATCTAAATCAGATCTCGTATCAGCTCATTCTCTTGCAGAATTTGTAGATGAACGTTTTAACTGTGCTCTTGAGAACAAATTAATTTGGCACAACAAGGATTTTGACAAAAAGGTGTACATGTAAACGTGGCTAATGGTTTTCAATGAAACAAAAAATCCCAGCCATAAAGATTAAGTACAACAAAGCACACATGATATTAATATATTAATACCAATGAATTTTAAATGTTGATCTCTAATGAATGTATCCAGTCTAAAGATCCACCATATAGAACACAAGCAGAGAAAAGATGATGATGATCAGGTGATCAGGAATGTCTCTGTTCTCAGTCATGCTCTCATCACTGACTCCCTCTGTCTCATCCACGTTAACCCCAGACTTCTTACTGACTTCTGCCTGCTCAGTGTGACCTTCATAAACTAGTCTACATCTGTGGTGTGAGAGAGACAGGAAATGATACACCAGTGGATTAAAAAAGCAGCACAATGACAGAAAACAGTGCAGTGAGAAAAAGAAACAATAAACATATCACCAAATACATTAAAACTAAAGTAACGAGTCTGATTTAAAAATGTTAGAAGTAGAAGTACAGATATTTGTGTAAAAATGTGATGAGTGAAAGTAAAAAGTTGAAGTAAAGAACTGATTCCAAAATTTCTTCTACTGAAGAAGAGTTAAAAAGTATTTGTACTTCTTTGCTTTCCACATCTGCTCCTGACCTTCTGATCACTAACACAAATCTGGAAATCTAAAGTCACCTGAAGAGATTTGACCAGAGTCTATATCACCCACATACTGTAGGTCTCAGTGCAGGATTATTCCCAAGCAGTGTGGGAGACGGCCAAGAGATATGTTCCAGGTAGTAAAGGAGCAATGCCTACTGTAGAAATCATGAAGAAAAGCAGGAACAATGACACCTAGTGATTTAAAAGATTTATAATCACACACTTGATATCACCCAAATGAGGATGAGGTTCCCCTTTTGAGTCTAGTTCCTCTCAAGGTTTCTTCCTCGTACCATACAAAAGGGAGTTTTTTCTTGCCACAGTCGCCCCAGACTTCTTCAACAGTCGAGCCAAAAAGATAAACAAATGCAAAAGTAAGCTCCCAATGGTCAGCCTCTTTTATTTCAGGATTACAGGAGAAAAACATGAGTAAAGGGGCTCCTGGCTGATGAAGCCCCCGAGGACACTGTAATGTGTGTGTCAAGTACAAACATCTCACTTTTGCTGGCATCTAATCAGAAGACGTGGCCACATCAGCAGGACTGGGATGAGAAAACTGTGAATAAAAGGAGGGTCGTCACCTTGGTGAATAATTGGGTATAAAACTCCAAAGTACAATTAAAAAACAAATAAAACAAAACCTAATCTATCAGAATACAGATTTAAAGAAAAATAAGTTATCATTCTCTTAAACCAAACATTCTTCATAAGATGTTTTACAACTAACAGTATTCTTCACGTAAAACTTACTGCAAGTGTGTGATAAACATCATCAGATTTCCGGCCTGCAGGGTCGAGAGCTGCATACGTGTCGTCTTTAGCACTCAGCCCAATGTTCTGCAGAGAGGAGGGGTGGAGAACATGAGCAGGTTCTACTGAAGATCTTTACAGTAAGAGTTTATTATGAACAAAGCAGCCACCTGATGGACAGGTGTGTATTAACTCACCTGATGATCACCTTCATCTGCCTTTTTCTTCTGTCTCCTGCATCTGTTCAGAAAAAGTCAAATATTTCACCATCAACAGCGTCTTCAGAGAAAATAATCATGAAATAATCAGCACAGTTTTTCTCACCTCAGCCAGAAGGGGGCAGAGAGAAGAGCTCCAAGTGCAAAAATACCAAGTCCAGCAGCCACATACACAATTACAGAACCACCTTATAGTATACACACACACACACACACACACACACACACACACACACACACACACACACACACACACACAGAATATATACAAAGCATAAGTAAAAATATTTTCATGTTTATCCACAAAGTACAGGATGTATGATGGAGCAGTTATCAAACAGGAACATCTAAACATCTCTCACCAGTTATAGTGATGGACACTGCAGCTGATCTCTCAGAGCCGAGTTTATTCTGAACCTCACAGTAGTACAGTCCACTCTGTAGAGCTCTGTAACTCTGTCCTGATCCTACAGGTGATGATTCTTCCTCCTTAAACCAGGTGTAGTTCTCCACAGGTGGGTTACTGTCACTGCTGCAGGTCAGATTCACCGAACTTCCCTCCACAATCTCACCAGAGGGACTGATGGACACGTTCTTTGGAGGATCTAAAGAGTTCCATGATAAGAGTGTCATACTGTAATTAATGTTTTTTGTTTCTTTTATCAAGGCATTTAACCATTTTAGCACTTCACACCACTCATCAACTGCAAAATTATTTTGAGGATCTTGTTTATTAGGATAAATAATCGTGTCTGTAAACACTGTTTGAACTTTTTCTTTTAACTGGTCAAAATGGGATTCAGTATAAAGTTATTTATCATATCAATGTTTCC